>NC_141695.1:720541491-720923991 GCF_964263255.1 Lissotriton vulgaris
CGCTACATGCGTGTGTGTGGGTGGGAGAAACTTGTCATGTCTGTTATTTCTGATCTTTATGTTTCCTTTGTCTTCATTGCTTGATTTTGCTTTTGAGACAGTGTCACTCATAGTTGTTGAAATGTCACTCATAATTACACTGAAATTATGAAATTGTCACACATAGCAATCTGAAACCTTGGCAGCTATGGGGAAGGAGACTGTCCAACAAATATTCCAAGACAGTACTCCAGTCGAATAACTGTGCTTAGGGGGCTGATGGGTAGTCGCGCTGTGCTGATAGCGTGGTATTTCCTGGGCCGGCACTGCCGAAGTTCCGAGAGGCCAGTACCTGTGTGGGTCAGTGGTTTCTGCTTTAGTTTATTTTGTCTGCCTGCAGGCCTTGCTGAGTCTTTTGCACAGGACGGTGTTTTCGCCGATATTACATCAAAGTGGCGGCTGTTTGGGGGCACGTTGAATGGTTGTGCAGCATTTTGTTTTATTTGCTGCGCTACAAGTTTAAATGCACAATCGTCATCACCTGTACCTTGCAAAACATAATTAGAGCGTATGCTATAGCAGGCGGCAGCTTTCACAAACCAGCAGTCAGAGGGTACAGGCAGCAAGGGCAACTGACCTATCTGTACTTAAAGTGGGGCAAGGCACCGTGGCCAAGACTGCAGAAAGGGGGCAATACAATTAATGAATGGAGCCAGGAAAGTGCTTCCTTGCCTGGACGCTCCAGAGACTTTTTTTTTTTTGCAGTACATTGCTCGAGCAGGTTTAGCTGCACCTTCCTGATCACCTTGTCTGGCAGTACCTAGACCAATTATAAATTAATAGCTGCACGTGGACAGCTGTACTTGTGTCCAGAACGGGGTGCTAAAGTCAGCCAGGGCAGGGTCGATGGCAGCTTACAGCGCCCTTTCACCCTCCAGAGACGCCTGCACAGGGGCTCTGGATCAATAAGGGTTCTTGGTGCTATTAGCATACAGAGGAAGTTTTATAAAGTGTGAGTCCAAACGTCTGCGGTAGCGGAAGTAACATCATGCACGCTTTGATCCCAAATGATGCCACATGGCTAACCCGTTTTACCACTGTTACCTTTTGAGTGAGGAAAGAGGAAGAAAAAGTTTACTAGAGAGGAAAATGGAAAATGAGACAATGGGAAGGAGGGAAAAAGCAAGAAATAGGATAAAAGGGGAGAAGGAAGGAAAGAAAGAGCAGGAACCACACGTTCACAAAACTGTATTTTATGAGGATTATCTTAGAGCTACTGCTTTTTACTAGGTTAGTGCCCTTCCATTTCTACCACTTGACAGCAGTTTTAAGATCTGAGTTTTTCGTTGCCCAAATGGGTGTAATGTCTGTCATTTATATGTTTTGCAATTCTTCATTGCTTGATTTTGCTTGCAAGAAAGTGTCACTCATAGTCGTTGAATGTCACTGATAATTACACTGCAGTTATGAAAATGTCACACATTAGCAGTCGGAAACCTTGGCAGCTATGGTCCTGTGCATTCACGAGTTAGACCCAGTACCGGCTTGCACAGGTATGAGCAGGGGGGTGGGGTGGTGGAAGCTGACAGACTAGGGGTTAAGTAATATTACATTTTATTTTACAGAGTTTTATATTGCGCAAACTTGACCCGAATCGGATATCATACAGAGTTTTATATAGAGCGAACTTGACCCAAATCGGGTATCAGAGTGCTTTACATAGAACCAGTTGCATTACATGAAGACACATTCATTTTTTGTTAGGCACAGGGAGATTAAGTTATTTGCGTAGAATCGCAGAATGTTCAGCGTCATTGCCGAGACTCGAGCCCATGCGGTAAGTTGTGAGGGGGTGACACCATGAGTTACCCGCACCGGGTGACACCAACCCTAATTAACATAAGGACTGCAATCCCTATACTTCAAGTAAGGGCGTAAAAACATACATTTAGTGAACCCCACTAGACTAGTCCACAACTAGAATTAAACTCTCTATAGGGATAATGTATTAATTATATTCATTTTTTTCTTTTTTAGAAAGAAGTAAAATACTTATGGTTTTTAAATTTCGTCCGTCCTGAGGAAGGTGCAATAAATGTAACCAACGCACCGAAACGCGTCGACAGTGGGACTTTTTACTGTATATGAATTGTTTGTATTGTGTGTTTAATTTGAACAGATAAAAGTATACAAAATTTTTTTTTTAATCAGGGGTGACTCTGCGATAGATACCGTAATTTGGAATTGTTAGAAAGTGGTTAATAGTGTAACAGAGCACCCTTTTTTAACAGTACTATTTGTATGTGGATTTTTTAAAAATGTTTACTTATAAAAATAAATCTTTGAGAGTAATAAAAATGACATTCTAGTGTGGAGTACTAATGTTAACCTAACAGTTATCTAAATCATAAAGTAATAAGAATTGACGCAAATGTGTAGGCCTCATGGTCACTAACTGAAAGATTAATACACAGAAAGGAATTTCTCTTTTTTGCTAACCAACCCTAGTGACGCCACTGCACGTGCCCCCACCCCGCGTAAACCCCCTGCCCCGTCTCCCTTGCCCCGCGAGTCATGCCGGCCGCGAGTGCCGCAGTGGCCCACCCTAATGCACCATTGGCCCACCCAAATAAAAATTCCTGGTTTAGAATGGATTTTTGCCTGGTTTAGAATGGAGCGAATACCCATGGACATGGACAGATTTAGGCGTGCATACACTCGCCCAGGAATCCGCTGCTCTGCGTACATTAACTCGCACTAAAATGTCTGTGACAGTAAATGCCTTTACGAATGCACAACCAACTTCTGAGATTTCCAAAAGTGGTTTCTACACTCATAAAAAAAGGTATTTTGGTTTAAACTAAACGTGCACGAATAGCTTCATGAATCCGTCCCAGCCTTAATCTCTCAGAATGTATTTGAGAAGCAAACACTGCACCTTTTCTTGCTTCAGTTTATTTTTACCAAAAAGGGACATAATTATAAGCGGTCAGTAATGTCAAACTCAAGTTCTGCTGGTTGCTGGGATTACTTAAATACCCGAAGTAACTCGATTTCGCTAGCATTTCATGTTCCTTCCGATTTTAATTTGTTGACGTGAGTGCCACCCTGTGGTCTCCTTTATATATAACTTGTAAATCGATTGAACACATGCTGTTAAATTATCACTCTTAAACTCAGATTTCTTTTGACGCTGGTAAAACAACGACTGAAGACATTATTACAATTTTGCTGCAAGATGTTTGTTCTGTTTTTGCGCAAAAAAGTGGTTTTGCACTAAAACTAAAAGAACTGAAGATGTTCGAGCGGTAGTGGGAATAATACACAGTACTGCATGCACTAAAAGTGATTTAAAAAGGGGGTAAGGATGTTTTTACTACTACTACATTAAGCGAGTCCCTAACCCACTACTTGTTCTTACAAAATATCAGTGTTTAGAAACATTGATACCTCTGGATCGAATAAAACACTTAGGGTCGTGTACTGAGCATTTAGAGTGATTAACACGGATTAGGCACTTGCGGCCGTAAAAATGCTTTTTCTCAGATGTAATAATTCCATTTTAGGAGCAAGAAACGTTTTCCGACAACAAAATGGGATTACAAAGTGATACTGATTCGTTTTGTTATCTGAAGTGGCACGTTTAGGAGACTGTTGCACATTCAGATTTCGTATGCTATGAATCAATATTTTGCGACCGATATCCGGCTGCAAAACATTGAAAAGTTACCTATACCTCAAATAAGGAGGTAACCCAGTCACAAAAGGGAAGGAATCCACCTAAAGCCCCTTCCCCTAAGTGAATTAAAAAAATAAAAAATAAAAAGTTTGCTGAGGTATAGGCAGTGGTTCACGAGGCCACTGCCAACTCTCAAGCAAATAAACAAAAAACAAATAAACAGTTTTTCTTTTTAAACCCAGTCACTTTCCTTTAATGAAAATAAGCTACAATTAAAAGAAAATTAGCTTTATTTAATTGTGATCACAGGGACAGCTGGTCACCGTCCCTGTGCTGGCCTCCTGTTGTAGCGAGTTGTAATTTACGACAAACCTCATTATTATTCATAAGGTGGGTCAGATTGTGACCCACTATGAACTGGAATTTTTTTAACTTATCCATTAGTACATAAGTCAGTTCGTAAAATTCCTTACTTGTTGCAGGAATACTAGTCACAATTTGCAACCAGTTTTTGCAACTATCTATTCATACAGCTGGCCCATACCACTGCACACTCCAGTGGCTGCCCTCATTTTTGAGTACTCCTGCAAATAGCATGCATATAGTGTGGTACATTTGGCCTCATTCCTCTGCATAGCTCTAGAACAGTGTGATCATTCACATGAGATGAGGAATGAATAACAGTATAACAGCAAATAAAAATCCAGCCACACTGCCCCCCTGACTCTAATGGGAATGGGACTATATTACAGCATATAAGAGTCTAACATATGATGTATTCAAAGAAAAAAACATAGGCATATGCTTCTAATAAGTCGTGTGTTAAGCACTCACTACTGAGATTTGTGCGTGATCACCAGGTCACAGGTTCAGATCCTGGCATTACCAATTCAGCCTCTCATTCTTCCAAAGAGAATGGAATGAGCGCTGGGACTGATTACGAAGAGATGGAGTTCTAAAACATTATGCATAAAATGCTTTGATAAAAACTGATAATAACAGGATTCGTTAAAATAACATAAGGCATTACCCCCCACCGTGAAAGTCCAATTTGTTGATTTGCAGCTCATATTGTTCTTGTACTATATTAAACATACAACTGCAAAACCTACTTCAAACCCACTAACAACTAAACAATAGCCAGAAATCTTGATGTGCTAACCTAAAGTTAGATTCTCATGCCAAAAGCCCAATAAATCAATAAGAGGTTAAAAGGTGGGCGACTCTCTCAAGCCGACAGCTTCGAAGATGCGCCTTCTGCATCCTTAAGAGGGACAGGGCGGTGGAATGAGGGGGGTGAAAAAGCACATTGAGGCCTCACTGAGGGCACAGTCACTCCACTGCTCAGCTCACACTACAAGGTACATGCCCCTAACTCCTTGAGGGCAAGAGGCAGGGTACCGACCAGCCTTTCAATTGCCATGGGAGCCAAGTCACTCGCAGCCGCACTGCCCGCTTGGGCCCTGGTGGGTGCGCTTGTGATGAACACACTGCAAACAGGCGCCCCTGGTGGCGGATTACCCTTGTACAACTCCACGCATCAGTGCTAACCCCAATGCACTCAGTACGATGAGACTTTTTGAATTTCAGTGTGCGACCCGCAGGGTAAACAGAGGTCTCCGCAGTCTATTCATTATTACCCTGAACTATTTTATTTGCTTTAGTAGTACGGAAAATAATTCCAAGAGCAGGGATCACACGGCTGGCTTCCAGGCCCGGGAGGAGGGTTGTTCCTGGCTGTGTCATAGCACTGGAACCGACAGTGTCTTGTTTGCCATTAAAATGAACTCTCCAAAGCATGCATGGACCAGCCAGCACCGCCGAGGGCGCCCAGCTCCGTGGCATCTCCGCCAGTAGTACAGGTGTGCAGGCAGAGACGTGCTATTGTTATCATAATGATTTGCGAGTCCCAAGCAAGACATTATTCAACTCTTTTTGAGTAACCCGTTAACCCGTTACTGAAAGTTTGACATGTAATGAAGTATTGTTTGGCATTATGCGGCCCTCAATTAGCAGAAAAGTGATAACAAAATGTAAAGTTGTTCATTAGTCTTGTCCAGGGCCCTTAACATTCTTGAAATGACACTGTGGCAGGCTCCTGAACCCCTTCATCCTTTTGAACAAGGCATAAAAGTAATGAGTGGTGCATACAATTACATGCCGCCCCTCACATCGCTATAGAGATTGCTCAAATATTTGAAGATAAGTATGTTAAATACACTTAAATATATTCAAGACAATTGTACGTTGTGTAGCATAAGTGAAGGCTCATTGTGACTCGAGGGAAGTGGTAAAACGTGCTTGTTTGACAAAGGATGAGAGAGGAAAGAAGATGCTGGACAGCAAAGCAGCGTCACTTGTCCACAATACATTGTTGTGACCCAGCCTCTCTGTCTTCTCCTTGAGCACAGCCGGAGTAAGTGCATTCGCGTGCTTGTTGCCACCAGAACAGGGTAAGCTTAGGCAAAGGCTCTTAGCGGGGTGAGATCTGTGGGGGGATATATGCTGAAGTCAAAGGTCTGTACCAGTGCTACCTTAAGTGTGAATACAGTACATGCAAGTGTACCTTGCTCCCTGATAGAGAAGCTTGTGCACAACGCCTTGAGTGTCGAGGTGAATCTTTTGTTAGGGGCTTCTTTCCTCCACTCTGGCTACCTACTGTCATCAGTGTCTGGTTCAAGATGGCTGTAACGGTTGTATGACATTACAACGCATGCTTTTACTATGCATGCCTTTACATCGCAAGTTTTACAACGCATGCTGTTACAACGCATAGTTTTCAGGGTTGCTGGATAGTGAATAGTTTAATTTACTATTTCAACTCCAGTCCCCGTGGATAGTAGGGAAGGTGTTGGATAGTAAATTAAATCTATTACCTATCCTAGAGCGTCTCCCAGCGCAATGCGTTGTAATGACATGCGTTGTAAAACTTGCGATGTAAAGGCATGAGTCGTAAAAGTTGCGTTGAAAAGGATGTTCCCCAGCTGTAACACACTTGATTTACACCTCGCTACACTCTCACCAATAGTGTTAAGCGTTCAGAGTGGAAGAGTCTACTCAAACCTGGAATATTACCATCAGCACTGGATGGACAGGCTTCCCAGAATGCACTACCAGAGGAATGGACACATTTCATACACCCATAAGTGCACATAAAGTTTCCCGTTCTTTCATCCTTGCAACATCGCTTCCCTGTTGTGCTCTGTTTATATTGTGAAATGAGTTTTTTACATTGGCTTTGATTTATACTGAGCCTTTTTTATCTTAACATCCATATTATCAAATGACTCCTGATACAGTCTTCCATTATTTTTAAACTCAAACCAAACATGATGACGTGTCCAATACTGTTTGTGACATTCTGAATATTCAATGTCTAATACATGCACCAGCACTCTTTGGACATACAAGACTGATCTTGGGGAGTATGTTTGCAATTCCCTGATTGGGCACCTCTGCAGTGACACTGGTGCTATGTAAGGAATCAGCCACCTAGAATTTGTCAACAACTTCCGTCACACAGTTCCTGACAGGTGTGTGGTGCGTCTATCACTCTGATCAAGAGATGTAGAGGTTAGGCGATTCAAGTCAAAAGGTGTTTGTGGATTGTCCTAATGCAATGCTCTGAGAAGTGCTTAGTCATTTGACTCAAGACTCTGTGCGTGAAACACAAAGGATCACCAAGTTGGCGACATCTGTCACTGTTCAGAACTTTGCCATTTGCTTGCTTTGACCAGAGAAAGTGGAGTAAACCTAGTTCTGCTATGGAGAGTGTGAAACAAAAATAGAGAAATTGGAAAACTTGGCTCAAGATGGAACAATGAGAAACCAAGAGATTAAAAGATAGGCAAAAGGATAGGATAAAGGAAAAGGAAAGCTTAAGTGAAAGAAGGAGAAACAAAGTTAAATCCAAGAAGCTGTGGAAAGTGACTCCAAACGTTACCTCTCAGCAACATGTTCTAGCTTGAAGATGTGTACAGTCTCCGTGTTACTGGATGAACAGAGGAACTGAGAATCCATGCTGAAGACCAGCGAGCTGATGTTCACATACCTGAGCCATGGAAACAGAATGTGTGTTAGAAGTTATTAGAAGGCTCTGGGCGATTGCAATCGATAAATACAATTAAACAGTTGCACTGTAAAGGGGTGGACTAACCAGTATGAAAATAAGTTGGTTACAGATTTTAAAGCGGAGGCCACTGAAAGGCTAAAGCGGGCGAATGGAAGTTTTTTTAAATCTAGAGAAGAGCTTTTTAGAGTCGTCCTAAAAACCCAAATATCTATGCTAGATCTATTTTAAATATAGCGCTGTATATCATTTGAAATTTACACATAAAGGTTGGCAAAGCTGAAGAACGCTGCAAAAAATATGAAGTTTGTAAACTTCACAAAACCTTGTCCACAGCTGAAAACACAGAAAAGCCGTTTTGTTGTGAAACTTTGCCTGGAATGGAACATATTTTGGAAGGGAGGATTTGCCTACTAAAAGCGAGTCGTTTTTATAAATTGTCATCCTACAAAACGTATTTTAAGCAATATTTTAGGTTAGGTGGTAGTAAAAAGCACTGCTCCCACTTTTGTTACAGGGGCGGATATTGCAGCCAGTGACAAAACCGCCCCCCACAGCCACAAAAACGCCCCCCATCCCTCCGGCCCACTGGGGAAATGACCGGTGCCTGCTACGGCCAGTCCGGTCCTGACCACGGGGGCTGCGTGGTTTTTGTTACCCCACTGCTGCTTACATTTTGTTTCTTGAAAGAATGCAGACTATCACTGTTGTCAGTTGGAGAGTAATGAACGGAGAAACAGGTGCAGAGTACTTTTCCTAAATGTATAGACTGTGACACTACTAGTCTCAGCCTAGGATTGGAACCTGGGAACATTTTGCACTTTGGCTCTGTTGTTAGCTGAGCATTTAACGTGCGGCATGACAGCTTACCACTTTTGGCACATTAAGATGTTCTTATAATTCAACTTGAAGTAGGCAGTTCACATTTTCTCATATGATTCGTTTTGCATCCTGTATTCAGCTGTACAACTAAACTTCAACAATACACAAACGTGTCAGAGAACTGCAATCAGTTCCACGGGGTTCGCAATGCTATTTGAATTATGAAAGTTTATTTTTACATTTTTACATTTAACATACTGAGTAACTTATCTCTTCTACGCCTGGTTTTCACCTCTGGGATGGATGCTACACAAATAATTATCACAATGCATTGTGTGATTGCACGACGACTAGTTGTTCATGGCTGGTCTTTAATCGTCGGGTTTCTTGTTAACCTTAGGTCTGAAATATAGCTCACCTCTTCATTCCCCTCCGGAACTCGTACAACCTTTCCCCTTCCGGTGTGGAGAAGACACGGATGACTGTTCCCTGCAGAAAAGACAACACAAGCACATTGGC
This sequence comes from Lissotriton vulgaris, assembly GCF_964263255.1. Taxonomy (NCBI): domain Eukaryota; kingdom Metazoa; phylum Chordata; class Amphibia; order Caudata; family Salamandridae; genus Lissotriton; species Lissotriton vulgaris. Next base: position 720,550,560 of record NC_141695.1, read on the forward strand.
TAGGAAGGGAAAAGTTCCTTTTCACCGTCACACAACAACCCATCCAATATTAACATCAGCTTCCTATTAAAATAAATCAATATATTTTTTCTGCCATGGTTCCATAGGCTTACAATCAGGAATTGTGGTCCAGTCGTAATGAGGGCCTAACAGTTGTAACCTACCTTAGGGTCACAATAAAGCAAGAGTATGTGTGTGTTGCCCAGCACACTGTACTTCCCCACGCTTCACTTACACCCCTACAATCACTTGTGAAAAGTGGAACTGTGATGTGAATCAGAGGTAGAGGGGGGAAGTGAAGCAGTAATTGTATATTAGTAACTTTGTGTGGGAAGCTAATGGGTGTTAGAAGAGTGTCTGATGTAGAGAACATGATTGGTCGATTTTCTGTTATGGTCCCAAGTTGTTCTCTCATGTTATAATCCGTGGCGGCTGCAGCAGCTTTGTGGGCGGTGCAGCCGTGCTGACAGAGAGGTAGGGGAGGGGTGCTGGCCACTCTAAGTGGGCATGAGTGTTTAGTCTGCCGTCTTGGGCCGGCCAGACAGTCTTGCGCACTTTGCATGTTCTCCGCCCAGGCTGCATTACAGCCCCTCTGAGCTCTGAACTACAGTGCTCAGATTGCAGCATTGTGATTGGCTTAGGGGAGCCTGGGTGCTTCCTGTTTCAGCCGGAGTGGAGGTACGAGGAGGAGAGATGCGGCGAGGAGGTAAGTGAACTGTCTTTTTTTTTTTACCCCTGATCCGTGCCAGCTGCTACTAGTTATAATACACATCTAATAAGCCTGGGTATGAGAATACTTTGGGCAATGTAGTATGGGTAAGTGTTGGTAGTTTGTAAAAGAGTTTGACTTTGAGGACATTATTGGTTTGTTTAATGGTCATGAAGCATTATTAAATATTGTAACAGGGTCCATATATGCCAGTGGATGACAGTTCTTCGGTTTTTGTATGTTTTGTGCTGTAGCCCCTACTGTATGTATGCATGCAATTAACATTTATATGGTGTAAACCTAGCCTCAAAGGAGTGGAGTGTTGTACACGGTTAAAGGCAAGGTACAAACGATAAAGAAGTACAGTCACATTTCCCCATCCCAACAGAGCTTCACTGGCTCTCCCTCAAACATGCATTGCCTTCAAGATCAGCTGTGTCATGGTCAAGAAAGTAGCCACCAACACACTACTACGCCTAGCCAAAATAAGCCATATCTCAGAAGAAGCAGATTCAACTCATTGAAGCTATGATGTCAAGAAGCTGGCAACCAAAAGGCACAAAAACGAAAATAGTATCTTCTTTACACTTTAAAAAACATGTAACCATGACACTCCGTTAAACAAGCTTCATGTTGATACAGTTTGTAAACCATGAAATAATTGATTTCTTGCTTTTTTAGACCAATATTTGCTTTTATTAATAAGTATGTTTTTCTAAATTTGTTTGGTTAATACTGTAATCAGGTGTCCCAGCAACAAGTTTAAGAATTATGCTTGGCCAAGTTTCACCTTTAACAGACTCTGAAGAAATCCTTGAGCACTTGGTGCCACATGCATCAACCTATTAAGGAAGTGCAAACGGTGCGAATCGGTAAATTCGGCCGTTTGCGATTCCTAAATAAGTTTTTGGGATGCATCATGCATTTTTGTGAAATTCGCTATTTTTAGCGATTTCCATAAATGCGATTGCTTTTAACGAATTGCAAATTTGCGATTCCTTAAAAGCAATGCATGATTGTTTTTCGAATTGCGAATTCGCAATTAGGGGGTGCAAATTACCACGAGGGTGAACCTCGTGGTAATTTGCGAAAAAGTATTAAAATGCTCAAAATTGCATTTTAAACACTGTCATGTTACAGACACACATGTCCTTAGGACATGTGTGTGTAAAACATGCACTTTAAAATAAATTTCAGGGGTGCAGGGGGGGTCCTTTGGACCCTCCTTGCACCCATGGAATGCATTAACATTTTGCAAATCGCTAATTGAAATTCGCAAAATGTCAATGCCTTCCCATTGATTCCTATGGGCCTTTTGGCCCGTAGGAATCAATGGGAATTGCGAAATCGCAAATTAGAATTCGCATAATATTTGCGATTCGGTAAAAATTGCGATTTTTACCGAATCGCAAATATTATGTGAATAAAATCATGCATCCCATTTTGCGATTCCTTATTTGCGATTCCCTAAAAATCGCAAATAAGGAATCGCAAAACCTTACAATGATGCATGTGGCCCATAGTGATTTAGAGATGTCCTTTCATGAAAACTGGACGGGCCAGGGCTCCCCTGATGAGTAATAGGAGTTCTGACGTGACACTGATGTAGCTGGCTGAGACGTCACTCACCTTCTCAGAGGCGCTGGCTAATTTAGATCCCGTGGAGTTGAAAGCGATTGCAGCAAGTGGACTGTCGTGAGCAGGAATTGTGCACACTGTGTTCTGTTCAGAAGAAAATGAAAGTGTTTGAAATAATGTCCTGCTCATGTGCTGCCCATGCCACATTGACTGTACACACAAAGCACCCATCCATCCTCCCCACTACTACCAGACACCAATTACACACTAATAATCGATTATTTCTAGAGCGCTTGGTTACTCCATTTGGAGCGTCCCAACGCCAGGAATTCATTCTCTAGTGAGAAGCCTAAAGAAGCCCTTGATATGCTGTTCTGATAGCACTAGATTTGCCGGAAAAAACGTGTCTTCATTTTCTTCCGAAACACAGATTCGGAGCATTCCTGTCTCAGATTCAGCAGCAAGGTTTTCCACTTTTTGGAAGCTAAAGGAACACCCTCCCATACGTGCTCTTTTCGTGATGGGAACCTTAGTGAGCACAGCTCCGGCGGACCTAAGACTTCTGCAGCACAGGTGAGGTTTCACCAGAGGTAATAGGTAGCGGGATCCTTTGCCATTCAGAAATTTATGACAGAAACCCGTGGCTTTAAAGTACACCTTCTTGCTTAGCGCGAGCCAATATAACTTAGCAAGGGCTGGACACATACAGGAGCGCCTTGGGAGGTTCCACAATAGACGTGCTGCTGCGCTCTGCATCCTGTAAAGACTTTTCAGCCTACCTTGTGTGACACCGAGATAGAACACATTGCAATAGTCTAGCCTGGACTACTGTTTTCCTGGCGGATTCAGGGAGCAAACCCATGATCTTAATAAATGTTTTGAGGATACCCAAACATTTCCCGGCAAGGCTGGCAATCTGGCTGTGAAATGATAGTTTAACATCAAACCAAATGCTGAGGTTCTTCACTTTCGGCTTAGGATCCGGTAAAGGTCCAAGAACATCTGCCCACCAAGCAGAGGACCAGATAGATGGAGGTCATGAAGAAGGTCCTTCGCCTCAATGATACTCATCGTTGTTTGTTTATATGTTTCTCTGCTATTTTGGAAAAAAATGGAAGCAAGGAGATGGGCCTGAAATTTTCCGGTTTAGCCAGATCCAAAGTTGATTTTTTAAGGAGTGGCACAATAGTGGCATGTTTCTCCCCGAGGGTATTTGGCCAAGCACAAGTGAATTGCTGAGCAGGTCACACAGTCCAGGAAGATTCCCCACCACCCCACGAGCCAAGATCATGAGCGGGGCAGGTTCAGCTGGTGACCCAGATTTCACCTTAAACAATGGCACACAATTCTTCTAGGGATAGGTGTTAAAGATGGAAAGCCTATCTCCCTATAGCCAGATGGTTTAAACCAAGTTTCAAGGGTTGGAGTGTGCCTTGCTGCCTCTAGGAAAGTGTCATATATTTTGGAAACTTTATCAGAGAAGAATAGGGAAATCGAATAGCAGCTTTCCACAGATGGGGCAATCTGCATGGAGACATGCTCCAAAGAAGACAAGGATTTCACAACCAGTGTGTTCCCAACCATCGTAGGGACACCCCCTTCCCCCTTCCTAATGGATTCCTTTTGTTTATAAAATTAACCCAGGGAGAACGAATCCATTTAAGATAATTCTCTCCCTCCCCCTTTTGTTAACATTTGCAATCTGCATGGAGACATGCTCCAAAGAAGACAAGGATTTCACGATGAAGAAAAGGGCTTGTGAAGATTTGTGAGCTAGCTCAATCTTTTGAGCATAGTTCTGGCTGCGCTCAAGTTAATCTGATTGTGATAGTCCTTCAGTGCCTTAAGGTAGTTGGCTTTACTCATGGCACTGTAGTTTGTGCCTCAAAGATGCTCTAAGTGTTACAAGACGTATTTTGCAACAGTAGTTCCTCGTTAAACCACTCAGCCGAAAGTTTAGAGCAAGTAACTAACTAATATGTTCTAGGCGCAATCTGGTCAAGCGCACCAGTTATCCAGTTCTTCAGTTGTGAATTTGCCATGTCAACACACTTACGCAGGACTGGACGGTTAGCAGCCAGGGCTTCCATAATGGCAGCAGGGGCAATCTTAATCAATTTCAGCGATTTACAATGCTTCCCTTCCTTCAAAATAGGTAAAGGGGTAGTCTAGGAGATCTGAAAAGGGAAAATATAGTGGTCAGACCTACCACAGAGATGGACGAATCCATCCAAACCTCTGATGAATTTGAAAAGATGGCATCTAACGTGTGGCCTAAACTATTTGTAGAGGCGCGTACCAGTTGTATAAGCTAGAGTGCTTCCAAATCCTCAATAAGAGTAGAAGCCAAACAACACGTTGCCTCTTCAAAATGGAGATTAAGATCGCCACACACTAAAACATCTTTTAATCTCTGGCACTGCTTTATTTTGTACAATGTCCACTCCTTATCTTTTTCCATTCACAAGAACCTAACAATGAGCACTTAACATGTGTGATTTCCCAACTGAAGCTCAGCACAAGTGTACTGTGTCATGAGAGGGAGCAGAATTCCCTCTTTTCCTTAGCATTTTAGGCTGTTCATAGCAGCAGTGCTACCTTATTTGTTTACCGAATTTTTCAAGAAGTCACTTCCTTTTTCATGTTTTATCAAAATAAATATAAGCATTTTTACACATCCCAATAATTACAATCTTCTCTACTTAGGGCAAGTCGGCCTTTTTATGGGAATCTTACACAACTATATCATTTTAGCAATTTGAGCTCTGTCTTTTCTATCAGGTTAAGATTTTTTCAGTTCTGATTTACTTTCAATGCACTAGAAAGAGCTTTCTTAAATTCCTTAAATTTGTATTCTTGTTATAGAATAATATATGTTGCTGTCTTTATACTTCAAAGGCCATCATCAGTCACTAAACTGGAAATCAGAAACGAAACCACAAAGCATACTTAGGGAGGCATGGGCTATGGCCATTGTGAGTTAAAAGTGTGTGTTCTCCAGTGGCGATTTCTTAGGCCCAGCGTTGACTAATATCTTAAAACTGAACTTGAATCCCTCAGTCATGTGCCACTAACGTTCGTGTAGCAAATAAGTTAGCTAAATATGGGGTATTTGTATTTCCCGAAAGTGGATTTCCTCACTCCAGGTCTCCTTGTGACCATCCCCAGCCCTGGAGGATCAAAAAAGAACCAACTATGCCCAACTCACCAAATTGTTGGCATCGTAGAGTGTAATCTCCCCCGTGGTCGAGCTGGCAGGGTAGGCCAAGTAGGAGTTGGAATGGTTAATAGACAATGCACAGAGTCCTAGGATTCAACAGTAGATAGATGAGGGTAAACATTTACAGGCAAAACAAAAATCTTATCAAAAGCAAAACTTGGTTTGAACGATTTTGAGGATAACTCAGATTTAACAGGGTACACCTGTATCACTTTGCAAGCATCCAAAGGAAGCCGCAGCGAGGCAACAAGTGGCAACTTTCTCACCCTTCACCTAACTGACTACACCCTCTCCTCTTACCTCTACAAAGGCTACAAAGTGAGTTGGCTTGTAGACCCCATGACACTTTACCAAATATTTCTTCCCCTCTGCTCTTCTTGGATTGGCAAGACTGAATTCCGGTGTAGACAATATACTGAATCCAGCGGTTGCATGTCAGTGGGGCATCAATTTCAGTCTGTACCAAGGTTTATCCACTAAGTAGGAGTTCTTTAAGAGATTACCAAGCTGGTGTACGTCAGCGGCAGAGGTCCTCCTCACTTGAAATCTGTCCATTTGCACTCTAGGCTATCCTGAGTTTCCTGGCTTCATTTCAGGAGAAGGAACACACTCGTCAAATATTCAAAAGCAGGGTTGACATGTATGAGTTAGTGCTGCACTATCATGAGGGTACCTGTCAGAGAGGATGCACAGGGACATTAATTAGATCCTTAAAAGAGACAGGAAAACATAGTTGTTTCGTCAATTTCAGGAATGCTTGCATTTGTGGAAAATATTTATGTGTGACTTTATGCACTTGGCCATGGAGAACTGTGGATTTACACTCACGTGGGTAATGACCAGTGATCCAGTTGGTGGAACCTGTCTTTCTTAAAGTGCATCATGTTTAATTCAAGGAATAGAAGTATTCTGGTTTTTTTAATATAAAGAATGGCATTTCTCTTATTGCTAATGTGTACTTAAGTGGGCTTAAGAGTAACGCAATGTGCGTTGATCAAAACCTCACAGAGTAAGAGAGGCCAGGCCTAAAATGGTGTATAAGTGACTTCTTATATGAGGTCTAAGTGTTTCACACATAAGGGTTGCCAAGCTAATGGATGGGCAAAGCTCATGAAAGGCTGAGTGGCAGACACCTCGCAGGCGGCTCTCTTGAGGTACATATAAAGGATACTGGGGTACACATGCTAATATCGAGATCTGCTGATTAACAGCAACCTCAAAAGACAATTGCACGTGTCATTCATAGGCGCTGAATCACAACAATGTCTGTGACAAGGACATGGGTAACAATGCGACAGTTTGGCATCCAAAATGAGCTGGCCTGCTGGGTTTGGTGGACATCAGTGATGAGTGGAGGGTCCCTCATGAAACTGCTTTCTGTCTTGTTCCTGCAATGGCACTCTTCATTGACCAGGAGTAGCCCCAGTATTCCAAATGTGAAGTGCCAAAACTGAGATCTGATGACTGCCTGCTCCTTTAGGTGCTGATGCCAATCCAAGACTAAGCATTAAACTGATTTACAGAAATGAATGTGTGAATTATAGGTATCCAGGGTCACAGCTTCATCACATGCACACTCTAGCGGGCACTCAAGATCTGGGTTGTTGTCTTGGTTTCTGCGCCAGTATGTGTACAGCGAAAGCAGTAAACTAATGCTTTCCTTTTATGTACATGGACAGGAATAAATAGATATTTCAGGCTTTTCTAGTAGAAACCACTAACATTTCCTGCCTACGTTGTTTTCCGGAAATGACCTAGTTTCCTGCATCCTGTTGAGCCTCCTTCTTTTTGCCTACAACTTGTGTGTTATTTATTTCATTTTCAGTTTTGTACAAAGTAAGGTCACTATCCCAGGGGATAATAAATCACTTTACAACGACTGTAGGTGGAGGGACCTACAATCAACAGGTGACACGAGTGTGTACAGAAACATTTTCATTGTTTAGTGGTGAACTGGGTTAAATATTTTGGTTCGTAATACTCTAGGCAGATTTAGAAGTATATGTGAAGTGAAGAAGAAGAGAGATGGGCCAGTGCAACCAACGATAGTTGGTAGATGTGTAGAAAGAACACGTTTATGAAACGAAAGAGGGGTTCGTTAGTCGGCAGCAGTCGGAGTGATCAGGCGACTAGACAGAGTCGAGGAGGGAATCTCAGTGAGGTACCAAAGATTCGAACATATATTCATTCTTTTCAAGGGAGGGATATTCAGATACCCTAACTGTCTCCAACAAGTGGGCAACAGCAGGGAATTATCAGTAGGTGATAAGGCATCATGAAGAATCAAACTGAATTCAGAAGATTTTTCTGGCAGGATTTTAAATGTATAAAGCACGGGTCCTGGCCTGCTTACCTTGATAGTTTTAAAAAAAAAAAATTAATCTTGATAACGAATTGGAAAACGCAGAGGTCTTGTCGTACCTACGAGTTTCCACATGAAGCTGGTTTGTGTTGTGAAGACATCTTTGTGTCTGGCAGATTCTACATTTCTTTCAGTAGTGGGACGTGTTAACTTTTGAGTTCTTAAAAACGATACATGCTGATCTCAAAGTGCAGCAGACTTTGAAAGAGAGCCGAGTTCGATTAGTGCAGGTGTAATGTGTTTATATATCTACCTGTCAATCACATTCTGCCTCCTGCATTGAGGTTCGATTTTAACACAGCACTTCTTGTAGCTGGAGGCCAATATGAATACACCACGTGTGCCAAACCCTTTGTTTATATCCTTACACAGTGCGAATTTCTTTATTGGTCTTCAAACGTGTTAGCGGATAGTGGACAACGGTTTCTATTGGATTTCTGAATTGAATATGTTGTGGTATAGAGTGGAAGCCAAGTGATTTTGCATTTTGAATCGCTTGTCCGGAGAGGCCAGCGTCTTGTGATTTAGATCATTACTGCTTACGGGGCTTTCACAATTCTATTAGATCAAGATTGAGCTTTAACTGACAGGTGGTGATCTGCCTTTGCTTTTTAGACACACAATCCTAGATGTGATTTATTGTGCTGTAAGAAACTTTCTAGGTAGGAAAACAGTCTCCAGCCTGAAGAGTTGAGCATAAAATGTCAGAATGATGAGCTGTTAACAAAGAAGATATCTTCATAGTATAAGAAACCAGTTTGATCTCACAAGGTGGAAACACAATTCTACTTCAGTTAAACCTTTCCCTCCTATTTAGCTTATTTTACACTTAAAAAAACATGAGTGCTTCTCCTACGAAAATTATGCGCCCCCTTCATTTTAACAACTAGAATCAACTCGTCCAATTCCAGAAGTATGCTTAAAAAGTCTTGCTGTGCCTATCTTGCAGGAAGCCCAACCTAGAATTTAAACAATCCTACAAACCAATTCAGTACAGCTCTCCACAGATTTACACCTACCGGTTGGGTTTCGAGGTGTTTCGAGCAGCGTTTTAAGGAGTTTCATGTCCTTGATGTTATGGACATAGACTGATTCCTCCAGACACACGATCAGCCTCTAATAGTGAAACCAAGGAGAGAAAAGGAACAATATGCTATTAAAACTTGTCAATACTCTTAAAATATACAAAATAAAGAAACATACATATGACTTGCAGTGGATCACTGGCGTCCATGATGACAAAGCTAAAGAAAGACACCAAAAAATCATACACCTACCCTCCAACAACGCCCCAACCCCACACATGCCTTCTCAGAATGCCCATCAGGGAACAATCACTTTGTAGCTGGTTTCTGGTCAGGCAACAAACAGTGTGACTGTAGGCTATATAATGTGTTAAAGTAAGCATTATTACTTAAGTTGTTCTTTTATGATGCTGCTCAGTGCCATCTGTGCCCTAGATAATATTTCTATATTAGTAATTGAGAAAGCATGCTATTTGCCTGGAAGATGAACACCTGTTACAAGTTCATTAAGCAGAGGTTTGGTTTAACTTCAAGTTAATACAGAGTTATGAGATGTGTGATTGTAGGTCCCACTGACTACCCATCCTGAGTAAAATAAAGCATCAAGGTATTGTCTTCTGTCGTGTCTTTCTACCCATTTCACCCGCTCCAGAAACCTTATTCCAAGTATAATACTTCCATATGGAATGGAGCATTAGTAGGCCAAACCCCAAGTTGCTCAGCATTTTAAACAGGGCCTGAAATAAAATGGGGCCACGTCATGTTCGTTTGGGAGGCCCACCACAGAGACTTCTGATGTGCAGCACCCTTATGTTGGTGGAATTGGTTGTTGCTCTCCATTGCCTTAGTATTGCCCTCAAACTCCTCCTTGCAATACTAAACACAAGTTAATACCAGTTAATTGCTTTAGAAAGTTACAACAGGGTGGAGCAATCAGATGACAGGTGGAAGATAAATCAAGCGAGAAGGAGGAGCAACACATGGGAAATCTGTCAAGACATTTTCGGGAAGGTGTTATCGGTGTGACAACTTAGGCCACATGGCAAATTACAAAGAATGTATCGAATGGAAATCTATATGAAAGCACTGTGGCAAGAAAGGTCTTTTTAGGTCTCGCCTGCGTTGCAGCGCAGCTGCTCGCTTGCGAGATCTATAGTCGTTGGTTTTTTGTCAGGTTGCTTTGGAAGTGGGGTAGAAGCTCCACCCAGCCTCGCTTTCAATTGAAAGTAATGCTTTTTGTGTTCTCTCCCTGTCTCCTTTAGGCCCCGCCCATCCAGACTCATCTTTGCCGTGCCTGCTCGGACACCTAATTGTGCACGCGCACGTTGTCTCACCGCGTCTCTTCCGCCTTATTCTCACTTTCCCCAGATCAGCCTGGAAGCTCTCGGGGCCCCTGCACAGCGTCTCACGTAGAGTATTACTAGCACGCTGGCCGGGAGATGCTCACTTTCGAGCTGGGGAAGCAGGCAGCAGTCAGTTTGAGCCACGTTCAGAGAGTAATCTTAATTTTTTGGGTGTTTTGACAAGCTACATATACTCTCCAGTTATTACATTACGATTAGGTGGATGCAGCGTTTCTTGGGAGGCACATGCCTGGCTCCTTCTACGCCATTTTCAAAAAAGAGAGTTTCCCAGAACACCAGAAAGGACTGGGTATCAAGTAGTATCAAAAGGAGTTCCTTTCTGTGTTACTCACTTTCTATTTGTGACCAAAAGGCCTACACACTAATATCACTTTTTAGTGTTCAATAATGACACGGATAATTCTAACTGTACAAAACTAGAATTGCTTTTGTCTCTCAAATTCTTTTATTTCAATTAAGTTAAAAACATTTGAATTCATTTATTCCATAACATTTTTTTAAAACACATTCTAAAAAGATGATTCTCTAATACATATAAGCATTCCTATACTGATTCCAACTCAAATTCAAAATATTCACTACAAAGTAAGATTTACACAATAAAAAGTAATATAATCATAACATCAAATATAAAATAATCGAAGAAAGTCCTTTGTCGACGCGTTTCGTTGCTTTGTGATGTTTTAACACCTCCTTCAGGACGACTTTTACTTAAAAACAATGATTCTTCATTTTGAAATGTATTGCCAAGAGCAAGGCCATTGGGGAGGCTAGACAATGGATGGATTTAAGAGAGCTGAATACCTCGGTGGTGGTGGACCATTACTCTCTACCAAATATCAACAAAATATTAAATTCTCTTAATGGGACCAAGCATTTTTCCACTCTGGGTTTAAGCTCTGGTTACCACCAGATAAAATTGGACCCACTTCACAAGCGCCGACTGACTTTTTCACACCATTTGGCACATATAAATTCTTGAGGATGCAATTTGGGTTGATATCTGTGGCCTCTGTATTTCAGAGGGCTATGGAAAGGTTGTTAAAAGGAGTTGAAGGAGTGAGAGTGTATCAAGATGATGTGCTGGTGATTGGTGCCAACTTGGAGGCGCATAACAGGAGATTGCATGAAGTATTAGCGAGATTGCAGAAAAGTGGTCACACTCAAACAAAAGAAATGCTAATTTAATGTCACTGAAATACAGTATTTGGGGCATTTAATAACAGGTATGTGGATTCGACCCAAGAAAAGTCTAGTAGGGGTGATCAGGAACTTACTGTCTCCTTGTGTAAGGATCAATCAGTAAATTGTAATGACTGAATTCTCTAATAAATTTGCTCTGAAGTTTGCAGAAAGGACTGAATGTATGAGGTCATTATTGAAGAAAGGGAAGGAATTTGTATGGTGCAAGGGATGCCAAAAGAAATTTGAGGATGTAAAGTTAAGTTTGGGGGATGCTGCAGATTTTGGAATCTTTGATACAAACAATGAGACAATAGTATTGACTGACGCCAGCACTAAAGGACTTGGAGCTTGCCTTATGCAAAAATCAGGTGGGAAGTATAGAACCATTTTATTTGTTTCATGTGGGTTGAGGGGAGCTCATGCCAATTATTCTGTTACAGAAAAGGAGGTTCTTAGTGTTTTCTAGGTGATCAGGAAATTAGGTAGGTTTCTGTGGGGGTGTATGTTCAAGGTCAAGACAGATCACAAGCCTCTTAATGAGGTATTTTCTAAGAAAGGTATATACTAAATTTCAAGTCCCACTCACAAATGGGTGGTTGCACTTCAAGAGTTTGACTTCATTGTGCGAATGGACCAAGGGGAAATAACCTGCAAGAAGATTGTATCTCGTAGATGCGTTTGGTGCAAGACAGAGACAAAGAGTTGGAAGATGAATGTTTTGGAGGTGACACATTTGAGAAAGAGGTGAGTGTTTGTATGATTACAGAAGGTGTTGTTCAAGAAGATGAGATGTAAAAGAGCTCCAATCAGATGAGTGTATGCAGAAAGTGATGAAGTTGATGACTGGTGGGTGGTGTAGCAAGGACACATGTAATTAGGACTTTTCTGGATTCTGGCAAGTAAGGAATGAATTAGCAATAGTAGATGGATTATTATTGAGGTGAAGTAAATTGTCCCATCAGATAATTTCAGGAAGAAGTTGGTTGTTCGTGTCTATGCAAGCCATATGGGGATTTCCAAAACTAATGAAAGGCTCACAGAAGTGTACTGGTGGCCTGTAATTGATTTGATAGTTGAAATAGAGATGAGGGAGTGTACTAAGTGTGTGAAAGTGGCAAGGCTTTCAAGTGCAGGATGCAGCCTATGGTGATAAGAGAGCAAGCTTCAGGCCCATGGGAGGATATTGGTTGGACATACTAGGACCAGTAAAAGTGAAAACGAGTGACAAATATGTTCTGTCGTGTATTGATAGGTACCCGCGATGGCCAGCGATAAAAGTGGTAAGTTCAATAAAATCCAAAGATATAATTTGCTTTTTGGTGGAATTATTTGAAATGGAAAGCTTTCCCTCCTCCATTCTTACTGACGAGGTCCAACTTACTTCTATGGTGGTTGAACAGTATTTGAAAGTAAGAGGAATCAAGCACAAGAAAGCAAAACTTTATCACCCAGAAACTGATGGAGTAGTTGAATGCTTCCTAAAGGCATCAGAGGAGAATTTGCAACAATCTTTGGTGTGTGGAGTCAGTTGGAAGGATAGTATGAGAAGAAAAGTTAGGGAATATCACCTGAAACCACATTCCACTACAGGTGTGTCACCATTTCAGTTGTGTTGGAGAAGAGTTTGCAGTAGTGAAGTTTTACCAAGTTGGGTGAACAGTAAGCGAAGGAAGTGGATGATCAGGTGGAAGATGTGGAAGGATGGAGAGAAAGAGAAGAGAAAAAAAATGGGGAAAATAGAACTGTATGACAAATGCAAAGCAGTTTAAGAAATTGTGCTGTGTGTTGCTGCTTGGGTACAAATTAAGTCTCCAAGGAAGGCTGGATATAAGGTCTGCAAGTTTAATCAACATTTTAGAGTGATTAAGCTTTTTAGAAAAGCTGTTAAAACTAGTGATCAAAAAATCTGGAATCTCAACAGAGCAGCTAAATCTGCGCTAAGTGGGAAGAAAGGTGTATTCTCACAGGATAAGGTGGTTTGGCAGATCAGTGTTAGACCACAATGGGTAAAGAGGAGACCAGCACGTTTTCAAGAATATCTATAATGTTTGTGGTACTAATGTTTAGCAAGACAATGTATTTTGCTCTGTGGTTTTGATATTCGAGACTCATGTATGATCATCAGGAATGTAGTGTGGTGTTTATGTTATACTTGTATATATGTTCTGTTCTGGTACTTTAGTTCATTAGGTAATGAGGGAGGTGATGTGGTATCTTGTATCTGGTTCATGGTAGCTTAGTGACACTTGGAGGTTCTGTATCTAGGAGATGATGGACAGTTCTGTAGCTTGTGCGTCATCTCTAGAATGTTATGATTAGAATGGGTTGGCGACAGAAATCCTGGCTGGATCGTGGCTGACACTGTGGATGGAGTCTCTGGATTCATTGTATCTAAATAAAGACGATATATCCCAGACAACACTGGCCGGTCTTCCTTCAACTCTACACTGTCCTATTGGTGACACCCAAAAATGCATCAGACAAGTTACTTGATGTGTTTGTGGACCACTGTTCTTGGTGGGATCTAATCAATCTACACTATAAAAACCAAGGTAATGCCTATCACGCAAAATGGCTGTCGTAGAAGAAAACTCAAGGTCGATGTTTTAAAATGTGTTACCAAGTATGACTACTTGGGGCTCTGCTTTGAGAAGCAATTGGGTTAGTGATCATTGATAGACAGGACTAACATCAGATTATTACAAAACTGAATGGAAATCCTTGCATTGTAACACAAAGCAGGTGGCCAATCCCCGAGTATGATTCTGCAGATCTACTGCGGTTTTAAATGAGGCCGCATTATGGGTAATGGTAGCTTAAAAAAGCTCCAAGTTAAAGAGAATGTCTTCTTCAGGTCCCAATTGGTTTTACGTCCCAGAGTCCCATTGCTGCCTTTACATCTCGAAGTGGGCATTTCCACAATACCAGCTAGGGCTGGATTGAAACTGTATTATACTGGGTGAGTGTGCATTGAAACCCCTGCGGGTCAATATAAAAAAAAAGCATTCCAAGAAATGGCGCCCTCCCAGGAAGGAATAATAATAACTGGCAAAATTATGTTCAGAACCTTCTCACAACTAGAATATTATTGGGAGGATCCAACTTATATCGGTCCAGGCTCATTTGAACTCGCCAAGAGGCAGTATTGGTTACACATAGAAGGGGGAACTGGTTAAAAGCACAAGATGGTGACCTGACAGCAAAATACCTCACTCACAAGTCAACTCATCGGTTTGAGAAGTATTTGGATGGGTTATATTTGGAGTGGAAAATGTTCCTACATATAAGGCCCAGACTGGAGATTTTCCCTGCCAAGTCTATTTGGCACAATAAAGAGGGAACTAAAAGGCAAGTATTTATTAGAATTGCTTCATTAGGAGTGAAGACATTGTGATTCAGTTCATGCTATTGTGCACCAAATATAAACAGGCACAAAGCCTTTGGTTTATCCCGTTATTTATGTTAAAAGGCACTTGTACAGTAGAGGATGCAATGACACTTAGTTTAAGGACTGATGAGCCACCAATTGTTACGTTATTGTCTGCCTATCTATGGTCAGAGTGGCTAATAATTACATGTATACTGGCCCCTCTGTTCAAGTACCAAAGGGCATTTAGACATGCAGTCTGTCTATTTGTTTAGAATACCCCTATGCTGCTAGCAATTAGTACTATGGTCCCAATGCAAGCAACAATATG
Organism: Lissotriton vulgaris; assembly: GCF_964263255.1. NCBI lineage: Eukaryota > Metazoa > Chordata > Amphibia > Caudata > Salamandridae > Lissotriton > Lissotriton vulgaris. Next base: position 720,565,701 of record NC_141695.1, read on the forward strand.
TTTTTTTTCTTTTATTGATGGATTTACCTTTTATCTTTGCAGAAGACGTTCCCCTCCTTGGCCCCTTAGTTGATTGACAAATTATGCGGACAATTACTATAGGGTGTTTAAACCCATATACAGTATTATCTGCTGTGTGTATGTTGGCCATGCCAATGCTTTTTTAAGCTGCGCTGCACAGCAGTTACTCTTCTGCACAACATGTCTAAACATTGACAAAGCCAATAGCTCTTGTATCGTAGGTGAAAGCTATGCTCTTTTCCAATGCTTGTTTCTAGCTACCGAGGATGATGCCTCCTAAGGCTCACAGGTCTACACATTTGTGACTTCTAGCTTTATGTTTTAGTCTGTGTAAGAATGCCTGCTCTCATGCCTGAAAAAAATGATGTCCCTATACCTTTAAAACACTCCTACACACTTGCACCTAAATATGAAAAGTAACAAAGTAGACTTACAAGCACCTTTATTTACTAAGGCGATAGTTTCAACTTTGGCAACAGTTTTTTGTTGAATGCTTTAGCTCCTGTGCATGGTCCTCTTGCTACACTAGAGGAATAGTCCTACCGGAATGATTTGAAAATACACTAGTAAAAGAGGCGCTATTTCATCTCTGTTTGAATAAATGTTCCTGTGGTTTGTTTCAACAAGCAATGTTGATTATGGAAGTTAAAATTGCTCCCCACACCCCCCTTGCCACGTAGGAACCCGGACATGACTTACTTGAGGGAGCGAGGTAACACGCCCAAAACACATCACTGATTCCCCTACTCAGAAAGTGTCCTCCTTCCCAGCAGTGGCTGTGTATGAGGTCGATTTAAAGTGCTAATAAGCCCCAAAGGGAGCTGGAGATCTGAGATTAGACGCCCAAAGCTAAAGAGGTCAGTTCTCAAATTCTAAAATTCATTTTAACGAATTATAAACAGGGCATCTGGAATTATGCAAAAGTGCGGCTGCTGCATTTTTCCCATAATGATAGGTTTGTCGCATTTGTCACATAATTCTTTATGTACTGCATAATCTGCAGATTTTAACAAAAAAATATTTTGTTTGTAGCTCAAACGGTTCGAAAGTTACTAAAAAGGCAGCAACAAGTTTAATTTTGCAGGGAGAGGCCCTTTGCAAAGGTCACCTTTATGTAGCTTATTGTTAAACTGGTACTGAAGAGACAGTGTTAACAAGTTAAAAACTGACAAAACAATGAAGTAATACCGTCACAAAATTTCCTGCATAATGCCATATTATTTGCCTTTTCTTGCTGCATAATTTACTTAACCCTGCCACATAATTAGGCCCTCCACTGCTGTATACTTCATGGCCATAATAACAAATAAATGAACCCACATTACGAATGGCCTATTCAATTCCGATCCCAGTCCAAACCTCCGTTTGCGCAAGGTTTGGAGTTATTCGCAATGCAGAATTGTCACCATGTCCGTCAATTACTTGGAGTGATAAAGTCTGACCCTGCGAGTTCAATTTCGTCAGCTCTAACTTGATGGAATTTATCTCTGGTAAGGGACTAGTATTAATTACTGGAACACTGTGCTTTTAGTGTGGTGAGAACCAAAACCTACATTTTAGTCCTCGAAATCTTGTAATAGGTGATAAAGAATGCACCCTATAAATTCCAACCCACATGGAGTTGGATTTTAATGGTGCGGTAATGATCTCCTCCAGTACTGGTTACTTGTAATGAAGGTAGTTGTGTTTATTACAATCAAGAGATTTCCATTTAGCACCAAGAACTAGTGGTTGTACAAGGCGGAATTATAAGGAGCATTAGCTCTGTCATTTAAAGATGTGCATCAACACAGTGTGACAGAGGGTGGGATGGTCCTTCCTTCAGAACCACCAGTCAAGAGAATTGAACAAACCAAGTTTCTTGGGAACGCTGCAAAATTACCACCAGTTCTGAAGACTTCCAGCACTAAGATTTGCAGTTCAGGCCAAAGATTTTAGGTCATCAGTCCAAAGTGATATACTTTTGGGTAGATTTTTCAGCATTTCAGGCTTGTATTTAAAATTTGTAATATTCTGAACCAGAAGTGTGACAACTGGATTTTCTATTTCGCTTAAATGACAGTGCAAATGTTTCTGGTAATGTCTACGGTGTAGGCATGGAGAAAAATTGCCAATTCTGCAGATTGTAAATGACTGTTAGCTCTTCAATCGTTAAAAGGGGTGATAAAGTTTGGCATAAAATAATTATAACCCTAGAACAGACATACCCTTTAACCCCAAATTATGTTGCAATTGTAACAAAATGACCCCAACTAGCTGCACAAGGGATCAATCACGTAGAAGATTTAAAAAAATGACCACCGCCAGCTGCTTTATTTCATGTGTGATAAATGCAGACAGTTATGGATTCTTGTAATAAACCAGAGTAGTGCAACAAATAAGTCTACTGCAATACATGTCTCCTTATCCATTGATAGCTGAAGTATCAGGGGAAAATAGTTCAGACAATAAAGAGCTGAAGAAGAGGTAGTATTTAATTGTCTAAAACAATTGTAATTCTGTACAGTACCTTTTACACGGTCCTGAGGTACAGGCATTGTTATTGTGACGTTTCCCCTCAGCTGTAATTACTTAAAACATAAAAGTAGAGATGTTGTCTTGATTGATTGATTATAAGATTTGTAGAGCGCACGAATGCCCGAGGGCGCCTTGGCGCTAACATGACTGAGACCGAATGAGCGGAGGGCCTAGGGTAGCCGGGGCCAGGCTATCCCGAAAAAAGCCAGGTCTTTATATTCTTTCTAAAGATTAACAAAGAAGGGCTGTTTTTTTATTTCTGCAGGGAGTTTATTCCAGGTTATCGTAGATTCCGATTGCGTGTTGTGATGGGTCAACTACACTGTAATGACGAGCAAGATACCGGCTTTAACAGCGATCTATAGTTATTACTGATTTGTAATGTCTGTTTACTTGACACAGTGCACTGCTGCCAACTGTAGTGTTAGCGCTCTAGCCGCGCTAGCGTGCGTGTGACGCAACACCCAAGGGGCTAGAGCGCGATGGTGTGTGCATGCGTGAACGGCGGTTCGTGCCTCGGGAGGGCTAGTCGGAGCGCGATAGGAGTAAGACGCCCGGCGCTCTTCCTGCTGAGTGTCCTATGATAATAAATCTTCTGTACCCTTAAACCCTGAGTAGTGTGGTTATTTGGGTGCAACTCTGGGACCCCACAGTGGCGACGAGGAGTGGGATCTTTTTTTTTTTTTAAACCTTTATTTGGAGACAAGCAAAAGACAGCAGTGGTACAGTCATAATCCATACAAATAATAAGAGGCAGTGCAATGTGGCAATATGATCGAAATGTCCAGGCTGCATGTCAAGGCATAGTACAGTGCAGACAGTAATGGAAAAGACATATCAACAGTAAACGTGCATCGCGGAGCACATCCGAACAGAGCAGTAGGTGATGGCAGGGGTTTAAAGCTGTAACACACAGTCAATAAGGTAGGGAGACAAATACCGACCCAGTGGACGACCAACCACCACTCACCATGTGGTCAGAGGAGCGCCCCCCCCCAGCCACCAGAAAGACAGCAGTTACTTGCTTTACATATCTAACACAGGGATATCACAGTATAACATACATAATCAGTGCAGCTAACTAACCCCAACCCGGTCTTCACTTTCAGAGTCAGAGTCCTGCACCGTCCTAGTGAGGAGGTACACCTGTAACGGGCTCCAAAAGTCCTTAGGCCTATTTCGAACGGGCATCAGCTCCGCATACACGTTGTATTGGTCGTGACAATAAGTGAGATCACGTAACCAGTCTTTGAATTGTGGCACCCTTCCTCGCCCCCAACAGCAAGCCACTCTCCGTTTGGCCAATAGTAAGGCCACATCCACAAATCTACGGTGGATGGCAGGCACCTCCTTAGTATACCCCAACAGGAGGACTATGGGGTCGAACAACACCCCATCCTCGGTCATAATCTGAAGAACAGCATGGACCTGCACCCAGTACTCCAAAACGGCCGCACACTCCCACACCAGGTGCAGGAAATCGGCACCTACTGCCCGGCATCGGGTACATCTATCGTCCTCTGACAATCGAAACCGAAGTTTCCTGGCCGGGGTATAATAAAACCTCTGGATGAATTTGTAGTGTATAATTTTCAAACGGCAACTGGAGGAGATATTAGCAGTAACACCACAACAGTACTTCCACTGTTCATCAGAAATAGTAATGCCTAGTTCAGCGTCCCATTGCTCCCGCACCCTGCTATCCGGGGCAGCACGCTGCCGTCTAATGGCACCATATAGCTTCGAAACCAAATGCCGCCCATCGGAGACTAACAGTACGTGGAGTGGTAAGGTCACATCCGGCTCCCTAGGGAATTCCGGCAGTAAGGTACGCAGGCCCTGTCGCAGACGGACATAATAAAACAACTCCAAAGGGGAACAGACTACATCACCAAAAAACTGGTCCCGGGTGCGGAAAGTGCCCTCGTGAAAAAGGCTTCCCCAAGTAAGTGTCCCAAGACGCTTGCATAGACGCTGAAACCCTGTCTCCTGTAGTAGGGACAAAGCCGGATGATAAGCCAGGGGTAGTGCAGGTGAGTAGAGGAAGGAAAGACCCAGTAGTCGCGCCACACGTTTCCAAGCATCCACCGTGCCTGTCACCGTTGCCTGGTGGGTGTCCACATCGTCCACATTGCCAAGCACCATACCTTCTAACGGGAGAGGATGGGCGACCCATTGTTCAGCCGCAAGTTGTGGCATAAACGGCGTGGGACGCATCCAGTGGTATGCATAGTGTGTCTGAGCGCTGAGGTAGTAAATTTCAAAATCAGGAACATCAAAGCCTCCATCGACATAGGGCAACGTTAAGGTAGCCCACGCCACTCTCGGTTGTTTACCCCCCCAGAACAAACGAATGAGCTCTGAGCGGAGCCGTTTAAAAAAATAAGCTCCAGGGTGATATGGAATATTCTGGAAAAGACACAGAAAGCGGGGTAAGACCACCATTTTGATCAGGGACGCCCGACCCGCCATGGACAGCGGTAATGACATCCATCTCGTGATGTTATCCGCCAGTTTAGTGATAGCTACACCATAGTTAAGCCTAATAGTCTCCTCACTACACAAAGAGACCAAAATACCCAGGTATCGCAGCTCCGAGTCACACCACTCCAAAGGGTAGTCCAACGGAAATCGCTGAACCGCCGCAGTGAGCGGAAAGAATTGGGATTTCTGCCAGTTGATATGTATCCCAGAAACACCCCCAAAGGCAACTAGCTCTCGCAAAAGTGCATTAAGATTAGTCTGTGGATCCTTCACATAAAGTGTGATATAATCAGCATACAAAGAGATTCCTACTTGGCGTTGGAAACAATTAAATGCACTCTGTTGGTGCAGCTGGCGGATTCGGCAGGCAAGGGGCTCTATAGCAATGGCAAACAGGAGGGGAGAAAGGGGACATCCCTGCCTGGTCCCTCTTGTGATAGGGAACTGGGGGGAAAGCACACCGTTCACTACCACCCTCGCAACCGGATCAGTATACAGCAGTTTGACCCAGGAGATAAAGATCCGAGGGAACCCCATCCTGCATAAAACATCAATAAGGTAACCCCACTCCACTGAGTCAAACGCCTTAGTGGCGTCCAGGAAAACGGCAGCTACCGGGAGCTCCGGAGCAATGGTAGGGATAAGGGAAAACAAAGTACGAAGATTATGGGAAGTCGCCCGGCCAGGCACGAACCCGGACTGATCAGGCAAGACAATAACAGGCATGAGCTCAGAAAGTCTGACCACCAACACTTTCACCAGAATCTTGACATCACAATTAAGCAATGAAAGGGGCCTATAGGAACCCACATCTCGGGGGTCTTTACCCGGTTTAAGCAACGAGGTGATAGCAACTTCCCTCATAGAACCCGGCAGCCTTCCTACCTCAAGGGACTCCTCAAAAACCTTGCAAAGAACAGGAGCCATAATATCCACGTAACATTTATAGAATTCGGCGGGAAGGCCGTCCAGCTCCGTGGCCTTCCCGTTGTTCAAGGACATGATGGCACCCCTGACCTCCTCCACCTCAAGAGGCCTACCCAGGAACGCCCTGTGATCGTCCGACAGCCAGCAAAGCGCCAGATCATCAAGGAATCCGCCATATCGCACATCGCTCGATTTTTGTGTAGTGTACAAGTGGGTGTAATGGTGAACAAATGTCTCCTGAATCTCTTTCGTGTCTCTACAGTGAGTGCCATCCGGCAAGTCCAGTTCCAACACGTCCGAGCTATATCTCTGATGCCTAGTAAGTGCAGCAAGAACCTTCCCAGGTCTCTCCCCCTCACAGTATCTCCTAGCCGTCCAGTACTTCCCCCTATGCTTAGCCTCCCTGGCAGCCTCCTCCTCATACTCTGATAGCTTACTCCGAAACTGACCCAAGAGGTCGGGATCAGAACCAGCCTGCAATCTGCGTTCCAGGTGTCGTAAATCAGCCTCTAAGCCCTCAAGAGTTCGAACAATAGTTTTGAGCATCCCACAACTCTTGGAGATAGTGACACCCCGGATCGTGACCTTAAACGCCTCCCATATCACCTCCACACTATCAACAGATCCTTTATTCCTAGGAAAGAAAGCCTCCACCTCCTCGCCAAGTTCCGCCTTAAAAACGGGGTCCAATAGGGCAGTTGGGAAGAGCCGCCAGGGTGGACGCGGCCTGTGCAACCCGGGCACCGAGAGCACCACTCTAACCGGGCAATGGTCAGAGTACGTCCTAGCCAGGTGTGCCGCCTCCCGCAACCCCGCTACCAGCCCCCTGGAAAGGAAGACATAGTCCAGTCGTGCCCATGAGCGAGCCTGGGCAGTGAAATGCGTGCTCTCTCTACCAGTCGGGTGAGCATACCTCCAGCTGTCGATCAGCCCTGCCTCCTCCACAATGCCCCGTAAAACATCCCTGGCTTGTGTATTGTACTGAGGACTACCCTCCGATCTATCCTCCAGAGCCTGCATTGCCAGATTGAAATCCCCTCCCCATACAATATGTGAGGCCTCTACAGCAAGAACGTGGCCCCAAACGGTAAGGAAAAAGGCAGGCGTATCAACGTTAGGTGCATAACAGTTCACGAAGAGCACAGTGACCTGCCCGAGCCTCCCCCACAGCAACACATACCTTCCCTCAGGATCCACTTGTGACCCCAGTTCTTGAAAGGAGAGCGATTTCTTAATAAGAATAACAGTTCCACGAGCATATGAGGAATACGATGCAAATGTCCTCACTGTAGCCCACCTCCCACCAAATGTAGGAGCAGGCAAACGCCGCAGATGCGTCTCTTGCAGGAAAGCCACTTGTATTGCATGTCTATCCAAATACTGTATTACATTTCGACATTTCCTGGCATCATTAAGCCCCCGCACATTCCAAGACAAAATCGATAGCTTATCCACAGTATCAATCAACATTACCCATGATCAAGGTGCCACGGGGCACACGGACACAGTGCACTGTCCCAGACCCTCAGCGCAGGGCAGCGAAATGTCATTACCGCACAACGCGGCCACTCCAACAACCGCACTCCACAGTCATCCCAGCCATCTCCAATCCAAAAAAACAGATACCCCCCTCCCAGTCCCATACAACAACAGCCGTGCAACAGGCACGCTGGCAGTACAAAGTGTAACGCGTAGCACACACACCCTGTCCCCTCAGCACCAACCATAAGCGTCCCAAGAGTAGCCCGCCCCTGTTCATCCTCTCCTCTGCAACAATGGCAACCATGCGCGGGCAAACCAGTCGTTCCTCCATACGCAGTAGAACAGTACAGGCCCGAAACGGCCGAGGACAAAGCAGAGCAGTGGTCACAGGCCAATGTCAGGACAAGCACACAGCCGTAGCCAAGCTCGCCACCATCACAAGAAGCAGGCCGAACACGCGCTGCCAACATCCCCACCCACCTGATCAACCCCCAACTATCAGGACCCCCAGATACCTTCCCCCCCCCCCATTCATCCGTCCATTCAACCAACAAAACAGTCGCACCAAGAAACTGAAAAATAGTGGGGCATTCCCGATGGGGTGTCCACCAGAGGTGCACATCACCACTCCCACACACCACGCCGCACTCCGAACCACAGGGCTCACACACGGCCCAGGCGTAGTGTGGGGGTGGGTGCCCGGAGCGCAGCAATGTCGTCAGCCACCGCTCCCTTACTGACCCCCAATAGCGGCCACTAAGACCGAACCAGTGACCATCACGTCCATCTCCAACAATACAAGGCCGGGAGTTCCTAGGCCACAGAAGCAGTTATATAACTGTCCGCACAAAATGCGCGCCAACGTCGCCGCGCTGAAAAACCGAACCCATATTCAAGCGTCCTCCTCCTCTCCCGCCGATCGGTTGGCCTCCTGTTCCCTCTCATCCTGTCGGTTCTGCGCAGATCTTTCCCCCCTGATGCGTTTCACAAAGTCCTCCGCATGCTGCGGGTTCGTAAAGAAATGTTGCTTCGCCTGGTGGGTCACCCTCAGCTTAGCAGGATAAAGCAAAGCATAGTCCACTTGCAGATCCCGAAGTTTTTTCTTGACCGCCAGGAATTTACGACGTTGGTCTTGCACCATCGGCGTGAAGTCAGGGTAAATGGTGAAGTTGACTCCCTCAAAGGAGAGCGTGCGATTAGTGCGAGCCGCCTGGAGGGCAGCGTCTCGGTCCCGATAGTTCAGGAGACGCGCAATGATGGGGTGCGGGGCAGCCCCTGAGGCCGGTCGCGGCCCAAGGGAACGGTGCGCTCGCTCCACAATGAACTGCGCAGAGAAAGGCTCCGCTCCAACAGCACCAACCAGGAGTCTCTCCACATACATCTCCATTTTCCCCACATTCGTCGTCTCCCGCACACCTACCACGCGTATGTTGTTGCGCCGACTCCTCGCCTCCAACTAGTCATTCTTAGCGGCTATCACCCGCAGGATATTGTCCATTCTCGCCAACTGGGTGGTATGAGTGGCAGCAGTATTGTCGTGATCAGAGATGCGCTGCTACGCCGAAGTCAGGCGCTCCTCATGCACATCCAGTCTCTGTACCACTGCATCCATGCGCGATGAAAGTTTGTCCACTTTATCCACAATAGTGGCAAATCCCTGCCTCATCTCCTGCATCATCTGCTGAAAGTCCGGGGTAGGAGGCTGTAGCCCAGCATCAGCGACAGGCAGGGGGGGAGACCGCGAGCTCCCGGCCTCCTGCACCAGGCGTGTACCCCTCCTGGCCGCCACCGAGTCGAAGGACAGCTTGGGCTGCTTATTGTCCGGATTCCCCATAATAACCCGCTCCTCCTAGCGTGGGGCAGCTTACAAAAGCGATGGCAGTCACGTCACAGGCAACTTCCTAGCGAACACAAAATCACCACAGCCGGGGGCACGAGCAGGCGCGAACACCCCGCCACTCCCGCCATAGTAATGGCCGCCGCTCACCTCGGGCCGAAGACGTGGTCCCCTCGTGTTTCGCCGTCAGGACCCGGTGTGTCTCCCGCAACACTTCTCCACGCGAGCGTCCCCAGGTCACAGGTGGCGGTCACAATCGCTTGCTGCGGTGGAGTGCTCAGCAGAGTGCCCAGCCGCCAACAGAGTCCAGAGGGGGGAGGGGAACAGGGCCTACAGCCCACGTGCGAGGCCGCGGTTTGGAGTAGACAGAGACGCCGGGCCTCGGAGCACTCGACTTCCGGAGCCTCAGGCGGTGAAAACTTCAAGCCCCCGTAACTTCAGTCAGCAGGCTCCGATCATCACAGGAATTGGACCAAGTGTGGACAACAGCTACACCACCCAGAATCCGGGGTCAGATCAGGGATCAGCGATGGCCAAGAGGATCAATACACGGATAAAAGCTCCGGGCGGCAGGAGCCTCACGGCAGTGAGGCCATTCTGCAGTGCGCCCTCTAGCGCCCCAGAGGAGTGGGATCTTTCCCCACAGACACAACCCTGGAAAAACAGTGGAGGAGAAGGAAGAACCCGAGACGCACCAACTGACACCACTAGCCTACAGAAGAAAGGAGAAGGCGGAATATCACCGCAGGAACGCACGGGAAGAGCGCAGCAGAGGCGCAAAGGTCAAGACAACACACACCACTTGTCCAGGAGCCAAGCAACGCAGCGACCTGCACAGAAGCACGGTAGGAAAGCGGCAGTGTCCCCACCAAGGCCCTGGCGGAAAAGGAAGACCACGTTGAAGGGGGAAGAGGAGAATCCCGTCCCAACACGTCACAAGAAGAGAATGCCAGCGCGCCGGGCTGCCCCAGGAATCGGGGAGGAAACAACAGCGCGCCTGGCAGCCCCAGGAACCAGGAAGGTGAGCCAGAAAGACAGGCCAGAATGAGCAACCAAGCGTCCTCACTCACGGCACCGATCCCATTTCTACCCAAGCCAGGTGAACCCCAGATGAAATGGGAAGACTGGAGGGAGTACTTCAAGAACTACCTTGAAGCCCTGGAAGACGAAACCGGAGATGAATTCATCAGCGCGAGAAGGAAACGAATACTTCTACATAACCTGGGCCCTGAAGGAATAAGAGTGTTCACGAACATAGCGACGACGCCTCGACAAGCAGCCGATGCAGACGTCTTCAAGCAAGCTCTAGAAGACCTAGACGCTCACTACCGCCCAGCAGTATGTGTCTTCATTGATCGGTTCAACTTTCAACAGAGGAAGCAAGGGGAAGGAAAATCGATTGACGACTACGTAGCAGCTCTAAAAAGACTAGCGGTCACGTGCCAGTACGGGACGCTTGAAGAAGACTTTATCAAAGACCAAATTGTGATGCACGCCACCAATAAGACTGTACAGGACAAGCTGTGGGCTCACGGAGAAGCGACATTAAGGGAAGTAATTGCGATGGTGAAGAAAGCCGGGCTCTCAAAGCGTTTTGCCGAAGCAGCAAAGAGAGAAAATGCACAAAGGATCATGGTCAACAAGGTAGATGACGCCGAGCCATCGGGAAGACACAAGATGGCGCCCAGAGACAGCAGAGGAACTAACAAATGGGCGGGAAGACCAGGACAGTCGGGGAAGCAGTCCTCGTACAACAAGTCCACGTGCTACAGATGTGGGAGCACTAACCACGCAGCCCAAGACAAACGCTGCCCGGCTTTTCGCGCAAAATGCATGTTCTGCAGTCTGATAGGACATTACGAGAAGGTATGTCGAGGGAAAGAGAAGAAATCAGTGGTAAAATACATAGCGCAACCGCAACCAGAAGAAGAAGCTGACGAAGAATCAGATGAAGATGACAAGAGTGCTATGTATTCAGGAGCAAGTGTTAGGCATAGACAACAAGCGCTCTGACAAACCGCGCGCAGACATGCTGATAGGGGGAGTGAAGATCAGAATCGCGATAGACTCAGGATCCCCGTACACCATAGTTCAGAGGTCGGTATGGGAGGAAGAATTCAAACCCAGCCTGGGTCCCAAGTTGGAACCACCCGACATACGACCAGTGTCATACAAAAGCAACCCGATCCCTATGGTGGGGTACCGGAGCCTGAAGTTCGAATTCAGAGGGAGAACAGCGACATTCAAGTTGTACGTGGCAGAGAAAGGCCACTCGGATCTAGGATGGAGGGATCAAGGAGACCTCGGAATCAAACTGGACCCAGGAGGCATAGAACAAGTGCTGCTGACGGACATAGAAAATTGACCGGACCTGGAGAGAGTGAGAAGAGATTTCCCCAAAGGCTTTGGAGGTAAAGTAGGAAAGCTGGAGAAATTCATGTATAAGATCATACTCAAGGAGAACTCCCAGCCAGTGTCCCACAAAGTCCGTAATGTGCCCATCGCGGCGAGGGAAGCGGAGCAACGAGAACTGCGCAGGCTGGAAGAACAGGGAATAATTGAGCCCATAGATAGCTCAGAGTGGTTGGCTCCCTTGGTGGTCGCCAGAAAACCCAATAGCAAAGTGCGTTTGTGTGTGGACTTGCGCGAGTTAAACAAGTGCTTGGTAGTAGAGAAATTTCCGCTCCCCAGAATCGAAGAAATGTTGGCCAAAACTAGAGGTGTGAAATGGTTCTCCACGGTGGACCTCACGTCAGCATACCATCAAATTGATCTGCACCCGTCAAGCAGGAAACTAACGTCCTTCATCATGCCCTACGGATGCTATCAGTTCCGCAGGATGCCCTTTGGGCTAGCGTCCGCCGCAGCGGTGTTCCAAAAAGTCACGCACCGTCTGTTCAAAGATGTCGAAGGCATCCAGTACTTTCAGGATGACATCTTAATAATGGGGAAGGACCGTAAAGACCACGATAACAAGTTGAACAAGGTACTGGGCGTACTACAGGAGAAAGGACTGACGGCAGAGTGGGAGAAGTGCAGATTAGGTATGGCATCTGTCACCTATCTGGGGCACGAGATAAGCGGACAAGGGATCACTCCCAAAAGGGAGAGTGTGAAGGCAATCTGCGATGCCAGAGCCCCAGCCAACAAGGACGAGGCGCGGTCATTCCTAGGAATGGCCGAGTACTACAGCAAGTTCGTCCAGCACTTTGCCACGAAAACTCACAAGTTGAGACAACTAATAAGAGACAAAACAATGTTCCAGTGGGATGATGAAGCGCAGAGAGAGTTTGAGGAACTGAAAGAAAACATCAGCCAGGCCGTGCCCTTACACGGACATGATCCCTCAGGGAAAACTATTCTCACCACTGATGCCAGGGAAAAGGGCTTGGGAGCGGTTCTCGCACAAGAAAGAGAAGACAACACCATAGAAACACTCAGCTTTGCGTCCAGAGCGTTGTCTCCCACTGAACAGAAGTTCAGCGTGATTGAGAAGGAGATGCTGGCAGTCACGTGGGCTATGGGGAAGTTCCGGCAGTTCCTGTGGGGTACGAGGTTACAGACTTACAGACTGACCACAAGCCTTTAGTCAAGGTGCTCGCCTCAAGTGAACATGCCACAGCGACCCCGCGTGTAGCCAAGATGACTCTTAAACTGCTAGAATACACATACGATGTGGAGTACATCCTGGGGACACACAACAAAGTGGCAGACTACCTCAGTAGGGCCTCAGCCATGGAAGGAGCGCCCACCCCTATAGCAGAGAATGAGGAGATGGTAGAGGTGATGGAGGACACGGAAAGAGCCATCAGCATACAAGAGTGGGAACAAGCATACGAGGAGGACGAAAACATAAAAGAAGTCGAGAAATATCTCGTCAAAGGATGGCCAGAAAAGAAAAGACTAAAAGAGGTGCCTAGAAAATTGTACGAAGTGCGAGAGGAATTATCCATGAGTGATTCTGGAATCTTCCTGTATCGCCGTGACAAAGTGGTGCCACCAGAGAAGCTGGTTCCAACCCTGCTGAACCTACTACATGAAGGTCACCTCGGCATAGTTAAGACCAAATAAAGGGTGAAACAGATGTACTGGTGGCCAGGAATGGACATCCAAGTTGAGAGGCATGTGAGGGACTGCGCCCAGTGCCAAGGGGCAGACAAAGTACTCAAACCGTTAAGACCAGCGTTGGGGAAATTTGAACAACCCCGTAATCCCTGGGAAGAAATTGCAGTTGACATTCTAGGACCGATATTGGACAGCCAAGGGACAGCCAAATATCTGTGCGTCTTAGTGGACAAATACTCCAAATGGCCAGAAGTACAAGTGCAGGAGGAGATGGACTCAGACGTAGTTATTAAATTTCTCCCCTCAGTGTTCCTAAGAGAAGGCATCCCAAGAACGATTCTAACCGACAATGGCCCGCAGTTTACATCAGAAAAATGGTACCGATACACGGAAAGGAACGGAATCAAACCCAAACACACCTCGGTGTACCACCCGGCAAGCAACGGACAAGTGGAGAGATTTAACCGAGTCCTCATGGGGACCATTCAAGCTGCCATCATGCAAGGCAAGGACTGGGAAGCAGAAATCCAAAGGATGATGTGGGCGTACAGGATCACCCCCACCTCAACAGGGTATAGTCCCTTCCAGATCCTACGGGTCAGACACCCGTTTGCGAAAGACAATGTGGTATGGAAAGAAAAAACTATCACCAGTAAATGGTCGCCGGCTGTGGTCCAGCACAATCTGGAGAAGGCCCAGAAGGTGTACTCGGAACATTACAACAAGCGAAGAAATGTAAAAGAATCTGCTCTGGAGAGAGGGGAATGGGTGAGAGTCAAGCAGGCAGCACTGAGAAAGAAGGGAGAGAGCAAGTACAGCCCAACCCTACAAGTGGAAGAAGTGTATAGCAGAGCAGCGCTACTCAGCGACGGAAAAGTGTGGTCCCAGGATTTCATGGCGAAGATCAATAAAATCGTGCAGTGGCCGGAGGATGAAGGAAGTAGCACTCCTGATCAGAGACAGGGAAGAGAGGTAGAAGAAAGAGCGTTAGGCAGCGAGAGCCATGGAGGAGAAGACGTGTGCATGGAGAGAGAAGTTCTGGAAAGGCAGATTGTGAAGGAGACACCAGCAACTAAAGAAGAGACGCCCAGGAGAAGTGAACATGGTCAGGGGAGAAAAGAGGTGGGGAGCCCCGTGACCGAGGGTGTCCACGAAGCCTCCACACCGGTAAGGCGCACGCGTGCTGGAAGAGTGATAGTTAGGCTTGCACATCTCCGCGACTTTGAGTGAGAGGACATTGGACTTTGAACTGCATTTAAACGTTGTATAAAAAAGAGGAGATATGTAGTGTTAGCGCTCTAGCTGCGCTAGCGTGCGTGTGACGCAACACGCATGGGGCTAGAGCGCGATGGTGTGTGCATGCGCGAACGGCGATTCGCGCCTTGGGAGAGCTAGCCGGAGCGCGATAGGAGTAAGACGCCCGGCGCTCTTCCTGCTAAGTGTCCTATGATAATAAATCTTCTGTACCCCTAAACCCTGAGTAGTGTTGTTATTTGGGTGCAACTCTGGGACCCCACACCAACCCATCAGCCTTTCCTTTGGCTTTAAAAAGGCAACCTTCAATCACGGGCTGAAGTACCTTCATTGAGGAAAGTGACACGTTTTCACGTGCGGAATTATAAATAACTGGTCACTCTGCACTTTTTTTTTTTAAAGCACGCACTTCTACTTTTCAGTCCATGTTAAAAACAAATGATGCTCATTTACTCTCATCGTGGCATGCACGTGGATGTCACACATTTCCTTTCATCCATAAGGGATGGTTGAGGGTCCCCTGTTTTGTTGACATTAGGGTAACTCTGCTCGACAGCAAATAGTGAACTTTGACTCCCAGGAGACCAGATTTGTCTCTTTAAGGTGATTTCATCCACTGATGTGTCATTTTCTTAGGATGAGCCAACTTCATCTGGCAAGCATCTTTTGTGAAGACCATGGCAAATGGGTTGATTTTGGCAACAAATTCCGCAGCAACCGGCTTCCACGCAGCAGCAAACACAGGCATGACAACTGAAGCAAGCAGATGTATCCAGAGAAAGTACAATACTCACCAAGATTGCATTTCTGACTGCATGAATGCTCAGCACACATATGTGCACTGCCAACGGAGTGGTGGCAGATCACCAGACCAGTACCAATAGTTTGATCTGTACCGACAGATTTGTACCACAAATGTAGACGTTCCTGAACCTCTACAGAGTACATTCAGACTTGTTGAGTATTTTACTCTTGTGTCAAAATGAAGGTGAACGTTTGTAATTGAGTTGTCATTATTTGTAGGGAGAAGGTATAGTTATACAAAGTCAGAGTGTATCGCCAACACAGTAAGTAGACTATCTTAATATATGATCAGTCACCAAGCTGCATATCAGAATGACTGAAAGCCTAGTAGTCAGTGGCATAGCAAGGGAGCAATAAGCCCCATTGCAATCAAGGAAAATGGATCTCCCTGCCCTCCAGGTTGGTATTATAAGGCAGCTATAACAGGTGTGCAGTGGGCACGGCGTACCCCCGGGCACCAATGCCATTGTATATGGTAAAATAATGATAGCTATAATGTTAATTATGGGTCCAACTTCTATCTATATTTCCTCTCTTTGCTATCTTCCAAGCCTGTTCTCCCTCGTGCCACTTTTCCTCGTCCGTATCTACTTTCACTCTCTCTCTCATTTGTATTTCTTTCAGCTGTTTCTTGTTTTTTTTCTTCTTGCCTTGCTATTCTTTAACCTACCTATGTTTTTCTCCCTTTTCTTTCTCCCCAGCTTTCCTTGTCTCTCTGTCCTCTCTTTTACCTTTCACCATTTCTATTTCAAATCTATAACTTGATTTTGCTTCTCTCCCAGCTGTATCCGTCCCTTCTATCTGACGTCCTTGTTTCTGGAACTTTGATATGTTCTATCTATCCCACTTTGTCCATTATTATCATCCTTATCTCTTTGTCCACATGTTCATCTCCTTGCTACACTCTCTCTTTTACTTTCATCCTCTCGCTTCTTCTATCTCACTTCCATAGCTTGTCCTCTTTGTTTTTTCTCTCTTTATCCTATTTTTACCCTCCTTTTCTGTCTCTATACTCAAATATCCACCACCCTCACTCTCTTCCGCATGTCTCCCCTCCTCCCCCGGATCTTCTATTTTCTGTCCAACCCATTTTCTTTCTTCACTTCTCTTCTACTTATCTGCGGTCTCATTTTCTCTCCTCTCTGATCTTTCATTCAGTTCTCACTCATATCTCAATCATCTGTTTCTTCACCATGCTACCCTTTTAATTCCTTTCTTTATATTTTACATCCATAGCTGACGTACTCCTTTCTCACCTCTAGACATCCTTCTTGTCACCTCCATCGCGGTACTCCTTTCCACTTCATTTTGTCTCCTCTGCCGCACTCCTGGTGGTATTCTCCTCTTTTTATCCTTTCTTTCAGGAGGGAATTTCTTGCCCACGGCCTTTGAATGCTTTGTTTAGAAGTCCATTAGTTTGCCAGTGCCAGCCTCATGCCTTGCCTGTCTGCGGCAGTGACCCTGCCCCAGACCCTCCCCGATAAAGAGACTACACAGAGACAGGTCCCAAGGAGGAAAGCGAGACAATCTAAGCAGAGAGCCTGTAAAAAATAATGGAGTCAGTTCAGAGCCGATTGGCGACCCTCAGACGTCTGGGCCCCGGAGTCCCTGCACCAGTTGCAACACAGATAGCTCCGTAACTAGAAGCAGCCTCATTTCTCTTGGATCTACTAACCGTGTTTGTGCCACTTACTGTTAGCGGCAGCAGATGTGCGGAGTGACCCTCATCCACGGATGACATTCTACAGATATCCAGAGGTGCCCTTTCTGTTTTGCTCCCATGAACGATATGACCAACAGCAAATGGAAATAAGGAGCTACGTCAGGCGCCATGACTGTCCGATGAGCAGATGCCCCCCCCCCACCTCACTCCGACACTTGGCTACCAGTTTGTGGCAGTTTTGGAACGGAAATAAAAGAGTGAGAATTTTATTAATACTGAGTGGACGTGTTTGCCTCTTAGCAGTGAACTTCGCTTCAGACTTTTACTGAAAAGAGTGAACTAAAAAGTAAGGCACTTTCAATGATGTCCTCTTTTACATCGTTTTGATGTCTGCACAAACAATAAGCACTCGCAAAGCAAATAGGTCTTGAACTGGAAACTATTGGCTTTGACAATGGTTTTAGCCCTGCTGTACAACATACCAGAAGTTAAACTGCATGTTTAAAGGAAATAAACTAAAACAAGACAGCGTCTGTAAAAGTAACCTGGAACTAACGGGTAGATGTGGCCTTTGGCTGTTTCCACCTGGTTGATATGGTTGGTATGTACATATGCAGCATAGCAGATCATACGCTGATGTGTTAAAATGGAAGCAATATGAAAAAGGAAGAAGCCACACACAGTAGAACACCATCAATAACTGTAGCATGAGTTGACTTAATACAATGCCCGGTTTTAATAAAGCAAAATCGCAATAAAGATGTAAGAAGCCACAAAGCGAAAATGAAGCGCTGCCGTTTGGGAAAATGAAAGCGGCAAGAAGATTTAAGAGGCTGCAACAAAAAAGTTAGTCACCGTGATGCGTATAAATGGAAGAAGCCACACACAGTAGAACATTAGGCAGAACTGTAGCATGAGTTGACCTGATACAATGCCTGGTGTTGGTAAAGCGAAAGCGCTCTATAGATCTAGAAGGCACCAACCCAAAATGAAGCACCAGGGCTTGGTAAAGTGAAAGCGGCATGAAGTTCTAACAGGCCGCTACCAAAAAGCTATTCGGCGAGATGCAGTAAAATACAAGCGCCACGAACAATAAAGACGTCACACATCAAAAAATAAAAGTCAGCGATTTTTTAAAGTGAAAGCAACATGTAAATCTAAAAAGGCAAGCCGCAAACCCAAAATGAAGCGCCACGGTTTGGGAAAGTGAAAGAGGCAAGAAGATCTAAGAGGCTGCTATAAAAAAGTTAGTGGCCGGGATGTGTATAAATGGAAGCGCCATGAAAATGGGAGAAGCCACACACAGTAGAACACTAGGCAGAACTGTAGCATGAGGCGACCTGATACAATGCCTGGTGTTGGCAAAGCGAAATCGCTCTAAAGATCGAAAAGGCACAAACCCAAAATGAAGCGCTGCGGCTCGGTAAAGGGAAAGTGGTATGAAGGTCTAACAACTGGGACAGAGGAGTTAGAAGAAGACGGGGGCACGAGGGGTGAATAGGGAGTGGGTAGTAGAATGGGGAAACGGCGAGGGACGGTACAGAGACGGAGGAAAAAAAGAGCACAGAAAGAGGCCACTAAAAGAGACGCTGCCGAGGATCGTAAAGAGCCAAAGAAGCTCTCGCCATAGCTGCAGCGGGGGGCGGGGGAGCATTCCTTTGAAGACTGATGCGGCGGGTGGGGGAGCGGCAGCCTTTCTTTGAAGTCTGATGTGGCGGGCACTCGATAGGCTGGCAGCACTGTAAACAAGTCTTCGGAGGAGGGCTGATTCTGCGGAGCGCGTGAAGTGGCAAGCTCTGGCATTGCAAAGAGGGGGGCTGGGGAGAGCATTCCTTTGAAATCTGAAGCTCTCTGCATTGCTGTGGCGGGTCTGATGCGATGATGTGAGGCACATGCCGAAGCTCGGGGAGCAAATGGCAAGCACGTGCACGGAGCACATGCACTGTGCGTAATCCGCCTGCCAAAGCCCTCTTGGTAAGATTTCCTGATGCACCTTTATATGTCTCGAGCTGCAATGCGCAAGCGCATTGGCAGGTCGAGACCTAAAAAGTCACTATGACGCAGCAAAGCAAGTGGGAGAGAAGCACACATGAAAGCAACAGGGGAAGTTGTAGGAGTGAGGAGGAGAAGCAATGGAGAAAGAAGGACTGAATAGGTGTGGGAAAGCAACAAGAAGGCAGTGATGGGGAGGAGCAGGAAAGGGTGAGAGAGCACTAGGGCAAGAGACAGCAACACTGAGAGCAGACTGGGAAGAGAAGCACACTAGACAGACAGCTGGAAAACATGCAGAGTGCTTAAGACAAAAGAAAAACAAGCATTGGCATAGCCAATAGGTCTTGCTTGTGGTATCTTGTAAGTGGGTAGTTAGCTAGCATAGTTTTTAATAGAAAACTATCTTATACAAGGGTCAAATGTTACTAAAAATGCAATGATGTGTTGCTGCACAGTAGATGTCCCTTCACAAAGGTTTACTTGTCACTAAGGAAGAGAAACCATTTTACACACAGTGTTAACGTGCAAAAAATGATAAAGTAATACTATCCCATATTGCACTGCAACATTTAGTCAACCCCGCTGCATAATCTGATTCTCCCATGTTGCATAATTCCAGAGGCCCTGGTTTTAGTGCTGCTGCTCCTCCGTTCCCAAACTGAAAAGACAGAAGGATGATATAAAGAAAGAAGAAAGTGTAGTGGGAGGAAGTAGAGGGGGAATTGAGCGGGACAACAAGGTGAAGTGGAGAGAAAGGATGGTGAAGTCGGAAGACAGGACGGTGACACCAGCAGAAAGGATGGTTAGGTATAAAACAGATCAAACCTATACGTTAAAACCTCTATAAATGCACAGGTATAATATAAGTATACTCTCACGGCTGCTGGCATTAGCATGAAACGAGCAATGCAGGCGTTTATTTTTTACTTAATAAAATATTGACAATGACGTGTACGTTTGAAGAGCCACATGTGTTTGCGTGCAGTGGTACTAATGAGGTGTAATGTTTGCCCAAACTGTATTATAATATAAAAATAACAAAATAATGACGTCAAACTATCAAAATGTGTGCTGCATTATGCTGCATAATTTACCTTTATTTGCCACATGTTAGTTAACGCAGGTTCCACATAATTTGGTGCTACCCTCCCTCATAATTCCAGTGGCCTTGGTTATTTGTCTTCAAGTTTACAACCCTGAATACAACGTCACTTCCTGGAGTAAGGCGAGTGCCCGATTGATGGCGCGAAAGTCTCCTGCTCATCTCTGTCTCTATCTCTCTTTAAGAAGAAATTGGGGCCCATCGGGAGACTGGGAGGGGAAAGACCGACCGGAGACAATATAAGGTGTGATAAAGGCCGCTTTATTGGGAACAGGTGCATCTTAACACAATACCACATCCTTGGCCTTTGCCGTACAAAACTAGACCTAACTAAATATGCACATATCTGACCAAACCCCCACCCCCACCCCTAAAAAGTTCCCCCGCAAACAGCATAAACATAAGTACCAACTATCCAAACACCTGCCTCAACTGTTTAAACTCTTGCCATATGTACACTCCCTCCCCCTCTGTCCAGGAAACCTCATTCCTCCTATCCTACCCCCCCTTAACTAGGAAAAAGCGCCACCCCAACAACCTTTTACCAGCACCTGCCCCCAGCGACATCAGATCTCAGCCAACCTAACCAAAAACGCACAAAAGCCCTCCAGAAACTACCCCCCAAACCCGGGAACCACAACCCCCGCAAAAACCACCCGCAACCATGCCTCTTAGGGAGGGCAGGAGGGACAACAACTTCCCTGCCTAACTCGTCTGCTGGGTCACTGTCCCTAAAATGGTGCACAGTGACCCAAAATGGCTGTATTAATTATCCCCAGCTCAAAGGGAGCCCAAACCAGCCCAAGTCATCCCAAGTAGCCCAACCAGCCCAATCTCGGCATCCTGTCCCCATCCATTTCCTCCCGGGGCCCCAAACTTCCCGGGGGGCGAGCCTCCCTCCGGTCGGCCACGCCCCGCAAAGCCCCAATGAAGACAGGTCTGCTTGGCTAAGGAGTGAGTTCTTAGGAGCTGGCTAGGTCTCTTGGAGCTTTCTACATTGTGAGTCAGTCCCCAGATAAACACCTCTATGGAGCACAGACACGTTGAAGGTCTACTTCAGAAAAGTGGTGTTTGTTGTAGCCGGTGCTTACAATAGGAACAGTACTAGAACTGAACTGCTGCGGAGGGAAGGGACAACTCGTTTCTGGAAAATAAATCAGTGGCTGCAGCTCACAAGATCAGAGCCTGTTGATAATGTAGAAAAGGAAACAAACATCGAGGAAAGCGGCAGCGAAGATGTTCACCGGGCTTGGGATACTTTTTCTCAGATGTGAGTCATTGCAACTGATTTATGCACATCTATCTGAATAATTACACAGTGCAATATACAACATTAAAAAAAGTAATAAGGAATCCGTGGAATGTAGTTGGTGCCCGCGCCGAAATGAGCCAACGGAAAGAATACGGTCTGAAAGTCAGAGGCGCATGGAAAGTTACAGTGTGTTATCACACAGGAGGGAGATGTTCAAGATTGTAACATCGGAATTCACCTGGAACTTTGCATCCAGCACATATTCGTTATGAGTTCAATAACGTATTTAAACTCTCTCCTGTGTGCTATTTACCAGGTCTTCCTGCAGCCGCTCTGAGTCAAGCTGGGTTGGTTCATCTGGGCCGGCCTACGGATGCTTATTTACAGAACTGCAGTCATTAGTTCATTGACTGAACTCTTTCGAGTTGGAACATGGGGTCCGCTGCATATCTCCTGATCTGATAATCAGTTGTACTATATTTCCTAATATACCAATGCCTCTGCTGTACTGTAGGGCTGGGGCAGTGTCCGTCAGCCATGAGTCAGCAGGGGGTCACTGCAGGCAGGCGCTGCATTGTGATCACTGTGACCTGAAATGTCTAGAGATTACACAGCGCACCAGTACACGTCTGCACACGCCCTCTTCCCCTATAACGGCAATACAGGTTGAATATTCTGACATGTAGTGTAAGTGCTGATAGTAACTTGCCAATAACAGTTTGGCAGCACTGGCAAGAGTTGCATATTCTGAACATTGGCGGCGCAACAGCCTTGTACAGTGTGCTGGTAGCATCTCCCGCTGCACACAACACAGGGCGTGTCATACCTGTACCGCAAGATGCAAGCGTAGTCCATACTGTTGGGCTGTCAGTCTCCTGCCAAACGGTATGTTCTTTCTCATTCACTATTTTACAAAACCATTGCCACTGCTAAATATAAAACAAAAAATAAATAAAAGGAGCGCGGTGAGCCTAAATCGGGTGCTGCGCTCCGAATTAAAGTAAGACTGCACTGTAAAAAAAAAACAAAGCCTGTGAATGGTGCGCTTGAGAGCGAGCACTCGGGCTCGATAATTTAAAACACATCGCCCCTGAGATGCGGGAGATTCTGGTGTGCGTGCGCGGTTGCGAGCAGCAGCATGTTTCCAATTATCGTGCCCGCGTCTGGGCACGATCATTGGAAAGATATGCTGCTGCTGCGCATAACTGCAAGCATTAGGCCGTGGGCGTGCACATGAGTGGGCCAAAAAGAGGCTTTGGCCAATTGCGTGCTGTCTTTGTTAAAAAGACGCACGCAAAGGTCAATAGTCAGGGGCAAAACTGCAAGCACACACGCAAGCGTGTTGTGGATTTCTCAAAGTCCTTACATAAAGTCAAGCTGCGCTGCGCTAGGCTCGACCTAAAGTATGTCCCTAAAACTGAGTGGTGGAAGGACACAAGTAAATTGGCAATGCTCTAGGGGTGTGAGAGACACAAGGTGAACAAGGCAAGCCCTTGAATGGAAGCAAGAAAATAAGAGTGATAGGAAAGCCAACCAGTGAAAACAATGGCTAGGTTCCAAGCCCCTGCACGTTCTTGGTAAGCACAACATGTCTTTCAAAAGAGAATATGCACAGTCTAGTAGGCTCAACCTAAAAATATGTTCGAGTCTTTGAGTTACAGCACAGCTTTCCAAACTGTGTGGCGCGACACGTTACTGTGTCGCGCCCCATGCTTAGGTGTGTCGCGCAATAAACATGCTGTTTAGATCACCCTGCGGGCCTTCCAGCAACAGGCAGAGTGGCGCTGCAGGGGCTCTAACATGAATAACAACAAAGCCTTATTAGCACGTTAAGTGGTCGTTTAAAGATGCATCTCCCTGCGGCGCTCCATGCAGAAACAGAGCAAATGGAGAATTGTAAGTGAAGTCATTGTTTACTTACAAAAGATGTGTGAAGGTGTGGGAGAGTGAAGGTAGTAAGCAACTGGTAACTGTTCTCAACAGTACGAAAAATGTAGATTTGAGATAGGAAGAAGTGCTCCTTTTCTGAGCAACAAGAAGTCTGAAGCGGTGTGAAAAGTCCTAATTGTTTGGAAATGTAGCTTCGGTGGAGACTGCGGCAGCATAATAATACCAGTAAACAGCAGCGCCAATGCTAGCGCCTTGGCTGTCAGGAGTGAAGCGGCGGGGTTGGGGTTGCAAGAGGAATGTTCCCGAGAGGTGAAGATAGCATCGAAAGTGGAGCGAGGCGGGGAGTTCCGCGTTTATTTTATTTATTTATTTTTTGTTTTATGCGTTTTTATATAGCGCAGACTTTACCTGAAGGTTTCAGAGGCTTCACAATAGGAACAGTGACGTTACATGAGGAGAAAATTACAAGTGGGCATGTTACAAAAGCAAACGTTACATTATATGAGGCAAAGGTGACAATTGAATATCGGGGAGGTGTAGCAAACAAAAGTGTGGGACTGATGTTTGTCAGCACAGAGAGGGAACACCCAGCAGTGCTGGGAGACGACAGGACAGAGGCGAGCTATGGAAAAACTCTGGCGGTTTAGCAAGCTTTCATAAGCTCTGGCGGGCAATGAGAGATGAGACTGAGTCAGTCACACGTTGGACTTCACCTGTCACGCAACTGTCCCAGCCCTATTTGCTTCTGGGAGCCACCGGCCTGCCGTGAAATCTGCAGATTTCCATGCAGGCTAGTAGCACTCTGTCACCAGCGCAAACCCAGGAGAGAGCCAGGATGTCCGGAAAGCACAGCCCACGTCCCGGAGCCATGAGGACATGAGGGGAGGTTCCGCTGGGAGGTAGCAAGGGAAGGAGGAGGAGAGAATTTCAAGCGCAAACATCAAAGGCTCTCTGCACAGCTGATGAGCAGATCTTTCCTTTTTCTTTCATAATTTATACAGATGTCAACAGGCACCAAAGGCACGCAGCTGCTGAAGATAAAGTGTGGCGTCAGTTGTGCCAATTTTAATTAAAAAAATAAAATCATGATTCTGGGCAAATTAGTTGACCTCACTGTGCATACAATTGTAAATATGTGTGGAATGTAACGTGATTGTAAATATATAAAATGTAATATCACAAATGTGCAAATCTCCTGTTCATGCTCTGTTACCAACCATGTGGGTTTTCTTCAGATCCATACAAACATATGTACATTATCTGGGGGGTGGATGTGTGTGGGTGTGTGTGTGGGGTTGTGTGAGGGTGTGTGTGGGTGTGTGTGGGGTGTGTGTGGGGGGTTGTGGGGGTGGGGTGGGTTGTGTGTGTGTGTGGGGGGGTGGGGTTGTGCGTGTGAGAGGTTGTGTGTGGGGTGGTTTGGACTAGCTCGCTGACATTTTTTTCACAAAAAGGTGTGTCACCAACATGAAAAGTTTGGAAAGCTGTGAGTTACAGGGACTAACTTTTACTGGCAACTAAAAGTGTAGCCAATTGTACATCCAGAAAATGTAATCAAGGGGCATCTGAGGGCTGGGTCTCAAGATAGACGCCCGAAGCAAAGCTAAGGCAATTTGCTAAAAGAAGATTGAAACTGGAGCAGCAAAGTGGAGGGTTGCTAAACCAATATAAGGGGTCTCATTTTAAGTTTGTTTCGCCTGTCATTCAATAATACATTGAAGAGGCCCATGCGGGAGCCCCTTACAGGTCTGGGATTTGGGGGGTCACAAAAAACAAATTCTTTGATAATGGCTGAAAATAAATGTATTAGGCAACTTTTGTGTCTACCAGCCAGCACTCCCCTATTACCTTTGAGGTTTGACTTGGGATCCAGGCCAATTACTGACAAGACAGAACTCTGCCCACTTATTTACTGGAGACGCATCTGGGTTACCCCTGAACCTGGAATGCATGGATCAAATTTGGTAAAGACTGATTTAAAGACATTGGATTGTCCAAACTTTGGCATGATCCAGTGGGTTGCTGCCCAACAATCACTGTTAAAAACTCAATTTAAAAACTATAAACATCATAATCTTTTAATGCATGCACAAGGCACTTTACTACCTCTTCTCTAATGTTGAAGGATAACTTCCTTTTGCAAATTTCTGAAATGACAGAGCCGAATTTAGCTAAAATAAATTCTGTGCAATTCAGACATGGAAATCTCCCCCTCAACAGTTTTTAGTCAAAATGGTCATGAATACTGTACACTATAGACCAGGAGCGCCAAATGTGTGGCTATAAGAGAGAGGATCGACCCCATCTGGTATTCTTTTGTCCAGCCTACAAAGGACCATGTGTAAAATGGTTGATACCCATTAGCAGGGAATTAGGCACTTTAAGGAATATGGAGCCCTTTAGACTTCTCCAAGCCGACACACCCCACATTTGGTATTTGCACTGTCTAGGTTCTTGTTTCATGCATGGTTGATAAGAAACGGGAAATGTTGCTTCGAATTAAACTGGCACTTTTATGGTATTGTACAATTCTAGAAATTATTAATAACACCGGCATGTATTTTTTATCCGGGATCTATGAATTGATATACTTGCAGGGCCTCAGGCATGAATTCAAATTTGTATTTTTATGAGCTGGTGGTTTGTTTTATCTTTTTTAGTAGCAGATGCTGATTGTAACTTTTTGCAACTCCTGTATTTGTATTTTTAATGTGTATTTCTTTGATGGCATATTGCAGAAATAAAGATTATTGGAAATGGAAATTGGATAAAGTTCTGTCAATCTTCAAAGCAAAAAGTTAAGACTTGAAAGCAAGGTACTGATGGAACAATGGTTGCATACTTGTCATATACAAATCTACAGAAAGTGGTAACATTGAATCCTTTGTTGAACACATGCTGATTTAATTGTTAGGAGAAGGCAGCCTTTTCAAAATGTGGATGGTGGAAAAGCACCCCACTCCTTGGGACCAACACCACCTGAGTAATTGCTAGATTACTCAACTCCAGGAACAGAGATCAACCAATAAATCTGACAAAGAAAAAGAGATATGACTTGTAAAAGTTGAGCTATATCACTTTAACCCGAGTTTACCCTGGCAGTCCAAAAGGTTTACAGAGCAGTGAAGAAAAACCTACAACACTAGATATACCGTATGCTGAGCTATACCCATTGAGGCTGAGAATAATGCACAGAGGCAAGCAACTTATCTTTACCAGCACCCAGCAGGCCTCATCATATAAAGTGAAGATAAACCAAAAGACAGAAAGAACACAGGCAAGAGGGAATGACAATGCCCAAATTTCACCAGCCAGTGACTCCGCTTCAGCTGTCTAATTCCCCTAATTAGCCATTGCATTACATGTTTTGCCTAATGTTGTTGATTCGTAAACAGTAGTAGGCTTGTTCTAGTGTTTGAAATATAATGGAAGATGCTCGGGACGTATGCCAGCCGCAAGGTGGGGCTCCATGCTAAATGCCTCTGGCCACCGCAACTTCAAATTCAACTGGAGGAATATAACCGGGCACGGGTGGGAACCTCAATTGTAAACTCCGATGTAGTTGATCTTAACCGTGTGGGGATGACTGTACTGTGCACCTATTGTCTGTTAGAGGTAAGGAATAGTTTGTTCAGAGGAAGGGCAACTGAATTGTCTAAAAAGTTTGGGGACCTAGCACGGGTGGAGCTTTTGTGTAACCAACTCATTATACATGGTTCAGTCTGTCACGTTTGCTGTTATATCTAGCACATCAGTAAGTAGCGTTGTTAGGATTCTAAAATCATTATAAAGTGATAACGTCTAGGGCCTTAACAGCCACGAAAGAGTGGGCAGGTTCTGGCGTTTGGAGACATGCACAAAGCTGGCATTACCCTCCTAGAGGAAATGCACTTCAATAAAGGAGCAGACCGGAAAATGTTTGCAGAATGGACGGGACGCTACTTTACATCCTCAGATTCCTCATGCACAAGAGGTGTAGCTATACTCATTAACAAGAGGGTACCCTTTCATCTACTACAGTGGGAATAAGACACTCAGGGCATATATGATATAGCAAAATACTCTTTGGAGGGTAAGCATATTACTATAGTCAACATCTATGGTACCAAAAGAGATGACCCCGTTTTGTTTTTTAATGATGTCTGAGGCCTAACAATATCGCTGTAGTCAAAAGCTACTAAATGGTGATTTTAACGTGGTGCTCAATCTACAGACTGACAGATCACACACTGTACACAGATACACTACTTAAGAAGCAGCTGACATGCAGGCAGTCCTAGGAGACCATAAACTGGTGAATGTCTGCAGGATGGGACAAGCTTAGAGAAGGCGCATATTTGTACTCCGCTCATAATATGTGATCAAGATTGGACTACTGTGCAATCAAACAGGATGTGAGCGCCTGGACACACAAAAATGAACACCTTGCTAAGGCATTATCAGATCACTCTTCAGTGCTCATCAAGCAAAATATTCGAGGTTCACTAGACAGTAGGGTGCTATGGAGGCAGTTTTGGAAGGTACTTCTAGATAGACTTTTAGAGATGAGCTCAGGAACGGTGTTAAGGATTACTTATGAATAACAGAGGTTTCAGAACTTCATTGTCACTAGACCCTGGCAGCTTTGGCCCCCCGGCTACACTAGATGTGGAAGCAGGTCTCAAGTGACTCCTCTTTGCCTTCCTTGACTTATGTTGTCCTCATTTTGTTGTGCCCTATGTCCTCAGTTGGGTTCGAACTGCACTATACCTGAATCCTTTAGATGCCACCCAGTGGTGTGACTCACCAGCACTGCTCTGCCCTGTCTAGGGATATTGACTCATGATTTGATGTGCTCGCCATAATTTACACATCTGTTTTTCCTGTTACTATTGGGCATTGTGCATCGTGCTGCTGGCAATCACTTTTCTTTCTTTTTCCATGTGATGCATGAGCACTGCTCTGACTGTATGTTTTATTAAAAATGTGCAAAAATGTTAATAAAAAGATTTAAACAAAAAAATGAATAACAGAGGTTAAGTCAATGAGATTATGACAATATGGGAGCCATTTAAAGTAGTGATACATGGGTACTGTATTTCCAAAGTGCACAGTGTGCTAAAAACACTATGTATTCACTTGCCAAGACAGAAGTGGGAGACCAAGCAGACGGAGGTGGCTTCCGCAGTACCTGGAGATGCTAAAGATCCAAAATATCGGGGGCGTGGCCTAACTGGGAACGATGGCGGTCGTGTAGAGCGCGAGCTCCGACCAGCCACCGCTTATCCTGGTGAATTATCCTTGCCTGAGCATCTATAGGGGCGCTGCTTTCTCCCGCGGGGTTGCCTGCTCTGGGGGAACTGACCAGTGTCTGCGGCGGGATTCTGCAGGCTCCGAGTGACGAACTGAGCCCAGGAGAAGTGGAGAGGCCTGCAGGACTGCCGGACCTAGAAGCCGGGGACTCGTGTTTCGCGAGGCCCGGGAGAAGTCACCAGCGTCGGCGGCAGGCGCGGGACAGTGCAGCTGGCAAAAGCGGGACGCGGCTCGGAGCTGAGCGCGCCCAGGATCCTGGCTGGAGCGGAGGCAGCAACACACCGGGGCCTTGGATGGTGCGAGACGGCGCCCGGGAAGGACTAAGGAGGCCCGCATTCCGAGACGGCCTAGTGAAGCGGCCGCCATTTTGAGGCGCAGTGTCGGTCCCAGAGTGGCCCGGAGAGACTTCTGGGCCCGCGACGCCTTTTCTGGCTGGGGCCCCTGGTGTGGGACATTGGCTGAGCGACCCCCAGATTGGCTGTGCTGGTGGTGGCTGCTGATGGGATCAGCGACGATCTGCTGACTGCGGTGAGCGGAGGGGCCAGAGGGGTGCTGCGGGGTGTGCTGGCCAGTCTTCCCCCCCTCCCCTCCGCCTATCTCCCTTTTAGACTACTGTGCTGTTCCCCGGTGGTGGGGCTCGGAGGCCAGGTCGGGCCCCGGAGAGGGATCGCGGAGCCCCACAGCTGGTGGGGTGTCGCTTGAGTGGGGGCCCACTGGGTTTGCAGCTGGGGGCAGCGAGCCTTGATCTCCTGACCGGTGGAGAGAATCACTGGTGCAGAGACCCGCATTTCCGAGGTGGAAGATGACATGACCATGCTTAAAAAGAAGGTTGCCGTCATAGAACACATACAGAAGGGCTTGGCCATGCGGGTCAAGGATGCAGGACGGGCTCGGCGGAACAACTTACGCTTCGTGGGGTTTCCGGAGGGCTGTGAGGGGGACAACGTGGAGCGCTTTCTGGCCCAGTGGCTGGAGGGCTGGCTTCCCCCTGACACTCCTTCCCGCAGCTTCATGATGGAGCGGGCCCACAGGGCCCTGATGCAGAAGCCCCCCGTTGGAGCGCGCCTGAGGCCGATCATTGCCAAATTCTTGAATTACTCTGATCGGGGCATCATCCTGCGACAGGCGAGGGTGAAGGCCCCTCTCACGTATAGCAATGCTACCATCCTCATCTTCCCGGACTACATGAGGTTGGTACAGCAGCAGAGACTATCCTTCCTTGCAGCCAAAGCCCGCCTTCATGCTCTCAAGCTTCAATATGCCTTGCTCTAGCCAGCCCGGCTGCGAGTTATTTATAAGTCCTGCACGCTGTTCTTTGATTCCCGGAGGAGGTGTTCCAATGGACGGATGAGACAGTGAAAATTCAAGTTTACATGTCCCAGGCTGGAGAATCGGATTCCTCCTCGAGCGGAATGGCCCGTGAGGGTCTCAGGAGCCAGCGGCGACGCCGTAGGACAGGGGTCTCCAAACCGGGCCTGGAGGGCCGGATCCGTGCCAGATTTTTTAAATTACTAAATGTATCTCAATGGGGATATCCCTAAAATCTGGCATGGATCCGGCCCTCCAGGAACGGTTTGGAGACCCCTGCCGTAGGAGGTCGGGCTCTGGATGTACATCTCGCTCTGGCTCAGCACCTCCGTAGACAGTCCCGGCGCAGGAGCAGCAACAAATAGTGAAATGAGGACTGGAACTTTCACACTGAACTGCATGTTTGCCAATCTTTGATGCTCAGGTGCGCTGTATTTGGGCTGGGTACCTGCCCCGTAGGTGCGGGTGGGGGAGAGAGGTAGCTCCCCTGTTATGGGTGGTTACCGGGGGATCCATTGGAGGGGGTGGTTCCTAGTCCCCCGTTGGGGAGTAGGCCGCGATCCGACCGCGACAGGTGCTTCCACGTTTGGGAGGTGCGGGGTGGGGGTAGGTGGGGGGGTCGGTGGTTTGGTTTGGGGTTGGGGGTTTTGGTTGTGCTGGTCTTGTTGCTGTATGTTTGCTATGTTTACTGCATGCTGGGCCATCGGGTCACCTGTTGCTTACACGGTGCTATCTTCGCATGACAGCTGTGGAAAAGGGAGGGCGGGTAACCCCAGGCTCCCTGCGTATACTGAGTTGGAATGTGTGGGGAGTGTTGGATAAGGTGAAACGAGGGGCGGTTCTTCAGTTTGCCAAGAGGGCCGGGCAGATGTTCTGTTACTCCAAGAGACCCACTTACTTGGTACAAAGGCGATATGCCTACACCGCTTTGGGTTTACACATGTCTACCACTCTGGGTTTACGAGGGGCTCCAGGGGGGTTGCGATCCTTATTCACCGTAGGGTCTCCTATACACATGATAAACTTTGGTCTGACCCCCAGGGCAGGTACGTTTTTGTCCAGGGCAGGGTGGGAGGGGACAGGGTGACCCTTGGCAGTGTGTATGCCCTGCCACCGTTGCAGTGGCCCTTAGTGGAGAAGATTATGACCCTCTGGAGCGACATGCCGGATACCCTCGCTATTGTTGGGGGGGATTGAAATGATGTAATGGACTTAAGTCGTGCTAGGTGGCGGAGGGGGGCGACTGTGGGGGGAGGAGGTGCGGGGGGACCCACTACCAAACTGCTTGCCCTCGCCACAGGACTTGATTGGACAGACGTCTGGAGGTATAGGCATGGCTCACGTAGAGAATATACTTATCTCTCCTCTGTGCACGACTCGTTTTCCAGACCGGACTACATATTTGTACATAGGGGACTGGCCCATAGGATAGTATTGACAGATACTTTGCCAAGAGCCTTATCCGATCACGGACGAGGTGCGGGAACTATTAGATCGGCCCCTCACTGACGAAGAATTGGGCACGGCCCTGGGTGAGCTGAATCCCGGCAAGACACCGGGCACCAACGGCTTCCCTTGTGAATTTTCCGGCGGTTTCACGTACAGCTGGGTCCCCGCCTGCGTCCGGTGGTCGAGGAGGCGCGTGAAGGTGACGTGCGCCCCCCGGATTGGAAACACACCGAGGTGGTGGTCTTTCTGAAGCCGGGCAGACCCCCGGAGCGCCATGCATCCTACCGTCCAATCTCGCTGCTCAATAAGGAGGCCAAAGTCCTGGCTAAAGCTCTAGCCAATAGGCTTAAGCCCCACATTACAGATCTGGTTCATTCGGACCCGGCGGGCTTTATGCCCCAGAGGGCGATTCGCCACAATATTAGACGTGCCCAAGTAGCAATATCAGCCTGGAGGAGTTTGGGTGAGCATGCAGCGTTATTTTTGGTGGACATGGACCATGCCTTTGATTCCCTGAGCTGGACGTATTTGTTTGCCCTGCTGCGACGCCTTAACTTGGGCCCGCGCTTCATGGCTTATATACAGCTGCTGTACACTGACCTCACGGCCTCCGTGCGAGTTGGGGGTGCGGTTTCTAGGTCCTTCTCGGTTCGGCGGGGAACGCGGCAGGGTTCTCCCCTCTCCCCCTACCTGTTCGCGCTCGCGATGGAGCCCCTGGCGGCGTGGGTGCGCATAGATGCCCAGCTCAAAGGCTTTCGGTGGTCTTACTGACAAGATAGCGCTATACGCGGATGACGTGTTGTTTTTCCTCACCAACTTGGATCGATCGGGGCCGCGGCTGCTGCGCAATTTGCAGATATTCGGCGAGTCCTCGGTCCTCTATATGAACCCAGGTAAATCAACGCTGTGGATACTCGGAGGACAGCGGCGGGTTGGAGCTTGGGCGTCGGACCTGCAGTTGGCGTCTGGAGGGATGAGGTACCTGGGAGTATATTTGTCGGAGGAAGCGGTGGTCTTCCGGGATTTCAACCTCACCCCGGTATGGGATCGCACGCGCGAGGATATGAAGGCGTGCTCCCATATGCCCTTGAACATTTATGGGAGGTCAGCTATTTTTAAAATGGTTGCGCTCCCGCGTCTCGTGTATCACTTACAGAATCACCCACATCCGATTCCGCCCGCTGGTTCCAGCAAGTTAACTCAGCACTAGGTGGGTTTTTATGGGAGGGAGGGATGGTACGGGTGGCGTTACGAACGTGCTTCTTATCTTCTTATACGGGGGGCTTGCCACATCAGATGTACTTTCTTACTATCAAGCGGCCCACCTATTGGTCTTAAACGATTGGTGGTATGGGGACAGGAGTGATCCAGCCTACGCGGTGGAGCGGCACTTCATGGGCTCGGCGTCCGTCCATACACTGTTATACTTTGGGCCGCTTCGGCGGGGTCTTCCGTCGGCCACGCAAGTGGTTCTCTCTGTTTGGAGGCAAGCGCTGCGCAGAATGGGATGGTGGAATGTGCTTACTCAAGAAACCCCTCTTTGGCATAATGGCCGCTTGCCCCAATTAGATGCTTTGCTGGGCTTCAGGGGGTGGGATGCGATAGGAATCTCCTCACTAGAAGACATGATGTTGGGCTGCTCTCTGAAGTCCTTTCAAAATCTACAGGACAAATTTGGGATGCCCCGGCCCCAGTTTTTTCAGTACCACCAGTTTCGACATTGACTGACGCCATATCTGACCGACCTTGAGCAACTTCCAGAATTCAGTCCGCTGGAAGCCAAGCTGTTCATGGGGGAGTAGCCAGACAAAAAATGTTCCTGTATATATCAGACCCCGTCATTGTTCTTCCGACTTGCAGAGACTTTGTGCTGCTTGGGTGGGGGACGTGGTGGATTTAGAAGAAGAAGACAGGGTGGAGGCCTTAGTGAGTCCTAGGGAGGCAGCAATTTCCACTCGCCTGCGACTGATAAAATTTAAATACCTGCATGGCATTTATTTCTACAGGGAGCGTTTATGGAGGGCAGGCATGATAGGCTCCCCGGACTGTCTTCGGTGTGGGTCAGAGGTGGGCACACTTTTACACACTACATGGGGGTGTTCAGCCCTAAATAGATTCTGGACAGGGGGTTTTAGATGTCTGTCCGACGTGTTGGCTTGGGAGCTTTCCCGGGACCCGAAACTGGCCTTGCTGCATATTATGGAGGGAATAGGGGGAAATCGGTATGTTGTTACTTGCCCTGACCTTGGCGAAACGAGACATTGCTAAAGCTTGGAAGGCGCCCCAGGTCCCACCTTTGGCCACCTGGAAGAACGGCATGGACTTTTGCATGGGATTAGAGCAACTCATCTCCCTGGCCAGGGGGTGCCCCCGCAAGCACTTTAAGATATGGAAGAGATGGGCCGACTACCGGGGGCTGGACTTGGACCCCCCACCTGAGAGGGCAGGCCTCCCGACGATCTGATCGATGGGCCCTTGGTTATGCTCGGGTGGCGATTTGATGGACTTAGCATGAATTTACTTTAGATATTGTTTTTTGTTATTCTGTAATGGCAGCAGCGCAACCGGGGGGGTGGGAGGAGAGAGGGTTTTTTTTGTATTTTATGTAAACGTCTGACAATGCCTTTATTGCTCAAATGCTGTGTGCAGCAGACTCTGGGGTTCGGAGCTATGCATTTTTTGTATGTGCAGACAAATAAAATTTGTTTAAAAAATAAAAAAAAAGATCCAAAATATCAAAATTCAATGAAGTGGCTAAAAAAGAACTTCAGTATCTGGGTAAAACACTAAGATGTCTGTTTATGAGACAGGTGAACACCAAAGCAAGAAACAAGCTAACAGTATCAACCTGCCGAGGGCAGTTAATGGCACTCTATGCATAAACGGTGAGGATGATCACCCCAAGTATGATAACAGAGAAGATCTTGGGGAAATTAAGAAAATAATATGAAACTTTATATTAGCCTCAATGGCTTAACATGGCCTCAAACACAGATGTGTATTTGGAGAATACATCATGGTTGGGTGAAGCTCAAAGAACTTTCCTCACCCGGCTCATTACACTAGTTGAGATCAAGGTGGTAATTAAAGAACTACCAACTGGAAAAAAACAGGTATGGATGGATTCCCATCCAGATTCAACAAGGGTTTCTCTGACCAAATAGCCTTGCACCTCCTAGGAGTATTTAAAGAGGCTGTGATGAAGGGTGTTTTACCTCACTCAATGCACAAGGCTCTTCTGATCACCCTTTTAATTCTGCGAAGGTTCCAGACAGATGTGACTAGTACAGACCACTATAACCCATCAACTGTGATGGTAAGATTTGGGCTAAAATAATAGGCAACAGACTGCTCTTCCGGCTATCATGCCTGGTCCTGCCTGACCAGGAGGGATGTGTCTCAGGTCATTCCACATCACACAATTTAGGCTCTCTGTTCACTATCCATTGGAACCGGGGACAAAGCAGTGAAGGTTTTTTTAGATGCCACAAAAGTTTTTGACTTGCTGGAGTGGGAATACTTGATGGTGATGCCAGACTGTATAGGCATGTCAGGATCCTTTTTGAACTGCTTAAGGTTGCTAAACACTTCTTGAGTTACCAAACTCTGCATCAATGGGCAGATTTCACCTCTAGATCAGGTTTCCCCAACAAGTATCTCGTGAGCTACTGGCAGCTCTCCAGCAACTTATTAGTAGCTCTTTTGTGTGCAGCCCAGAGAACTAAATTAGAATCTTTTTCTTGGTTGAATTTATATATGTATATCAACATTGAAACGTGTGTATTCAAGACAAAAATGTTTACGTTCAGAATCCATATTTGTCAAAACATATATAAAGCTGATATTTGAATCATAAATCATGCAGCATTGGGAGACTAATTGCTAATATTATTGCCTTGCTATTATTACCTTAGTGCCAGGGTAATTGCCAATACGTTCTGTATGATACCCTACATTACTGTTGGCATTCCGGAACTGAGATAATCCCTATAGGCAATCTTCCTTAGGGTGTTCACTAATCTTGTCTGATTTGTACAACACGGATAATATTAGTAGGTTGGCATGAGGTTCATTGAACACAAGTAGCTGCTATTACTGCGAAGGTTGGAGACCCCTGCTATAGATAGAAGCACCCATCAGGGCTGCCCTTGATCTTAGTCGCAATGCCCCTTGAACCATTTGCCACTATACTACGACAACATTATTCAGAATATGCAACTAGATTCACATCTAGACATATTCTAATAACATGAATTTATGTATGAGAGATATCCCCATAAGTTTGAGCCCGGTTCTCAGAGAATGCACAAAATATGGGGCAATGGCTGGTATATCTATAAACTAGGAAAAGTCTGAAACATTTCCTCTCACCCTCAGGAGTAAAAGATTTAAGCTGGACTTCCCGCTAGAATTGTGTGAAGGCCCGATTAAATATTTAGGAATTGGAAAAGGTAGGGATAGGGATGAGATAGTTATACCTAACTATTAGTCTGCACTCTGAAAACTAGAGTACCAAATACAGAGATGGATTAAACTTTCAACCACAATAACAGGCCGTTGCTGATCTCACCAAAATAGTGATACTTTCCAAATTCCTGAATTATTTTACTAACAAACCAATACCCCTCACCAAAACGTGCTTCCAGTGACTGAAGTTGTTGCTTGTCTGACAGGTTTGGGCCAGAAAGAAGCTCAGTTTGGCTACTGAAATAATTATTTCCAGCAGCAATTTCTCCTTGGGGTGTAGGGGTTTTGACCCTGAGTGCAGCCAGTCAGCCATGAGCAAATAATAAAAACATTGTCCAACTCCAGACTCTTTATATTGACTGGGATCACATTGCTGATGTTTGTTCATCAGGGGTGGGGCCAATCCTGAGGATTGGCAAATGGAAATGGCATCCAGCTGAGGTCCAGTGAGAATTTTGGGTTGGGCAGGGTCCAACCTGACATGCGCACCTTATTCTTCTCAAATCCACTCTCCTTTACAGTGTCTGAGAAACACAGCACAGGCTGTGTGTCAGCTGGTGCACTGGACTGCCCTGCTCACACCACTTCCGACATTGCTCTCGTGCTTTTTAGGTCTTGCGTGAGTAGCCCTGCTCCGCCTCCGCAAGAGATTTTGTCGGAGAGGATTTTCAGAAGAGGGCTTTAAGCCCCGTACCTCATTTTCATTGGCTGGCGTCACCGTTTATGCTAAGTGGTGGCCAGCCATTGGAAATAAGCTATCTATGTTACCTCCCTTTGGCTTTTTGTGCCGGCACACTTGGACTGGCTTGCCTGCTTTCCTTCTGTCGTAAATTATTTATTTTCTTTATGAGGCCATGTGTTTAAACAGCCCGGTCTGAACCAGTTCTGGGTGTTCCCTGAGCACTCTGTTTACATGACTCTTTCTCTCCTTTCACTGTGCAGGGCAGAGACATCAGATGCACTACAGAGGGTGGAGCCAGCACTGTGGGGGGCGGGCACAGTCCTATTCAGTTCCCAGGTGCAACTCCTCCCTCCCATCTAGATGCAGATCTCTCTATTTACCACTGGGCGGACTCAATCTGTCTCCTGGAATCCCCCAGCCCTGTCACTCACAAACCAGACAGTCAATTCACAAACAGCCAAAGGCACACAGAAAGATCAGACAAGAAAGCAGCCACTTTCTAAATGTGCCGCTTTCAAACACAGGATTTAAAAACCATCCTTCCTAAAAGATATGTTATTAAATTCTGAGTTCAGGGATACCAGACGTTTATGTCCTATCTTGCTCCTATGGGAAGATATGCAGGTAACCACTGTACACAGCATTCCCCATGATAGCCTATGGGCAAGATAGCATTACAATAATGAAAAACGAAAATGGCTGTAATTCACTACCAGAGCATGTCACCTGCACTAGTGCATGCTCTACCTTTCACATACACTGCACCCTGCCCAAGGGGGCACCTTGGGCCTTCCATAGGGGTAACCAATGTGTACAGAAAGGGAAGGGTTAGGCCTGGTCAGTAGGGACACTGGCCAGGTTGACATGGCAGTTCACAGACTGCACACAGGCACTGCGGTGACAGGCCTGAGATACCATTTTAGGGCTACTCATGTGGGTGGCACAATCAGTGCTGCAGGCCCACTAGAAGTATTTGAATCACCAGCCCGGGCACACTCAGTGCACTTTACTAGGGACCTCTTGGTGATACAAATATGCCAATCATGGATAACCAATTACAATAGAAATTTACACAGAGAGCATATGCACTTTAGCACTGATCAGCAGTGGAAAAGTGCCCAGAGTCCTATTGTCAACAACCACTCTGACTTTTGAGCAGGTGACGGATGTGATCGCTTCTCATCCCTCGTGGAACTGAAATCTCCAGCAGCAAGATTGTTTCCAGTGGACGCACAAAGCCCATCTTTGCGCTTCACCTTCCCAGGCTTAGTCAAAGCCGTCTTCCAGGAGGACGGTCATCAAATCAAATCCTCCCTCCCCCCGCACCAACCTGTCTTGAGGAAGACCCGCCGTGACCACCAACTGGGGCACCTTAGGGTCGAAACGTTGACGATTACGTTACGTTAGGTCCAGTACTACCAGGAATCTATACCAATGAAGATAGAAATCACTGGATGCAAATTAACATCTAGCCGATTTTATACTTGTATATAAAATCCAAACCAACTTACACTGTATATATAGTTCACCACCTGAGCACCTTACACAATTGTCACCCTTACGCACTTTATAAGTATATTGTTATATTCAATTGTTCTTGACAGTCTATCATTGGAATGTAGATATCATTGAATGAAGTAATTCTGAAATAAATATTTTTTCATAAGCAATTCTCTTCAGTTTTCAATTCCTTTAAGTACCAAGTTAATTGTATTATTTGCTCATATCATGCGTGTTGGAGAGCTTATCCATTAGATTGCAGTCAACGCTTCCCCAACTAACTTTTGTTTCTACCCTACAGAGCCATTCTTTGTTTAACCAGTGGGGACACTGGCCAGGTTGACATGGCAGTTCACAGACTGCACACAGGCACTGCGGTGGCAGGCCTGAGACACAATTTTAGGGCTACTCATGGGGGTGGCACAATACGTGCTGCAGGCCCACTAGTAGTATTTGATTCACCAGCCCTGGCACACTCAGTGCACTTTACTAGGGACTTCTTGGTGATACAATTATGCCAATCATGGATAACCAATTACAATAACAATTTACACAGAGAGCATATGCACTTTAGCACTGATCAGCAGTGATAAAGTGCCCAGAGTCCTATTGCCAACAACCATAGGTCAGGAAAAACAAGGGAGGAAGAAGCAAAAAGTTTGGGGATAACTCTGCAAAAAGGGCCATTTCCAACACTTACATTATCCTCTTCGTTTCCCTTTCTCTTTCCTGATTTCACACCTCCCCTCCTTCATTCTATTTGCCTCTTGCTTTCTTTCTTTTTCTGATTAGTCCTTCTTTCTTCTTTTCTTGTCCCGCCTTCCTTCCTTGTTCCTGTTGCTCACTTTGTTCACTCTTTCTTCCGTGCCTTCTCTGGCCCATTATTCTCCTCCATCGTCTTCCGCTACTCCTTCTTCCTCTCTTTCTCCATGTCATTGTCTAAACTCCTTCCCTCATTCTGTGTCCCAATCCATCTCTCTGCCCATCCTTTTTTTCTCCAGTCCACTCGCAAGAAGACACACTCTTGATTTACACTCTCTCGTTTTCTTCGTGTCTTTATCATCCACTTTTTCTCCTTTTGCTGACTTCTTCCCCACATTTACCCTTTACTCTATCGTCTCTCTATTTCTGTTCCTCTTCCTTTCCGTTTTAATTGATGTGCTCCACTTCTCTTATTCTTCACAACTCCCTCTTCTGGTCACTTTCCTCTCTCTATCTCACAAACACACCCCTCCCATCTGGCGCCCCTCTTAACTTCTATCCTACGTCATTCTTTAATGCTCGTACATCTCTTTAAATACCCACCTATCACAGCTACACCAACACGCCCCCTAAACCGCACTCTCTCTCACTCTCTTGAAACACACGTACAGATCTCCCTTACAAGTGCATGTCAAGTCTTGCCCTAAGAAACACATCCCCTAAAATGCACTTATGGGTCACTTCGCCATAGGCACCTCTCCGTCACTCACACACTTCATTTACAAACAGTTTACCCGGCCACATATCTTCTTTACACATTTCTACCATGCATTGTATACCCACACAGCATACAAGTCAAGTCAAGTTAAAATTTGTATAGCGCACTACTCACCTCTTGAAACACACGTACAGATCTCCCTTACAAGTGCATATCAAGTCTTGCCCGAAGAAACACATCCCATAAAATGCACTTATGGGTCACTTTGCCATTGGCACCTCTCCGTCACTTGCACACTTCATTTACAAACAGTTTACCCGGCCACATGTCTTCTTTACACATTTCTACCATGCATTGTATACCCACACAGCATACAAGTCAAGTCAAGTTACATAGTCTCTATGAAGACGTGTAGCCCTTAGAGGCTCACATTACACTAAACACATATCTCACTTGCACAGATCCCCGTTGCACTCAGATCGCTAGTAAACACCCATCTCCTTACCACATAACATCCTTACACAACAGACACACACAAACACTCACATGCACGCACATCTCACTCACAAGCACACATTGCTTAAACAGCAAACATTTCCCTTACCTGTGCACATCCCTTAGGTATACACGGCTCTTAAACTCAAACAAAGTTCTCTCTATCTCTTTATCCCGTTTAAAGACACTTGCCTCCCTTACACACATACACAACTGCACACATGATCCTTACACATAATTTCTATTAAACACTCACGCATACACACATATCTCCCTTTCACACAATCGGTTTGCCTTTTGGAAACCATGTACTGTGCATCTTACTTATTTCCCTCTGACCTCTCACACGCCAACTAATATCCCTCCTATTCTAACCCACAGTGGAATTCATCAACACTTTTTTTCTCTTTCTCGTTTCAGCTGTGTGTTCTCTTGCTCACGCACACTTTTTCTAATTATATAGTTCTCGTGTCACCTTTGAGTTCTTTCCCGAGCATATGTAGGCCATTATATCCCATCCTCTCTTTACCCTCTCCTTACACTCTTTCTTTCTGTCTGTTCCCCCATTTCACATTTCCTCCTCATAGTTTTCAATCTTGTGTTGTCCGATTCTCTTTCTCCCTTCCACTCCTCGCTCACTCTTCAGTACATCTCATCCTTTTCTCCCATCCCCCTCTCTCCTCTTGTGGTCCTCACCTCTTTCTCGTGTTCTTTTCCTTCTCTCCCTCTGTCTCCTCCTCCTCTCCTCCCCTCACGCACAGCAAGTCAGAGATACAGCAGAGAGCCGCTGACTCCTAACTCACCCACCCCAATCTCCACCACCCTCCTACATCACCCACCCAATCAATCAATAAATCAATCAGACATTTGTGTGATTGTCCGGTGTTGAGTGAGAGGAGGGTGCTGGCATCGTAGCGGAGATGGGCGTTGTGGGGTTCGCGGGAGCCAGGGGCGCTGTCCAGGCACGGACGGGTGCAGACGGGCTTGCCTTAGGCGCGCCAGCGGTTCGGCTGTGCAGCGGCCGCCATAAGAAGGGGAGGTGGGAGGGAGGAGCAGCTGGAAGGGTGGAGTGGACGAATGGGCGAGCGGGGGCGGGACCGCAGGGGACACAGCGGCAGGAAAAGTGGGGCAGGAATGGTGAGGGAACAGAAGGCAAAGGAGGGCACAGGAACCAAGGGTGAAGGAGAAAAAAACGAGCAATTAAAAGTTAAACAGAGGCAATACACAGGGCACAGAAACTAAGGGTGAAGGAGGAGAAACAAGCAATTTACAGAGGCAATACAGTACAAGCAGTGGGGCGGGCCACAGGGGGCACAGCGGCTGGAAAGACGGGGCATGAGCGGCGAGGGGACAGGGGGGAAAGGAGGGCACAGATTTAAGTAATGATAAACTGAAGGGGAGAAAAAAAATGAACAATTAAGCAATAAACAAGCAATACAGAGCAAGCAGGCTTACGGCGCAAGAGGTGGTGCTGTCACGGCGTGGGAGGGCAACCTGCCTGGAGATGGGGAAGAAACCCCCTCCTTGCTGCCAAGGTGCCAGCTGCTTGACCTTGTACCCTACTGAGGACCTGTGGGGGGCAGGATATACAGGTAAGAAGGTGGCTCCCCACTCTGGGCGTGGCAGGGAGGAGAGGAAACAGGTGTCAGAGATCCCGTCCAGCCTGGAAAGGGAGCTTGGTGCATTAGTGTAGCATTGCGGCAGTAACTGTACTTAATAGGTACATGTCCATTTCTTCATACATGTGAGGTGTTTTGCCACACGAGTTTGTGAGACGGCACCTCGGAGCGTTGACAGTGTGACGGGGGAGACGTAAAACGTGGTCC
Organism: Lissotriton vulgaris; assembly: GCF_964263255.1. Taxonomy (NCBI): domain Eukaryota; kingdom Metazoa; phylum Chordata; class Amphibia; order Caudata; family Salamandridae; genus Lissotriton; species Lissotriton vulgaris. Next base: position 720,607,427 of record NC_141695.1, read on the forward strand.
TCCAAAGTCTGTGGCCTCTCAGTCCAAGGCTTCTTTTTGTTATTGCGCTTGTGAGTGTTTTTTGAGGACATGATGTTGTCATTCAAGGCATGTCTTCGAAAATGATTGCATGTTCACACTCAGTGTGTAATTTAATATCTTCTGTCCAGCAGAGTTAAAGTATATTAAAAAGATTTTTTTTAAATGTTTTTTCCGATTCACAACCCTACCATAAAAACATCTAGCTGGCAAAGCCAATAGGTCTTGGCTGTAAAAGGATTACCTATTGGCTTTACCAATGGTTGTTTGTACTTGCACAACAGCTTCAATTGACTGCATGGCCAATTCATCCCTTCATCCTTCTGGGGTCGAAAACATGTGTGCCGTACAGTTGGGATCTCTCTAAGACAAAATTATCAATTTAAAGTGCAGACTACTTGCGGCAATTTGCTTATTTTATGGGCATAATGAACAGTAGTCCTCGCCATCTCAGCACCTTTTTAAAGAGGATTTTCTGGTTCAAGGGGTTGGAGGACCGGTACCAGAAGTCTGTAACACTTAAGAAATATAAAAATAAGCAATAAAAATGCAATAGGTCTCGCCTTACATTCTATACAAAACCATTAGCAAAGCAAATGGATTTAACTTAATAAAATGCGAGACCTATAGCATGTTCAATGCTTGTTCTACTTGAAACTGCATGAGAGCAAATTTACGATTGGCTGTTGTTGGATTAGCCTGTCCCTGTGGTACCGCGCTTGGAGACACTGTGTGGTGCCGGGTAATTAAATATCATAACCATAGTGCCCACAGCGTCATTCGCTCCTCCCTGCATTTTATACACTTGCCCATATAATGATTACACAGGACACATTGTTATGGGTAAGAACTGCTGCAGGGTAATTTTCATACAACAAAAAGTATGACTTTTTGTGGGTTATTTTACGGACGATCGAGGGCAGGCAGCCCCCCGCCTTATGAGCCATCCAGCACGGTGGGTCGATGCCCGGACAGTGCAGCCTTTGCTGATCCCCTTATGGATCACGTGATCATGTCTTATACTCCCGCCCCCCCCCCTTTCAGGGCGGAGCGTGGTGTGGCACACCCCCGGTTGGTAAGGCCCCCAACCGCCCGAAGGACTAACGGGGCGCCGCCGCTGTTTTCCCGGAACCTCCCTGCAGGGGCCTAAGTACCAGGCCCGCCCCCAACACGCCCTTCCCCGGATGCACGTCACTGGTGGTGCACCCGGCCAGGGGAGGGGCAGGTGCACTGCCCGAGCCTCCCCCTCCACGAGGACTGACGGAAGGGGGGGGGGGGCTCCGACTTATGGGACTAAGGGGGCTGCCCTGCTGATGTCCCCCAGTGGGGGACGCGGGCAGCGGCAATCACGGTGTAGCTTGATTATCAAGCCACACTGTGATTGGATGTGTTTCCTTAAGGGTGACGTGACGTGATGCTTTCCCCTCACACAAGTACATTTTTTAGCAGAAACATGAGGCTGACTCTAGCGGCGTACTGGGAACAAGCTGCATATTTGGTGCCCAGAGGGACGGGAACCTAGTATGGAGTTGTCCTTGGCCTCTACGTGGTAAACTACCTCTCATATTCACTTCTGTTTATTTGTCATAACGGTCACCACCTGTTCATTCAAAAATTCTTGTCTGACAACTCTCCACAGGGAGCTGCTGCAGCCCCATCTTCATGTTTTGTGAACCACCTGAAGGGTCCCACTCTCTCCCTGCCTTCTCTTCACATGCGTTCCAAACGAATGGCCTCTGTACCCGAGGGCACAGTAGAAACAGGCATTCACTGCAGTGGCTGGGAAGCTTTTTTAAGCACACTGTATGTTTGTTCGCTTCTAAGCGTCGATGGCTACGATGTGTCGCTTCTGTGGCATGAGACCATTTTCACTGCACAAAAATGAATGACGAGTATTTCCCGCAATGTACCTTTTGAAAATCTTTCCTATGCACAGAGGAAACTGTCTGGACAATTCTCTACAAGTCCATCGTTTTCTAGAACCACAAAGTGGAGCGTGCAGGAAATCACGCAATAAACAGACCACGCAGTGTCAGCGTAAAAGCCCATTTTATTAGACCAGAACTGCGTAATCTGTACATAACAGTAACAAACATAATAATAACAACAAACCCCCACTCACACTCCCCTCTCATTCGTTTCACTCGTTCTGTTTCATCACCAAGCCATAGAAGCTCCAACCATGCTTTATTCCTGCCCCTCAATCACTTGATATCCATCCCACTCCATGCGTCCTGCCAGTCATGCTTCTATCCGCCCTACGAAACTCCCCCCCCCAAGGGATGGGTGTGCCCGCTCTTGACCCCCAGTCCCTTCAAGTCCCGCCAACCAGTGAACCCCTGTAAGGCGGTTCACTGCCCCACCCCCCTTCCGGGTCCGCCAGTCCGCCACACTCACGCCCGCATTCACTCCCTGCGACACCAGATAGCCTCATTCCACAACTTGCTCACCACATCTCATCTCCATCATGCAATACGCATTGCACAGCTGGGACAAGTGCACCCCGTCGTCCCTGAAAACTAAAGGCTCCTCCAGTCGAATCCTGCCATGTGCAATAACCTTAATGTTTTTGTCACCACAGTAAAGTCTTATCGCCCTATTGAGCTTCCTTCGTGCCTTTTCGATAGCCCCATGCTTCATAGCCCCTCTCCACACTTTCCTGGGGACCAACTCAGTCCAGGCTATGCAGGTCCCTGCCAGCCTCGTTTTTAACACCTCCAGGTCCCGTTGCATGAGTTGTAAAAGTGCCAATCCGGACAGCTGCACCAGGTTATTTTCCCCCAGATGAATGATCAACAAATCAGGACATCCCCTCTGTGGGATCATCTTCGCGAGCCAGGGCAGTAGTGCCCCCATCGCATGCCACTTTTGCCCCACCATTGTACCTCGTGCAAGTGTCCTTTCAGTCCCAGGTTACGGCCGTAAACCTGTTGCACCGCATATTTGGATGCCCAATGCACGAAGGAGTGCCCAACAATCCATGTCACCGTCTTACCACCCGGTCCACCCACGCAACCTACGAAGAAAAAGATGTTAGAACAAGAACAACAACATGAATCAACCAACATCCTGCCTGGGACCACCCTACTTCCTCACATACCTCTTGCAACAGCGCGACTTCCATCGCCCAAGTCTCCTAATCCTATCCCAGGATCAACCCAACCTGGCCGCCGCTGTCGCAGCCCCGATCCGGAAAGAGTGGGTCCCGAAACCAGCCTCATCCATGCCCAACCGTCGCAAAGCCTTGCGCAACACCGCCAACAACTGGCCCGCCGTCACTCTCGAGCCAGACGCATGACAGAAAATCTCCCCACACGTCACACTCACCGTCCCCAGGAAAGTACGCCATTCCAACACTGGGCAAACCGCCCGCCTGTCTCATTCAGCCATACCCACTTGCCCCTGCCCAACTGATCAGTCTTGGAGCACCTCAGCCAAATACCCAAGCGCCCCCATCCACTCGAATCTCCTCAAACAACCTGCCAGCCCCTCTCTTCGTACCCAACAGCTCAGATACCCTAAATGCCCCGAAAAACATCCACACCATACACAAGCGAAAAAGGCCAACTTCAACCAGGTCGTAACAACATTCCGGCAACACCCCAAACCAGCCGGACCAACTACTCAAACGTTACCGCTTCCCTCAGCCTGCCCCTCCCCCCACTTCCCCGCTCCCTGCCCCAGCCCCTCAACATCCTGCTCAGTATCACATCCTTGGTTGGGTCAAAACCCAGAAACAAAACACAGTAGAACGATATCCCTGCCAATTTACCAGAAATTGTAGCCGCAGTCAAACCTCTATCCATACAATCCAACACATAACCTCTCAGCCCTTGTTCCACTGCCGATTCCACACCCACGACGCCGTTCAACGTCCAGCCCAAGAAAGCACTAAATTCCGACCATGCCAAACGATATGTCCTCCTCGTGGTCTCCGCCAGCGAACCCTCCACCAGTCCAATCATCCTCACTCCCCCAAGGCCCAGATGCCGGCCGGCAGCTCGGTCTTGCATGTATCCGCTCCCGGTGCCAGGTGTCGAAACCGCTGCCACTGCGAACGAGACAAAGCATCCGCAATGTCATTATTCGCTCCAGGGACATGCTTAGCCCGAAACACCACATTCAACCGCAGACACGCCAACATGAAACTCCGCAACAGAAGCAACACTCAGGTCCCTTGCCCTCTGATGATTCACCAGCGCCACCACTGTCATGTTGTCCACATGGAAGAGCACGGACCTGTTTCGAAATTCCTCCCCCCACACCTCCAGTGCCACCAGCAAAGGGAAGAATTCCAAGAAGGCAATGCTCCTCCCCTGTTTGATCCAGGAGGCCAGCCAGCTCTCCGCACACCACCTGCCGTCCCAGAAAACACCAAACCCCGCTGACCCAGCCGCGTCAGAGTAAATTTGGCATTGCCAGACCGCCCTCTCCTCGTCAAAACCTAGAGACACCCCGTTGAAGCCCTGCAAGAAAGTAATCCATGTCCTCAAGTCCGTCCTCACTCCCATAAAAATCCTGACTCTGTGATGTGGAAGCACTGCCCCCGACATGGCCATGCCGAGCCGCATGCAGAACATCCGTTCTGCCCGCACTACCCTACACGCAAAGTTAAGGAAACCCAGAAGTTTCTGCACTGCCCGCAAAGGAATCCGCCGCTCCCCCACTGCCCACTCCAGACATGCCAGGATCTCCGCCACTTTGGCCGCAGGAAGGCGTGCCAGCCACTGCACTGAGTCCTGTTCGATCCCCAGGAAGGTGAGGCAACAGCCATCTTCTCGGGCACCAGAGGCACCCCAAACTGAAAAGCCATCTCCTGGAATCGCGACAGGGCCCTGCCGCAATCCCGGTATCCGACCTCCCCAGGAAGAGGAAATCATCCAAGTAGTGAGTGACTTCACGGCACCCACTAACACGCACCATGACCCGCTGCAGAAAAGTGCTGAATAGCTCGAAAAGAGCGCAGGAGATGGCGCACATCATGGGAAAAACCGTGTCCACGTAGATGACCCCTCCAAACTGCATGCCTAAGAGTGGAAAATCCGCCGGGTGAATAGGCAGTAAACGAAAAGCAGACTTGATGTCACACTTCGCCAATTCCGCTCCCGTCCCACACACCCTCACCAGACGGATCGCATCGTCCACCGACGCGTAGAGCACTCTAGAATCTTCCTCTGCAATAAATTCATTCACTGACTGGCCCTCCGGCCATGACAGATGGTGTATCATCCTGAACTCCCCCTCCTCTTTCTTCGGCACCACCCCCAATGGGGATATGATCAGGTCCTGCAACGGCCAGTCAGTAAACGGGCCAGCCACCCTTCCTTCCTCTACATCCTTCTTCAACTTAGCAGACACTACACACAGCAGTTCTTTGGCAGATCTCAAATTGTCGGCCCAACGGCGCTCCCTGGGTCCCTGGTAGCCCACCCTAAAGCCCTCAGTGAAACCCCAGAAAAGCCGCGCCGCCGCCTCCTGATCCGGGTAGCATGAGAGCCACGGGGCCATCGCCTCCACCCTAACCGGTGTAGGCGCCCTTCGGTCCAGGGTGGCCCCGCCCTCTGGCGTTCCTCCATTGCTCCGAGGGTGTGGTGAGCGTGAGGCACTGCGTAAGGGCATGCTTCCCGCCGCACTTCGAGTACTCGTGTTTGAATTTACAGGGATACCGGGAACAATACCCCTTATTGTAGCTCCAACAGGCCCCCGTGGAATAACCCCCTGGCTTGGACTGCTGCCCCGGGACAATGGTGCTGGGCACTGTTCTACCCCCCGCCCCGCCTTGGGCGGGACGCGTCGGAAAAGACCGATATACAACCGGTAGGCCACTGGCCGTGTGTGTGGACCCAGAGTTCCTGATCCACTTCCCCCCAACTCTTCTCAGGATTCGCGCTAACCCTGGCTCTAAACTCCTCATCATAGCTTAGCCAAACAAAACCCCCGAACTGCATCTGGGCCTTGCGAATGATGTCCATGTATTTGAAAAGCGCAATCGCCCTGTCCAAATACTTCTGGCAATAAACACTGGCATAGATCAAGAACGCCGACGTCCAGTTATCCATTGTCACCGGCACCCTAGGGCGCCTCGTCAGCTCCCACTCTTCTTCCTTAGACCCCTCTTTAGCCTGTACCTCCCTGTGTAGCAACTTAAAGACATCTACAAACTCATGTTTCCAGATCCGATCCTTGAGCTTCTCCGAGAGATGCGACCCCAAAGGCATAGCCAGCCCCATATATGGTAGCTTCTTAGGCACCTTCACTCCCTTCTCCTCCTTACCATCCCCTTTGTCCGTCTGCACCCCCAGAGTCACCGACTTACCATCCACCTTCTTACCATCCTCAGGTGGACCGCCCGATGGCTTCTCCGCCTCCCGCACTGAACCATCACCCACACCCACCGACCTACAAGTCCTCTTCCGCCCCTCCCCCCCGGGGAACAGCCTCCCAGGCCGACCACCAGTCTCCCTCACCTGTGAGTGCCGAGCTCAGCTCCCGGGGCCTTCCTCTAGACGCGGTCACCTGGACCACCGCCGTCCCAGCCTTGGTCTTCTTCGCCGCCGTGGCCTGTAAAACACCAAGGTCGCCGTTGTCCGCAGTGCCCCCTACGCCTTCCAAGTTATCCCACACCTCCCCGTCTTCCAGCTCATCACTCTCCGCACCATAATCCAACTCAAGCACCGGTTCCAGATCCACACGCAAATTGTCCACCTCCTTCACAGCTCTCTTCACACATTTCTGCACACCTCCCCGCACACGCACGCAAGCCTCCACATGTGCTGCAGGAGCCCGAGCCCTCGGTGGAGGGACAGCCGCCGCAGACTGCCCTACTGCTTCCTTCCTGCGTCTTGGAGCCGTCTTGCGCCCCGCCAGGCACCCCCGGGCTCTGCCGACAGCCGCCGGCTTGGATCCCCTCCCACCCCTCAGGTCGCTCCAACCTGAGCGGGCCCCAGCACCATCGGGCCTCAAAGCCGTCCTGGCCGTCCCTACTCCTGCCATACTCCCCTTGGGGGGGTGGTCCTGCGCTGCCTTCCTGGCCCTGACTCTCCTTAGCTCTTCCTCCAACTCCGCTTCCCTTTCCTCCTCAGAGGTCGGGGTGGGAGGGCCCTCAACCTCATGGCCCCACACAGCACCCACCCTGGCTCTGGTCTCTTCGGCCCACCTGACCTCCTGAATCTGCGCCATAATCCTCTCACCCCGAGCCCTGTCCTCCCAGGAAGTGGCGCCCCAGATCTGGAGGGGGGGGGGGGGGCGGTCAGTAGCCAAAGAATTCAGCCCCCCGGGGGGAAGAAACCCACCTGCGGCAAACCAGGAACCCAACCAGGCCCCCCTCCCACAGGAACCAGGGCGGAAGGCCCACCCCGGCCCCCCACCGCCGCCTGCCTCGCCGGGGCAGGGGTGCCTGCCCTGGAGCTGGTGGACAGGTCGATGGGGGCCACCTCTTCCAGTCCTCCGTCCTCCCTCGTGGTGTCCCCAGTCAAGCCAGCCCCAGGGGTGGTGAGAGCAGCCTGCCCGTCGAACTCTGCGGTCACATTCCCACCCGGGGCTCCCTCCAGCTCCAGAGCAGGCCCAGAAAGGCTGTCTGCCTGCCCCTCCCCCTGCACTGCACCGGCCGGCACCTGCAAAGGCCCCAGGAGTGGAGGCGCGGGGGGCGCGGCCCTCACAGCAGCCCCCGTGGCCCCAGGCAAAAATTCGATCGGAGGGAAGGCCCGCGGGGGCAGGCTCTTGCGTTTCCCGCCCCTCGCCGGGTCCCTGGGCGCTCCGCCCCCCCTCCGATCGCTACCATGCCCTGCCGCGTCAGGCTCGTCCTCCTGACGAGCCACGACTGCGGCCTTAACCCCGGCCGAAGCAGCGCGTGTGCCCCTGGTGGCCCCCACCCACGCCTGACCTAAAACCCCCGGCTGAATAAGGTGCTCCCACCCGGCCCTCGCGAGCAGTAACAAGGCCTCCCGGACCTCCTCTGAAGACACCCCCGACATCGTGCCAAATGCCACGCTTCAGGCGGAAACAAACAAACGGCTGCCGTGTAAAACAGCCCCCGACGCCGATCGGCCTAACCCAAAAACCTACAGACTACGCTAAACAACTGGAAAAACAGCTCTAAACTAACCTCCCTTTTCTGTTCCCTCCCGATGGTGCCAGGCGCAGGAAGAGGAAGTTCCCTTCCTCCCCTGCGCCTAAATACCCACCCCCTAACTCCTCCCCTTCCCCTACCTGGCCTATCAATGCGCGAATGACCCCGGGGGAAGACTAGTCTGCGACTGTGCTTCCCCCGGGGCCCGGCAATAAACAGTTTTTTCAAATTATATTTTCTGTTCCATCATTTTGGTAGCTTTAAATAACAAGGTGTGCAAATCGGTAAACCAAAAAAGTCTGTAAACTTGAAGCTGTGAAAATGTCCGTACACCTTAACAAAATACATCTTTAAAAAGCTGTGCTCTGCCTACGTTGTGCACCCCGAGCCCCGTTGATTGCTCGTGAGTTTCACTTTCTATGTGTCCACCACCAGGAATTAAAACACACACATGCCAGCTGCAGAGAACCACGCGTGACGCCACTTGCTTCCTACCGCGGATATGAACGTCATGGCTGGAGGGTGGGGGCGGGGAGGCAGCGGGTGAGGGGACGGAGATGGACTGGGTATGGGCACCTGTTCCATGTCCACACTTTACTGCCACACCGAACACTGATGTTAGGGTGGGGTAACAGGGAATGGGAGCGCGGGACTTGAGTAGAGACTTGAAATTGTATGTATGGATGGCATGCATTCTTTACTGTGTTTGTAAATAGCTCCCTGCCCTAAGCATACACATGTCCAAGGCAGAAGTCTTCGCACGAAGCTGAGGAGGGCACCAGAGTCAGGCTACTCTTCTGTCAGGAAGAACATAAAGCAGAGAATCTTTTCTTTGGAGAGGATCTTTTTGTTCAAAGGCTTATTAACTTCCACATGGATGTTCCGATTTGCCTACTAATTAGGGTAGAGGTTCACTAAGAAATAGCGCATATGGTGGGCAGGTACACACCTCTATGCGCTTTAACGCAAAACTGTTTATAACGCATGTGTGTATTTGCACCTGGAAAATTGCTGACACCCAAACTAAAAGAAGGCAGGGTCATGCACCAGGTCACAGGCTTCCCCAACATGATCCTAAATAAGGAATGTATTTAATAATAGCAAGTAAACAGTTGAGTAGCTTTGAATGGGACTATAATGCATGGCAGACAGCTGCATATCTTAATATTTCTATAGTTCCATGACGTCATTGTAGGATGCTCATGGAGAAGAGATAGATCCCATCTGATATTAATTTGTTTTCTGTATACCACCCACCTGCAACATCAGTTTCACAATTTTGTAATTGTACGGCATACAGGGGCAACTATCAGCCAAGTTAGCGTTACTATCTGCCTCAGCAGCATGAACGACGGAGTTCGCCCTGGCTTCTCGTGAGTTGGACTAGTGACTTTTTATCACAGGGTTAAGCTTAAAACGCACTGAGTTATCCTAGAATGTTGCTGGACACCTATAGGAATAGTCTGCAACCTCTCTTCCGTTCCTTAAAGAGGGATGCAGGGTGGACCCACGGTCACATTAGTTTCCTGAGAATGTATATATTTCACTGGTGCAAGCCTGGGCTAATTCCCACTGACATTAGGACAGGCATACAAGTGCAAATGTTGGTTTTGCATCGGTCAACTTGCCAGGCAGGATAACAGCAGTACAAAGTTGCACCGGCGCAATTTACATAATCTGAAAATGTCAGTGCAAAATCGCCATGACATCAGGGCAATTTATATCATCTAGAAAGGCTTTTGCAAAATTGCACTACAGTGATTGATGTGACACAGGGCTATTTGGTTTAATATTTAGCTGCAATACATACACTCTGCCTTTGTACGGCCAGTTACTCCATACCCCTTCAGTGTGAGGCGAGTTGGTTTTTACTTCTCCCCTGTACTTAGATTGTGATTTAACGTGCATTGCACATTACAGTAGCTGTATAACATATAATGAAGATAGATATGGGGCAGTTTTTAATGTGTTCAATATTTCAAGACTATATGTTCCCACTGCTTTATAAGCATTGCTTCATCACTACATTCATTTCCTTTAAAATGCACAACTTACCAATCTTTTTTCTCTGGAATGTTTATCCATTAAGCCTGCCCGCAGCATAAAAGTCATACCCAAATTTTACGCCCAACCACTTTCAAATGTCACCAGCTGCCACTGATTTTTCTCCCATATCAACAAGTTAGCTTTGCCGCGCCCAGCACGCAACTATACTACCTATGTGAACAGAACCAATTTGTCTTTTACAGGCTTAATCCCCAAACCTATATGGCCCACTTGGTGGTGGAACAGTTTATGGCTAACCTGACACCACTGTTAAATGTATCATGCTAAAAGATTTCCAGCTGGTCGGCTGGGATCAGCATGGTGCATGGCACGCTGTAGGCCTGGCCTGGTGCATACTCAAGTCCAGAGCAAAACTCGAACTGATGCATTCACATGCGCTTCCAATACCACACCACCAACACTTCAGTCTGACAAGTGATGATAATGTCATATCTAGCTACAGACAATAACTACTGTGAAATGGCCGGTGGCTCTATGAAGAGGACATATTTATCTCCTCGGGCCACATTAACGGCCGAGACACACACAACCCTCAAGATTTGTTTTTATTCATCAAATAGCAAACTTCGCCTGATTCACTAAAGATACTTTCATAGACTCTACTATACAGCGTTTGTGAAATAGAAATAGGGCATTAGGCAAGATCCTCATAGTGCAAGATTGCAGGCAGTGGAAGCAAGGGTTTATGCACCAGGCGTGGGATTTCCCTGGGATGAGGGGTTTCTGAAGAGCGGTGCTGGAGTCCCTATCAAAGATGATAGACATGCCGGGCATCCTCAAGCTTCAGATGGCACTATTGGTTTGGGTTACACCAATTGAGCCCCAACTCTATTGTTAGATAAACGTCTGGTTGCGTGCCACTGGGGAAGGGTAGTATGCCATTGTGCAAAACGTGAATGTTGGACTTGATCCACAGTAATGCACAACTAGAAACATACACATCGATGCTCCTGGAAATGACTCGCCCGCGAGACATATGGGCCCCTTTGCGCCTACTCCTCAGGACAGGGACGACAATTGTGGAAGTAACTAATCTAGGAGTTGAGTGAACTGGGATGATCTTGGACCTGAAAAATGGAAGCCATATGGTCGTCAGAACCCCCTGGGTACACATTTGAAGGAAATATGTAGAAGAGCGAGAAGCCCGTGCATCCACTATGTCCATGTGCCGCCGCTGGGAAATCACTGTGGTCAAGGGTAAGCACATTTTATGTCTGCTGTGGAATAAGTAGCTGAGGAAAAAATGATAATGTCTTGTCTGACACATTTTAGCCCTTTGTCTGGTTGACCACTTAACTGTTGATTCTGTACTTTGACGAAAATGTAATAAATAAAATTAAAATATCTAATCATAAATATTTATTTTTTAAATGGGTGCAAATTTGCTTCAGTCAAATGTAACTTTATTGAACCTTAACACCATTACGTTGTAGGAGGACAGTTAGATAAAATGCAAGCTTAAAACAAACTGATTAAGGGAAAGAACAACAAAGAACGCGGGCCATGCAATAGGTTCAGAAACACATGGTGCATTTTAAATTTTGGGTGACGAGGTACAACCCTGTTTGTGAAGATTTAAAAAAAATCCCACTGGGGTTTCGTAAACGTACATCCATATTTTGAGCGAACAACCAAACATGAACTCTCACACACGATCCAAGTCTCACAGATTTACATTAGTAACTCATTTAACCTGAGTTTTATGGACTTTTAGAAAAAACCTAAAAGTGCACTGTGCAGGAAAGAAAACAATCTTAATCACCGTGCGTGGTCGCATCTGTGTCTACGCGGTACAAAAGGGGGTGGTGATGGAAGGAGCATCTGAATCAATCAAACACTCACACCCAGTCAAAAGATCTGGGTTTAATCCATCACCGTTCTTTAGCCCACTCTGCCACCCCAGTTCAGACATGGCTATATGCAAATCAGTCTGACCCTGTGCCTCATGGGAACAGTCCAGCCCGAAATGCCAAGCCATGTCTTCCCTGGACCGGAAACAAGCTTCAGAGGACCGGTTCTGGCATTCCAGCCGTCTTCAGCCCGGCTTGCTTGAATCCAGTGGCAAAGTGAGCAAGGGACTCACGTCTGAGCATACCCTGCCACACTTATGGCGGCCAAAAGCGGTACAAAAGGGGGTGGTGATGGACGGAGCATCTGAATCAATCAAACACCACCCCCCTTTTGTACCGCATCTGTGTCTACTTCATGATAGTCTTTATGCACTATCATCAGGCTAGAAGCCTACGGTATTGAGGCTAAAAAAGGCACGACATGTCCTGATTTAGTTAAAAAATACATTTTGGGGAAATCACCTCAAACGGAGAAACCTGCTCCCATCACACCAACACTCAGCAAAAAAAACCCTGGTACCTCATGCGAAAAATCACCTGTTCACATCCGTTTACGGACTCTCCTCATGAGCAAGGCAGGGCAGCGTTTTATGTGTTAGTTCCCTATGAGCAGAAGTAAATCCCTGCATACATCGGACCTCTTCAGGTGATTCGCTTCTGCCAACAATGGGGAAAAAAGCGAAGTGCGCTGGCAATTTCACAACCATACTTGGACCACTGCATCAATAATTACAGTTTTTTAGTGAATTATGAGTTCTTTCGTTCATTAAGTTTTTTTTCGGTTTGTAAAAATTACATACATTAAGGGCACATGAAATACAGCAAAAATACAGTAAAAATTAAAACGACTATCAGTCAATATTAAAACAGTATTTCGGACTTTCAATCGCTCCAAGTGTTCAATCTGTTCCCTTTCTCCTACTGCACATAAAACATAGTGAATAAGAGAGTGACGAATGTAATCATTTTCCACATTACATAAAAACCTAACAGCCATCCGATAATCTTTAAAGTTCGTCAAGACTAGAACCGGTTTTGCCGGCTAGAATCCGTCTATAAAGGGCACACAATTTACAAAAGAGTACAAGGTACATATCTAATTGTCTTGCAATGCAAACACATCGACAATAAGGCAGCTCTTTGCTCCAATGACTCCTAGTAGGGAAAGCTACCATAAAACAAGCCACGTTCAATCTTAGTTGTGTCACAATAAAACAATGGGGGGTTCTTGCAGGCAAACAACGGTACAGTTGAGTCCCTTCCCTCGAATCAAGGCACAGATCATTTTTTTACTGATATTTAAGTGCTCTCACTTGAAGCTTGTTTGTCGTCTATGTCCATTAACAAGTATTTAGGTTGGTTTTAGAATAATACAGCATGGATTTTGGATTTTCAAGTGCGACGCTTTCCCCCCTGATGTCAATAAAAAAAATGTATATGATCGATCCACAAAATCTTAAAAGCATGGTCACGAGCAACACAACTTTTTTGATGGGCCTGGTAAAGATTATTTCAGTTTTGGAACTGATGGACTGTTAAAATAGTCCAGGCTGCATCTTCAGAATATTTTCCAAGTGTGTCACCCCTAACTCTTTATGCTTTATCAAAGTCAAGGTAGACTGTGGGACTGCTAAGAGCCTTCTTACAAACCGATTCTCCACCCATTGTGAAACATTATTACTGGTGTAACCCCGCTGTCAAACTTTTGTTTTTATAAATTACACATTTATTTAAAAGGTACGTGGCCCAACTTTGTCATACATCTAACGATCTCTTCCATTAACTTGGTAAGCTGCTTACCTCTGGTATTCCGAAGATGTAGGAGCAAACACAAGGAGATGATGGACAGAGTACTGAAACTTTTCAGACACTCACCCCAATCACAGATCTGGGTTGAATCCATTATCATTCCTTGGCTTGGCAGTTTGGGCTGGACTGTTCCCATGAGACACAGGGTCAAGACTGATTAGCATATAGCTGGGTCTGAAATGAGGTGGCGAAGTGAGCTAAAGAATGATGATGGATTCAACCCAAATCTGTGACTGGGGGTGAGTGTCTGAAACGTTTTAGCGCCCCGTCCATCATCTCCTTTTGTTTACTTTCTTTGCCCTAAGTTGGCAGGGTATGCCCAGACGTGGGTCCCTTGCTCACTCTGCCACTGGATTCAAGCTAGGCTGGCTGATGAAGGGTTTTACCCAGAAACCGGTCCCAAGATGCTTGTTTCCCGTTCAGGGAAGACCTGGCTTGGCAGCTCGGGCTGGACTGTTTCCAGGAGGCACAGGGTAAAGACTGATTTGCATTTAGCTGGGTCTGAACTGAGGTAGCAGAGTGAGCTAAAGAATGATGATGAATTCAACCCAGATCTGTGACCGGGTATGAGTGTCTGAAATGTTTCAGCGCTCCGTCCATCATCTCCTTGTATTTGCTATTTTGGCCCTAAATTGGCTGGGTATGCCCAGACATGGGAACCTTGCTCACTTTGCCACTGGATTAAAGCTAGCCTGGCTGATGAAAGGGGTTACCCAGAAACCGGTCCAGGATGCTTGTTTCCGGTACAGGGAAGACCTGGCTTGGCAGTTCCGGCTGGAATGTTTCCATGAGGCACAGGGTGAAGACCGATTTGCATATAGCTGGGTCTGAACTGGGGTGGCGAAGAGAGCTAAAGAATGATGATGAATTCAACCCAGATCTGTGGCTGGGGGTGAGTGTCTGAAATGCTTTAGTGCTCCGTCCATCATCTCCTTGTATTTGCTTCATCCCCAGTTGGCAATAAAATAAAAATGTGCACCAAGATATAACAAAGTCAATATATTGCCATAGTACATTCCTTTTATTTTATGTCTACGAATTTTAATCTTGCCAGGACCACAACAATTTGTATAAGATTTACTTAGATTAACCTTCTAATCTCTACTGTCCATGAACGCTACAAAAGATTCAGTGACTAAGTGCAGCCCATTAGCTGTTCTTGCCATTAATACCCCATCATCTGCATAAAGTAAAATGGGGGTTGAGCGAGATCTTATTTTAGGGAGGTCTAGTACTTTACTTTGCATCAATTTTACTGATGTATAGAGTGATGAGGAAAGGTACCTTGTAAGCATGGGCGGAAAATCCGTTTCGCTCGCGGATTTTGCGGATTTTCGGTACATTCGCAATCCACGAGATTCGCGAATCTCCCGCAAAATCCGCAAATCCGCGAGCAGCGGATTTTATGGCTTGCTCGCACTGTTCGCGTGAGTTCGCGGCTTCCCAGTACAACTTCGCGCCCTGCGAATAAGCGCTAAATTGCAGAAATACGATCTTAGCAAAACTGAAACTACTTACCAGGTTCAAAAGTTCAGGCTCATCATTAGTAGCCATTTCCTGTAGTGCTTCCTGAGGGGCCCCTCCAGAGTTCAGTTGCCAGTTGCAACTATTATGTGACCCTGCTCTGAACCTCAGAATAGTTACACATATGCCACAAAGGTCCTGAATTACAGCTAAGGGAGACAAGCAGGAGCCAGGCTGGAAGTTCAAATCCATTAATCAGCCCCTAATTCATTATTGTCAGTTGGGGCAGGGCAGGTGTTGTAACTAATTTTGCAACAATGAAAGCACTTAGCAAGTGCAAAAGATCACTAATCAGGAAGCACTAAGGAAGCAGGTGCCAGCTAAAAAAATATTCTGTGACACATTAATCAGCCCCAAATTAATTCAGGTCACTTGAGGCAGGGAAGGTGTGCTTTGCTTTGCCACAATAATGTAAAACTGGACAACCAGAGGGTGCTGTGATGAAACAGAGGGTGGCATGGGTGGGCCAGAGGGTGGCATGAGTAGTCAGAGAGTGGCAGTGGTGACAGAGAGTGGCAAACACAAAAAAATCCGCAAATTCGCGAGAATTCGCGGATTTTGCGGATTGCGAGTTCGCAAATCCGCAAAATTCGCGAACGCGAGATTCGCAAAATTCGCCCATGCTTAGTACCTTGTCTGACCCCTCTCTTCATCCTAATAGAAGGTGAACACTCCTCATGTGGACCACAGCAAATTCTTGCGGTTGAACTCGGACACAGTTGAGCGACAATATCTTCTAGTGCAACTAGCAAAGCTAAAGTGTGACACAATTTTGAGTGATTAACAAGATCAAAGGCACTGGTGAGGTCTTTGAAACAAAAACGTGGGTGCTCATTTGTAGCCTTAGTATATTTCCCAATTATCAGGTTCAAATTAAGAAACTGTTCAGCTGTACCGATGCCTCACACGAATCCATATTGTGATTCGGTAAGAACGTCTCCTCCCTCAACCCAGCCTTCTAATCTTCCCAATAGAACTCTACACAAGATCTTCGAAGACGAGACCAGGAGGGAGGGGTGGTAACACTTGGGATCTGATCTACTTTTTTTTTTTTAATGACTACTATGGTCTCTGTCCAATACTGGGGAAAGATCCCGGACCATGCTGCAATAAACTAGAGCATTAAAATGGATGCCCAAAAGTCAATGGTATGTTTTATCAGGTCTGAAAAGACACTACCAGGGCCAGGTGCGTTCCCTCTACTATAACTCTCTATAGCAGAAGTGACCTCACCCATTGAAAATCTAAGCCGATGAGCCATAATTTGTAACTGCTACTGTTTATGTTGATCGTGTGAGCTGTTAGAGCCGTCATCTTCTCTATCATTGAATAGAGTACCCAAGTGGGTAACCCTGGTTTGACACGGAATCAAAGAGGCCAACTGTAGAGCGGTAGCTTCCTTAAAAAGAGGTGGATTTATCAACTTCCAAATGAACTTGTTACCCCTCATTTCTTTTGTGTGTACCAGTTTAGCTCAGGCCTCTTGTGGACCTCTTTTTTCATGAAGTCAGTACATGTTTATACCTATATCTGAGGGACCTCTTTTGGAAGGCCTCTTTCAAAAGTTTGTGTGCTAACGTGCCTACACGATCAAGACAGCCTTGTGAATTGTATAATTGCTCGGCGGCTCAGTTACAAATGAGTTAACAGTCATACAGATTCACAGGAATGCCTCATAATTGCCATGCTTCCACTTCCTCGTCAAGACATGTTTTTTTTTCTTAAATCAGAGCTATGATTTTTAATTAAGGTAGAAAGTAACTTTCATGGCTAAATTTCAGCCCTCTTAACACTATGCCCATTTTGTCTCTCCACTGCTATGGTCACTGACCATCTTGTGATGGAAGGTCGATTTCTCTAGATCTATAAGGTCGCCATTACAAATTTATGACCACTCAATCCTGTAGGGCGAACAATGCATCACAAACTGTGTTAGGTGTACTATAGGGAATTAAAATATGATAAATGATGATACCTGCACCCCTTGCACTAAAAGTTGTTATTAAATCAGACAAGCAGAGCAAAAGTCAGCAGCCATGAAAAGGTTGAATTTACTTAGGATGTTCTTAACGGTATCTCCATATTTATTATGTTTAAAATGTGATTGTCCCTGTCCATAAGAACCTTACATTCCTCAAGCTTGAGGAGAGAGTGGAAATATACTAGCATTGGAGTACCCTGGCCACACTATGAAAATAGCTCTTCTCAAAAGCGCATTGCCGACGTTGACTTGTGAAGAGTCAAACATTTTGTTGTAGAAATTAAACACCATATACAGAAATATCTCTAATGTCAAAAAGAAAATGCAGGAAAGTGAGGAGGCTAGAATAGTTTTCAGAACTTTAATGGAGAGACGAAGAGAAATCAGAATTGCCAAACCCCCTTCAGCCCTCCCTGGTCCTACATGAGACCCAGAAGTGGAGAAGACAAGAAAGCCCTCCACATAAAAATTGTGTAATGCCCAGGTTTCTTGCATACACATAATTTAGTAATCAGAATACGTTTCCAACCAGACCATATTACAAAATTTACTCTCTATTTCGGTGAAATTCGAGGAGGCAAATATTACATTATTATTGGAACTTCGAGTTGGGCTAGCCTGAAAATTCATTAAAGGGCCATCCCTTTGTATGGTGCCCTCAATAATGACCTATTGGAGGGCCTTACTAATGTTGTGGACTAGCATAATTTTACTCCGCCCTTTCATATTGATAAGTCCACATATATGTGTGTACTTTGGGCTCATGTATTCTCATAATATAATCATAATCAAAATACGTAGTGCAAAAGTATAGAAAATGCAGTAATAGAGTGCTCTAATCAGTGTGTGTGCATTAACCGTTTTTCTTTTAGGGACAGCTGGACCGCCGACAAAAATTCATCTATAGGATAAGATTCTACTGGAGTTGCGCTAACATTAATTTAATGCAGTGCATTCTCCAAAGATTAGAAAAGAATGAACGGTGAGAGAGTTGTTATTGTACTTCTAACGCGGCCAGTGTTAGTTCAGATTAATAAGTGTATTCATGTGTGAAAGTATTATACACACACACATATATATATATATATATATATATATATATATATATATATATATATATATATATATATATATATATATATAACCCTATAATTAATAATGTATTTCCAAGATTTTATGTGTGTTCTACAATTATATGCTTTTGGAAGTAACATGCTAAGTTAGCGTGACTGTGGGCCTTAAGCTTACAGTTGGGACATTTAATGTGAAAGTTGTTTTCAATATATTTTTTCTTTTGCAGGTGCAGACCAAAGCATTTCTTAACTAGTGAAAGGACAGTGTGTTTTGAGATAGTGAGGCGAGGAAGAACTGGCAAGGTTAATTACATTTAATGAGAAGAACAAGGGAGTGTGACAAGTTGAGGATATCTGTCAAAGGGAGGAATTCAAGGATGCTGCACAAGCGAAGACTGGAAAATGGGACTATCGCAACAGGTGCTGGAACTCTTCATGAGAAATGGAAATAATGAGGTTGAATAATGTGAGGTGTTTTCAAGACTGACTGTTTCTTATTACTGAACTTATTTTGTAGTTTGATAGATGCCATTAGACTTCGAGAGGTACAGATCTCTCCTGACTTCTGATTGTGTGGCTTTATGTATACATGACCCTTTTTTCCATAACTTCAACAGAAGTTCAGATGCTGACACCTTTCTTTGCTTTTGGATTAATAGAGCTTTCTTTATTCTAAGTTTAGTGTAGGGATAGCTAAATTCTGAAAAACTTTCCCATGTATGAGGAGAAGGATCAAAACCATTCGTACACTCGTCAGATTTTATCCTTAATTGTCTGAGTTGCAATTACAGACATTTTGATTTGTTCTTTGTTGCTAAGGACCAATATAGTACGTCAATTTGATCTTCCTTTAATAATTCTGTTTATCTACAGTATGTTTTTGCATTTTATTTATATTACTTTGGCTTTGAGCTTATAATAAATCCTTTTCTTCAAGATACAGGCTCTGACTCTCAATGTGTGGTCACATTGTTCACACTGTGTATGGAATTCAAATTTGTTTGTAACTCCTTTCATTCTCAGGCTACCATAAAGGTCTTTTAACTTAAAGAATTGTAAAGGTTGGTCCAAAGCTTATCTGATGTCACCTATTGTCTCCATGGGCTCTGACCTTCACTATAAGTGTTTAAGAAAATCCTGGAGGGCAATTTGATTATGAGTTCTGAATTATTTAAGAAGTAGCAGAACTCACTTACATTTCCTAACCTTCTTTATATACTACTTCTTACCTTTGACCCTCATTTATTTGGTTATCCTACGACTTTTATCTCGTTTGCTATAACAAATATTCAACATAACATTTCCCAAGATAGGAGCCAGTGATCTTGGAGATGAGAGATGTGTGTTGTGACAGTTTTTTTCCTTCATTGCCTGTCAGTGCAGTCATTTTCTGACAGCATAAGAAAGAGATGTGTTATAATCTGATGTTGTTTCTGAGTCTTCTGTATGGTGATGTCTTGAAATTGAATGATTGAGTTTTCTTGGTTGTAAAGTAGCAATCAATCGGAAAGTAGTTTCTAAAAGAAGCTGTCTGCTCCTGGAGTGGGAGGCTGTAGATGGAATAAACTGAGCAACTTTTGTAAAACCAGCTTCATGAGCGCTTTGTGACTTTACAGTATCTGACATTTCATTCCAAGCATATTCCATTTCAACTATGAGCTTTATCTACGAGTCGTTAATTACCAAGTATGATTGATCTTTCACCCAGGGCACAATACATCTTTGAGGTGAGACCACTTAAGGTATTTCAGGGGCCCTTTCACTCACAGATAGTACTCTGAAGTGTGTTTTTTAGATTTGTCTGCTTGCTTCTCTTTAACTTTATTTTCTTTTCCTAATGCTGAACATATGTCTTCAATGTGCCATCGGTTGTTCATGTTGGTCTAGCCATCGGTTGCATCAGTACTTACTTTAACATGGATTTCAATTTAGGTAAGCGATTCTCTAAATGGTCTTCCTAGAGTTCTAATGTTATTGACAAAAAAGAATCATCAGACTTCACAATATATATAAAATGCTTATTGCAGGAACACATTTTCACCCCTAACTCCAATCATTGGTGAAGCTAAATTCTCTCATTTAATCACTTGCAAAGTTGGTTTCTGTTCTATGTAGTGAGGTAGTGAGGTAGTGAGGTAGTGTAACTCACTGGTTAGAGGCGGCAGACCCGAGAGCAGAGGACAGCCCGGGACCAGGGTTCGATTCCCGGCGCGGCAGGTTTCTGGACCAGGGTCAGCAGACTCGATAATTCTCTCGCCTCGGTGCCCACTCTGATCAGCGATCACACTCGGCAACTCTGGGCATTAGCTTGCCTCATCCTCACTAACGGCCCCACCAGACCGCCGGGGATGCCTGGTCTCACCCTGGAGATACCCATTAAGGGACCATCTCTCAGGGAAGCCAGGAAGGGTTTCGCAGCGGTCGAAGCGCCTTGGGACCCTCCGGGTAAGTAGTGCGCTATATAAATGCCTATACATACATACATGTAATTTCACATCTCAGTTGTAATCAGATTTGAGCTACCTTGGTACACCACTCACGTCAGATCTTCTCTCCTGGTACACCTTCCCTTTTAGTTGTTACTGGTTAATAACTTGTAAGTTCTTTCCCAGTAAGTTTCCATTTCCGTGTGAGAATCTGTGGGGACTGGGGATCTGAACACTCGGTTGGAGCTGCTTGGCCAAACGCAGGACCACGCTGCTACATGTAAATCAACGGACAGTTGTTTTATGGCTCCGGTGGCTGTCTTCTTTCCTGAAAAGCTTCGTCCGCGAAAACCTCCTCTGCATACACTCGCGAAGTGGTTGGGCACTCCGCATTTGGAACATGTCTTTCCACGTGCTGGGCAGCCATCTTGATTATGCTCCTCCCTGCCACAGTATCCGCATGGCGCTCGGTGCTGCCTTCTGGTCGGCCATCTTCCTCTGCCTCCTCGGCCAAAGTTGCGAGCTGCGTCTACCCTTTCTGTCTTTATTGTTGTTCCTGCCTCTGCGTGTGGATTTAGGGCTGCCTCCATCGCCGTTGCGCAAGCATCTGATAGCTCATGTGATCTGGCAAGGATTAGTATTTCTTCGAGGGATATGCGTGGTTGCCTTAGAATGACAGTTCTTAGATGTTTATTTCGACACCCCTGAATGAGTTGCGCAGTTACCTCCTTCTTTTCATCATCTTCAGTGCACGTACTTACAGGCGTGCGTGGAACGCGTCCATTGTCTCTCCTTCCCTTTGTTTGGATTGCCAGAATTTGAAGCGCTCATAGTGGGGGTTCAATTGGGGATCAAAGTGGGCGTTCAGCGCGGTAACTGCTGCGTTATAGTCGGTGTCCGCTCCGGTATTTGGCAGGTGCTTAAAAAGTTTATAGAGTTCTGTGCCTCCGAAGTGTAGTAGTAGTGTCCTCTTCACCTCGTTATCCTTTTCTCTGGTAGTGGTGAAGTAGTTGTTGAGTTGCCCTAGCCACACTGCCCAACGTGGCGCTGCTGTGCCTGGGTCGATTAACTCACTGAAGGGTGGCAGGGCTTGTATCTGTGAATGAGCCGACGGAACTGGAGGTTGAGCCACGGGGATCACCGCTTGGGCTGGGGGCCCTACTTGTTGTGCAGGGGATGCTGCTTGAGGCGCTCCTCCTGTTGCTCCTCCTTGGTTGAGAGACATATTTGGGCTTGGCACTGGTGTGGGTGCTTTTTTTCCCTCTTGCCTTTGCTTATGCTTGTTTATTGTCGTGTCTTGGCTGTGCTGTGCTCGTTACTCGGTCGCCGGGTTGTGATGTCTCAAACCGCCAGCTCTAGGGCCTCTTTTACGTATTGTACAAGTTTTCCTCGCTGTTTGGTCTTTGCTTGTGCTTGTTTTGTATGTTTTCCCTTCTTTTTTTTTCTCTTCTGCCTGTTTGGATTGTGCTCTGTGCGCCCGGCTGTGTCTCTCACGAAGCTTCTCTTGGCTTCCCTGGGCCTTGCGTTGGGCCGCGCACGTGTGCTGCCTTCACCGCGTGTGCTTACGCGGATCTTGTTTCTTTCAGGCGTCGGCCTCGCTTCATCGGCGCATGCGCGCACCGCTGGGCCTGCCGGTAGCGTCTTCCCGGCTTGGCGTCTCGCCTCTCGCTGCCTGAGCCACTCTAGGTTCCTGTCGCCGGTGCACCACGCAGCTCCTTGCATACGCTGCTTACCGGTAGGTGGTCATTTCTTCTGCGTTGCGGGCCAGTCCCGGTTTTTCTTCTTTGCCCGGCTTCGGCGCTGCTGTTGGCGTTCTTGCGCGGTGCCGCACTGGACATGCGGCGTCTGCAGGCCGCGTTGGTTCAAACGGATCCCACCCTCGTCGCCAGTGTGGGGACTGTGGATCTGAACACTCGGTTGGAGCTGCTTGGCCAAACGCAGGACCACGCTGCTACATGTAAATCAACGGACACGCACACATGCATTGTTGGTCCGGACAGGAAGTGCCGTGCCACTCCTGCCCCTTCATTTATAGCCTTCTGGCCACGCCTGGCCAGAAGGTGATACAAGTGGTGGTAGTGCTTCCGGGGCTCAAGGGAGACCCTCGGAGCACTAGAGCGCTACAGAATCCAATTTGTTCCAATCAGATGTGTGCGAAATTCGGATTACTTACTTTTGTGTAATTTCGTTACATTTCAGTAAAATGATACTCACTTATGCACAATTACATGAAACGCAAATCTATCATTTATCAATATATTTTAGCGCAAAATGCATGGCTGTGTTCAAATTTTGACGAGAGGAAGCATTTTGCTCTAAATTATAATGCCAAAAACAAAACTGGTGTGAACAAAAGCGGTCTGTGTGGTGTTTCACACCCCCACGCTATAAATTTCCTGCAAATTATGACGTATTTAACAATGCATATTACGTGAAGCAGTCCACCGTGCAAGTGTCATCCTAATTTGTTTCTGATGTCATTTCCCTGCTCGACCACTTCTACTCAGTCGAATTTCTTTTTCCACTGCACCTTTTTTCCATATGATTTGTAATGTCTAAGCTCATCTTCGTCATTGCCTATGAAGGGTAGCTTGAATCTTTTGCAACTTTCCCTCCCTACAGTTGGGTCTCACATCCGCTCTGTCCTGATTTTCTTTGAATTTGGAAAACATTTATTTTTGGAAAAACATTTCCCGCAACTGTTATTTGGCAATCTCGCATGACGTCAGCGGTTAGCAGGTCAGTGCACTGCCTGGACCCGGATATTAGAAGACAGGCTGTGCAGGAAAAGGGGACTATGGCTTACGCAACCTCTCTCGGTAAATAGGAACCAGTACATCCCGCCCTTTCCTGTACACTCTGTACACACACGCAAGACCAGAAATAAAGCATCACTGACACCCCTACACCTTTCACAGAACAGTTTTTTCTTGTGAATTCCTTTGGGGAACAGCACATGGGACTGCTATCCCAGAGAGGCGAGGCCCCCCTACCACCAGGAGGAGCCCCCCTGCCTGCAGGTGTGGTTAGGAGGCGTCCATACCGCATCTGCTCCTTCCCAACATTCACACACCTGCTTCAAATGTCCACCTTTGGCGCTCCACTCGAACGAATTCTGTGCTTGAAAACAGCTCAGATGTTCCATGCACCATGGGTTGTCCCTCATTTAGTGTCTCGAAAAAAAGTCCCACTGTAAATCGCCATAGTTCTTGTCCTGCAAACTCTTTGGTTAGTGCTCCTTACTTTAGGAGGGGGAGGGGCGCGTGCCAGGGTTTCCACAGTGGACCATCCGCTGGTGCTGCCTTCTTAAACCTTAGTATTATCCGCTAAAGGGCCTATGTCCCCTGTATGTGTGATGATCTGCCCATTGTACAGCGGTCCTACAGACTGATAATTTACATCTTAAAAGTCTGGTGGTCACAAGCAGGAAACAATAGAAATGAGCCCCATGTGCTGGGGAAAGATCCCAGCGTGTCAGAGTAATAACTTTTTTCTTTTACAGAAACAACCTCTATTTCACTTTGAATAGATTCAAATCCACCCCTTTTTTAAATATCCCTCACACATCTCTTACAGTACATATCTTTTGCCCCTTTCCCGATGCCTTAATTCTGGGTGAAATATTTTGATAAAGCACCACAACAAGGGTTTGTGTCTTGTGTAGTACTTCAGGGGAATGTGCTTGTTCTTTCGGGCAAAGAAATTGGTGGCATTGATGGTAATCTACCTATTTCTGAAATCACTATATCATTGAGGTAGTTTAGGATCCAAAACCAAAGAATTACTAGTAGCTCCATATGATGATGTGCAATAGTCTAAAATCGATGAAAAACGCAGACCCTGTAACGCATGCAATGCTTGTTGAAAAGCATCAATAACGCACTTACGGTGATTTGGTTTAGGGACTAACCTGTTGGCTGTAGTAGCCGACTTCCCACTTGGGCACCCCCTGGCTTCCTAAGAATCTCATTGAATACACTGGTGGCACAATTACATTACAATATCTGTTAATAATTGAGTACACTCAAAAACTGGATAACCAAAAATATTAGGACTTTTATTTATTTTTTAAAAGCTAACACGTACACCCACACACATTGCCTGCCTCGCTTTACAGTTATCAATTTTATTAAGTGCTTGCAAATAACTTTCAAAGTAGTTTGTAAGATTCCAATTGCTTTATGAATTATAAACCCACAAAACATACTCCACTGGGATGTGGACCATATGAAAGCACACCGACTTGCCTCCACCCAGACCTGCCCCTTTTTCCCTTTACCTGACGGTTGAGTCGTATGGAGAGGATGTTGCTGGAATAGCTGTAATTGCAGATCTCGGTGCCTTTCTTAAAATGGTAGACGTTCATCTGCCGGGGCTTGATGCGACTGACCACCACTACCAGACTGCTGGAGAAGAGCCTCTCCACGATGTACACTTCCGGAGTCTCTTCTGGAAGGACCCGGGAAGCAGAATGTCAGTTCAGCAGCTCAAGGGTATACACCCAATCAGTCCATATATTTTGCAAATTATAATAATGCACATTGTTAGTCTATTCTTTAGTGGCCCTTTGATATTTCCTATCTCTTGCTGCTCACGAATAAGACACCTTAAAAATAACCATACCATATATTTACAAGTTCTGTGCCTTTAAGAAAATTCATGTTTTGAGGTGTTCAATCGCCTCATTTTCTTGCTCTGCCAATTGATATTTTGAGGTCTGCAGTGGCTTTTGCCTACTTAATACCTGCTGCCATTTGGGCTTGGTTTAGAGAATAGATTAATTTATTTCCAGACCCTTCAGTAACTAGCAAATTGGAGTACTGTGATGCCACACTAGTAGCAGCTGCCCGCTATTCAATGACAGGTAACATAACGTACCACAGGACGTTAACTGGGCCGGCTCAGCACAGCACCGGCAGTTCTGAAAAGCAGTAATGAGATAGGTCTCTATCGGGCTATCCATTTTTGCCCTCAGGGCAATATATAAATCTCAACTCTGCAGCAGTACCACCCATCACTGCCTTCGAGGTAATTTCAAAGATTCGTTATAGTTCTTTCAGTCTCATCATTTCAGAACTGAAGCATTTTCGTAATTCTATACAAAAAGCAATAGTTGCTGCTTATTCATCTTACACAACTAACAACTATTGGTAAAGGCAATAGCCCTGACTTCTTGTAGGTGTAATGTTACTTGTATTATATTACGTTTTAAACAATTATGGAGTATGAAATGTATATAGTCTCAGCTTCGCTAAAATGCATTGCACAATACATACCACCCGCTCCTGCAAAGTATTAGCCACACCATACCCAGGAAGTGTGGGAAGACATGGGCTGCCAAAGGGCCATTTGTATTTGAATACATTTCTGTAGCACCTTCCCTCGTTGTAGAAGGGAAGCCACCAGATGAACTAGAGCCAGGCTCTGCATACAGAAGGCCTGGACAAAGTGGAGGCATTTCCTTTGTAGTTCAGCAGTTGTAACTGGAAGGGACATATGGGTGAGGTGAGAGGCAGGATTGAGCTATCTACACACTTGAGAGAGGGAACCACTATGTCAGATGTTGTGTACATGCAATTTGGTATACTTTTTATACCACCAAGCATAGGCTTAGGACAGGAACTGCATTACCTTTGGGTAAAAGTGGAAGTGGGGAAGCTGGATATTTTAATAGGCTTGACTACGCATCATTACAATTGGCTTACTTGAGCCACTCAAAGGATAGAATGCCTATATATAAAGAGGAGATAAACTCTATGCCTCCTCTGATTAGATCTTGCTTGCTGGAGTACTGGAGACAGTTGTCTTTAGCTCTATCATGAATGTCTGCTCGAGTATTTTACCTCAGGATAGTAGTACAGATTAACGCTAACCCATAGAGCTAGAGAGGAATGTTTCTGCCAAAGAAACGTATGGTTTCTTACCTGTCGGTGTAGTTTTGCAGCTTGAAGAATTTTCTGGATTCACTATGCTGTGCATTATTCCGCCATCTAGTGGTTGGGTTCAGAATTCTAGTATTTCTTTTTTTTTGTGACCTGGTGGGCGTCGACATACCACCCTTTGGTGTTCTTTTGGGACGTTGACGAGCTTCCTCCGGAAGATCCCACCTTTGGTCGCCATCTTCGGATTCTTTTTTTCTTCTTTTTTTTGAATTGTTTATCTTCGTTTTCTCTATTTCTTCCTCTTTCTGGCGGAGACGGGTGGGTTCGTTAGTGAATCCAGAAAATTCTTCAAGCTGCAAAACTACACCAACCGGAAAGAAACTATACATTTTGCAGCTTGAATCTTTTCTGGATTCACTATGCTGCGCATAGACTTTGTAGCGGTTTGCTAGTCCTGTGGTGGCTAGGTGGAATATGAGCGTGATTTGTGAATATATGTTACAAGACCTTTTGTCCTACCTGTGCTTCCTTATTCATCTGAATATCCACGCAGTAGTGCTTCGTGAACGTGTGCACTGAAGACCATGTTGCTGCTTAGCAGATGTCCTGAATAGATGCGTTTGGTAAGAAAGTCACTGTTGCTCCTTCCTTCCTTGATGAATGAGCGCGCGGTGCTCCTTGTAATGCTTGACCTGACTGTTTTTGGCACAACTGTATGGCTTGTGCAATCCATCTTGCTATGGTATTCTTTGTGACTGGTCATCCAAGAAAACTGTTTGCAAATAATACAAAGAACTGCTTTGTTTTTCTCCAGTCTCTGGTTCTTTCTATGTAGTACATGACCTTCCTGGTGTCCAGGGTGTGCGATGCTCTTTCTGCTTGCGTCTTTGGGTTTTGGAAAAAACTTGGTATTTGTATTGTTTGATTTACGTGGAACTTTCATACCACCTTAGGCACACATTGTGGATCAGTTCTCATGACGATTCAATCATTATGTATTTGGAAGTAGGGCTCTTGTAGTGTCAGAGCATGTAATTCGCTTACTCTACCTAATGATGAAATTTAGTGTGAGCATTTGTTGCCTTGTGGATTGGTTCGAATGGTGCCTTCATCATTTGCGCTAGTATCACATTGAGGTTCCATGCGGGTGGTGGTAACCTCTTTGGAGGTGCTATCCTCTTTGCTCCTTCTAGGAATCTTTTGACACCATGAGATGTGAAGAAGCTCATCCCTGTCTCTCCCCTTGTGTACGCTACGAATGCTGCCAAGTGTACCCTTAGGTGAGTAGCTGAGTTTATTTTGTAGTAAGTATGTTAAATATTTTAGTACTGTTGATTCTCTTGTGATCTTCCTTGAAAGTTTTTCTTTATGACACCAATGAAAGAGACGTTTCCATTATGCTGTGTAGCACTTCCTTGTTGTAGGCCTTCTCGCCTCTCTGAGTACTGCCATAGTGCTCTCTGGTAATTTGAGGTAAGAACATTTTAAGTCCTCAGGAGGCTCTCTGGTTCTGGGTGTAGTACCTTTCTGTTTTGCATTGTTAAGATGTCCTTTCTTTTGGGGAGCTTGTGCATCGCTTCTTGCGTTATTTCCATTATCTGTGAGAACTAGGTTTGTCTGGCCCACTGTGGTGCAATGAGGATCAGTGTCATGTGGCTGATCTTGCACTTGTTGAGTTACCTGTGTAACAGTGGTATAAGTGGAAAAGCGTAAGCAAATTTCCCTGACCAGTGTATCCAAAGCACATTCCTCAGGGACTGTGCGCACGGTTGTCTAGATGCAAAGTTTTGGCATTTTGCATTTTGGGGTGTTGCAAATAGGTCAATTTGCGGAGTCCCCCATTTCTTGAATATCTTCAGGATTTCGGATTGATTCATCTTTCATTCGTGGGATGCTGATGCTTGTCTGCTCAGCCTGTCTGCTTTTACATTGTCCTTCCCTGGCAGATGTATTGCTACTAAGTCCCTGTTCCTCGAAATAGCCCATCTCCATAGTTTTTGGGCTAGGGTTGATAGTATTAATTATTGTGTTCCCCCTGGTTTGTTGAAGTAAAACATCGTAGTTGTAGTGTCTGTTTGAATCAACACCCTGTTCCCGTAAAGCTCCTTCTGAAAGGCTTTTAAGGCTAGGAACACTGTCTTTAACTCCAGGATTTGATGTGTTTTATCGCAACCTGTTGCGTCCATAATCCCCTTACCTGGAGCTTGTTCATGTGCGCTCCCCACCCTAGTTGGGAAGCATCTGTTGTAATGGTCACTGTTAGAGTTGGTTGTGTTAAACGTCTCCCCTGCGTTATGTTCTTCCTGTACCACCATGCCATCTCTTGATGAACTGTCTCCGTGACAACCACTAGATCCTCCCAACTCCCTGTTGACTGCGACCATTGTTGTTGAATCCATTCCTGGAATGGTCTCATGTGTAGGGGAATGTTTGGGACTAGGTGAATGCATGAAGCCATCATCCCTAGCAGTCTGCCCACTGTCCTCACTGTCAGAACTTGCCCCTTGTGGTATAGGCGTGTCTCCTTCAGTATTACTCTTTGTGCTTGGAAACACCTTTCTAGGGTTGTGTTGATCTCTGCCCCTGGGAATATATTTATTTGTTCTGGTTCGATTGATGACTTTTCCCAATGTATTGAGAAATTGAGCTGGACCAATGTCTCTAGGACTTTCTGTATGTGTTGCTTGTAAAGGTTGCATGTGTTTGCTCTTACTGACCAGTCATCTAGGTATGGATAAATGTGTATCCCCTGCCTTCTTAGGTGGGCCGCTACCGCTGCTAGGCATTTTGTGAAGACTCTTGGTGCTGACTTCAGTCCGAATGCTAGCATCGTAAATTGGTAGTGTGTTTTGTTGATCACAAATTTGAGTAGGCTCTTGTGACTGCTGTTCATGGAGATGTGCAAGTAAGCGTCCTTTAGGTCTATGGTTGCCATGTAGTCTCCTGCCTGTATCTGAGGTATCACCTCTTGTAAGGATGACATTTTGAATTTCTAAGTCTTTATGAACTTGTTTAGGAACCTTAAGTCTAGCATAGGTCTCAATGTTCTAGCCACCTTTTGTATGAGAAAGTACGTAGATGACACACCCTTGTTCTTCTCTTTGTAAGGTACCTTCTCTGTGGCCCTTTTGTTTAGAAGCTCTTGTGCATCTTCGAGCAAATGAGACCGTTCTCTTGCTGAATTCACCTTGTCCCTTGGTCTTTTGCATGGAGGTTGTTTTGCCAGCTCTATGCAATATCCGTAACATATTATGTTTAATATCCACTCCTGGAAGAAGTTTCCTATTCTGCCTCTCACTGGTGTTATGTGTTGGAGGGAATATTTGTTCTTTGGGTCATGATCTTTTACTATGTTTGTTTGTTGTTGCACCCTCTGAGATCTTGATAGGGTGTGCACCAACTTTACAGTGTAGTCACTTGTATGTGAGTTGTTGTCCCCCTCTTTGCTGTTGGATTCTTCCTTGATTGTGCCCTCGAAAGGATTGCCTTCCGTGTTGTTATTGCAGCCCTTGTTGTTGACCCTGTTGCTGACCCTAGTTACCTTCTTGGTAACTTTGTTGAAATGTATTGTGCAAGGCTACTGGCTAGTGGTTGCCCTGCCTGTTGGTCTCCGTGATAGTGTCCCCATATGCATACCTCTGAATTGTAGTGTCCCCATGGACCTTGCAGTTTCATTCTCCATCTTTAACTGGTTTAATTTATCAACCACAGATGTTCTGAAATAGTTGTTCACTATTGAACAGGTTGTTTAAAATGTTGCTCTGTACCTCTGGTTTGAACCCTGAGATTCTTAGCCAGGCGTGTCTTCACTCCGTCACCTCGATCATCATTTGCTTGCTTGATGTTTCAACAGCACTGAGGGCTGATTTTAAATATGTATTTGCCATGTTTTTCCCTTCATCCACCACGTGGCTTGCCCTTCTCTGGAACTGATCTAGCAGATGCTCGAGCAGTTCACCTACTTACTCCCAGTGCTGGTATGTGTGTCTATTGATCAATGGATTTGAATTTGCTATGCGCCACTGAATTGCGGTGCTTCCCTCCATCTTTCTTCCCGTGAGATCAGTTCTCTTGCTCTTCTTGTCTGGCGGTGGTCCTACGTTAGTGGGCACATTAGCTCTTTTCCAGCTGTCACTGAACCCCTGATGTACATATGGTCCTCAGAAGAGTGTTTGTACTTTTTCTCACCCTTTGGTGTTACAGCCTTGCTTGTAAGAGGTTCCTTGAAAGCTTCCATTTCCTGGTTCAGCATACTTGGTAACATGGGAAGGAACTGACTTCTTGTCTGTGTGGGCAGCAAGGTCTCAAGGAGAAAACAGGATTGTGTTTTTTCCGTCCAATTGCACTCCATAAGTGTCTGCAGCCTTTTTAATCACCTGGTTGTACATCCCAATGTCATCGTAGTGAGGGCCTAGAAGGGTATGTGTCTACTCCTTCTTCTGGCGAGTCTGCATCAAGGTCTTGCCACTGCAGCTCTTGTGTCTCCGAGGTCGCCAAACCGTGATAGGGTTGGTCCTCCTCTTCTCCCTCGTACTACTCTTCTTTCTCTTCTTCCTCCTCTTCCTCACCTGGTTCCGGTGTTGTACATATTTCTATTTCCTCAAGGTATTTTTCGGGTTACATCATGGATTTCGGCGGAATTTTGAATTTCTTCAATGTTTTGTTGAAATCCTTCTTGCGTTGCAAGATACTTGCCATTTCGTCCTCAAGCCTCTTTTTTTTCTTTTCCAGCTCCGATGCCTGTGCCTTGGTGTCGAGATCTTCAAGCCTTCCCTTGGCGCTTGTCGACGTCGAAGTCTGTTTCACCCCTTCTTTTTTCAACATCGGGGAGTCTTTCTAGTGACTGCTCTTCGACGACTTTATTTTATCAAGGGATTTCGCCATCTGGGAGTCCTTGTCAAAGGAACCGGCTGACTGTTTGTCCTTAAGCACTTGCGGTCGTCAAATGTTTTGATGCCAAGGCTGTTTTCGAGGACTTAGAGTCACTCTTTCTTGGGTTAGTCGATTGTCTAGGGGGCCGTCAATTCCCTCACCTCCTTCTGAGTTTTATTTTTAATGTCTACGACTTGGACGTGCGCGTCCTCC
This sequence comes from Lissotriton vulgaris, assembly GCF_964263255.1. NCBI lineage: Eukaryota > Metazoa > Chordata > Amphibia > Caudata > Salamandridae > Lissotriton > Lissotriton vulgaris. The sequence goes on from NC_141695.1 coordinate 720,639,210, forward strand.
TCGCCTTCGGGCCCTCTTTGACCTTGTCCTCTTCCTCCCTGGAGAGGACCAGGTCTCAAAGCGACGGTGGTGATCCTTGGCTTTGCATGTTATAATTTGCTTTTCTCTGCCTCTCTCTCACCCTTAAAGTCTTCGGGGTGAACGCCGAGCACGGGTTGCAATCTTCGCTTCGGTCTTTGAGCGGCAGGCTACAGACCGGATGCTGATCCTTTTGTACATACTTGTGGTGGCAATTGTCGCAGAACTTGAATTATGTCTTGTCCACTACAGCGCTCAGGGAGCCCCCTTTATGCGCATTCTCCGTAGGAGGTTGAAGTTTTGGTGTTCTTCCTCCTCCTCTCTGCTTCCCGGTTCACCTCCTCGAAGGTTCAAGCTGCAAAATCTACTTGACTTATACATTTTTTCTCTTGTGGCATCAGGGTGCAGATATTGTGCTTAGACAGAGGAACCGTACCTAGCTGAAAGAATTTAAATGGTCAAGAAGTAGAGATTTCTCTAGGTTTCTCTGTGTAACCTCCAACCTTAGTCTGGGGGTGTAGAAAGTCATGAGAGGGAGAAAACTGTTGTTAGCCTACAATAATCCCTGTGGATTCCTGGGACTGGGAGATGGAGTAATCCATCCCATGGTGAGAAGGATCTGTCTCCTTGAGCTTATGCACAGCTTTGTGCACCCTAATTGAAAGTCAATACGAAAAGCCCATTGCCACATATCCTATACCCAGGGGGTGCTCAGTTTCTGCTGCAAGATCGTGCCCACATGGAGGGCCTTGACTGTGTGCGACCACATAGGCATCTCGACTGTCACCTGTAACGTGATCCAGGAGTGTTCTTGCCGGGAGCGTAGGTGCTTTGGGGGCCATCAGTGACTGAATCTAGACTTCACTGTCCACGTCGTTGCAGTCAAAGCTTGTAAACATGTGTTGTTCCGGGTTGTCCGTCAATGTCAGCAAATAGGGGGCTCTGAGCTACGTGCAGCCGAGAGAAGTGGTAATTGACCCAAAGTCACTTGGCTCTGGGGGCTGAGGCTATTAGAACTAAATCAAACCGATCAGCTAGCAGGACCGAACAGTCCAGAAAGATACCCAAAATGGTAAAAGATAAAGGCAATAGAGTGCAAACCAACAACATTTCAAATTATGCGCAGCCATGCCCCCAGGACCCGGACTGTCCAGACATGAACCAGGATAAACAAGGGGAGGACATACAACACCCCAGAGATTCGGACCCCTCTCTTGCAGATAATATGGCAGCGTTTCAGTTCACCCAAGAAGCCATGGTTCACAGGATCGACGCAGTTGCGATTGATGTTAACTTACTGGAACGCGATCTCCATAAATTGTCGGATAGACACGGTCATGCTGCCGCAGAAAAGAGTGATACAGCTGGATGATGGCGTTGAGGATGCGGAAGGCAGCTCAAGAAGGAACAACGTAAGATTGATAGGATTTCCCAAAAAAAGTCGAAGGCCCATCAGCGGAACTTTTCCTGAAGGTTTGGATTGTCAATGATATGGCGCCCAGGAGCCTCTCAAATTTTTTCAATATAGAGAGAGCCCATAGAGCACTTGCTCCACAGCCTCATCCTGGAGCTCCGCCAAGAGCTATTATAGTCGGATTCTCCAATTATAGGGATAGAGACATCATCCTTAAGTCCACTCGTTCTAAAGGGCCACAATCATATCAGGATCACACCATTGCAATGTATCCTGATTAGACAGGAACAGGACCAAAGGAAAACCTTCCTGGCGGTGAAGCGCCCGGCTCCGAGATGCAGGGATGAAGTACAGTCTCCTCTATCCAGCCAAGTTGTGGGCGGAAAATAAGGGAAAGGCTTTCTTTTTTTTTCCAGCAGCGGAAGTGGCAGCCTGGCTGGATGAATCTGGCCAACCAGACTCCTGCTTGGCGTCCCAGTCAGGGTTCTCCCGTTCTTCGCAGGGAAGAGGCCTGAGTTGGGGCAGAACCTGTGTCACTCAGAAGTCCTGCAAAGAGGACAGCGGCAGCCCGGGTAGAATTCGGGTGCGTCCGATGAAACCCTGCAATTGTCGGAGATAGTCTCCAACTCCGAATAAGGAACTCAAGATGTAATTCTAGACTCCACGATGTCAAAAGACTTTACGAGCTGAGAGCGATCTATCAGTCTGGCCTGGGAGATACAGATAAGTGTAAACAGTATCTCACAAATGAAGGATGCATATGCAGCGGTAGAATGTCATATCTGTAATGTATCACCACTAGCGGGAGGGCCTGCCCCCATCCTCCAGGTGCCAAGACACGAGCTAGGAGCTAGAGATTTGCCCTCTCACCTTGCCGCTTGCTCGGCCGCTTGCTTGTTGGGGAATCGAGTTAAGAAGCACCGGACTTGGAGCAAGCATATAGGTAGGGAAAAATGGACCTCGGGGTAATGGGTATTTATTTAATGTAATTTGTTAATATGTGGGGTTATGTGTTAACATAGGCAGGCCTTAACTCTATGTGCTCAGGGGGAGGCAGGACCAGCAATGCTGCCCAGGGGGAGGGGGAATTGGGGAGTTCAGATTGTTCAACAAGTTGGGGTCTGGTGGGCCTTTTTCACCAAAACAACTGGTCTGAGTGTCATATATGTCATTAAAGTTCAACTCGCTGGGGAGGAGGTTCAAGAGAGGTTGTGGGTAACTGGGGGAGGGAGCACAAATTGCAGAGTCATAGGTTCTTATCCCTTGAAAATACTCACGTGGAATGTCCGAGATTGGCAGGATTCGAGAAATGAAGACGTGTATTTGCATATTTAAATTGCTATAAAGTGCCACTGCATGCCTGCAGGAAACACACATGTGGGGGGACTCGCTACCAAGCACTAGACATAGGTGGAGGGGCCAGATGTACGCCACTTCATATTAAGGCTTTGCAAGGGGGACACTTATTTGGGTAGCACCTGGCGTTCCCTTTCAACATTTACATCATGTTGCAGATTCAGATGGGCGATATGTGATCCTGCACGGTACGATGGAAGGGAGGGAAATATGCATCATAAATGTATACACCCCCAATGTAGACCCCCCACCCTTTTTCCCTCCGTCATTACTTAGGTACTGCAGTAATACTACAGTAATACTGGTGGGGGACATTAACTGTGTCCTAGATATCACACTGGAACGTGAGCCTCCCAAACTGCACACAAAAAAAACCTTGCATGACAGACATTGAAAGATATTCTGCAATGCATGCAACTCACAAATATATGGAGACTGTGCTACCCTGGACAGAAGACATTTTCATTCCATACCCCAGCAACTAATACGTTTAGCCGACTAGACTACCGTTTCATTTCCCAGGAACTGACTCCAGAAGTAAAAGGGATAACTTATCAGTCAAGATATCTCTCTGACCATTCACCTGTTTTGCTTAGCTTTGAGGGTCAACGACCTCTATCAGCAATCCCTATGTGGCGTCTCAGGGCGGAGGTATTGTCGGACCCCCCATTTGCAGCGGTAGTTTTGACAGTTTTGGTTCGATACTTTGAAGACAATTGGGGAACGGTCTCTAGTAGGGCGTATGAGTGGGAAGTCATGAAGGTGGTCCTTAGGGGGATCCATATGCACACGACATACAGAACGAGGCAACAATTGGAGCAGGATATTGTCCGACCCCCCATCCGCGCCGCCCCCCCCCCCCCTTTGCAGCGGTAGTTTTGACCGCTTTGGTTAGAAACTTTGAGGAAAATTAGGAAACTGTCTCTAGTAGGGCGTATGAGTGGGAAGTCATGAAGGTTGTCCTTAGGTGATCCGTATGCACACAGCATACAGAATGAGGCAACAATTGGAGCAGGATATAGGCACCCAGGAGCGCAGATTGGCTTAACTCGAGATATAGATCCACACATCTCCACAAAAAATGGGAGAATGGCGCGTAACTCACTCAGAATTACTGGAATCATGGAAACGCCTAGAAAAGTACAACCATACTGCATATCGGCAACACTTGTACTGGGAGGGGGATAAGTCTGGGGCCAACCTGGCCAGGCTATTATAAATTAAATCTACCATGATGCCTATAATACATATTCAGGATAGCAACGGAAAACTGAAACAAAACCAAGGAGGGATTCTTGACATACTCGCTAAACACTTAGCTAATGTTTACTGGAAACGACCCGTACCTCCACAGGAGGCCATAAACGAGTTCTTGGCCTCATCGGAGTTACCCCACTTGGATCAAGCGGCTGGAGAGCGCTGGGGGATCCGATAACAAAAGAAGAGATAATGGAGGCTATCAAACATTTGAAAACTGGTAAAACTCCGGGAAATGTTATCAACATTTTGCACCCATATTACTTGAGCGGTTACTGGAGGCATAGAATGAAGCTCTACAGGTGCAGATTTTACTGGCATCCATGAGTGAGTCATTGGTAATAAAGATCCCAAAGCAAGACAGGGATCCTCAGCTGCCGAACTCATATAGACCAATTTCACTTTTAAATTTGGATGTGAAACTATTAAGTTGTATCCAGGCAAGTAGGCTTCGTTCTTATATGACCCATCTGATCCATACAGACAAGGCTGGTTCTATTCCACAAGGAAGCACTGCTCATAATCATTGGCGTTTGGCGCATACTCCTTGTCTAGTGGAGGAGGACTATGCCCTCAACCTATTAGAATTAGAAAAAGCCTTCGACTCAGTGGCCTGGCATTATGCATGGACGGTATTACAACAAATGGGGGTGGGTCCGAGATTTCTTAAATGGACGCAATTGTTGTACATGGCTCCCCGGGTCAGGATCAGGGCAGGGGGTAGGGTTTCTGAGGCATTTCTGCTGGCAAGGGGAAGCAGGCAGGGTTGCCCCCTGTCACCTCTTATTCGGAATGGAACCATTAGCGGAGGCACTGAGGGATCGGTTGAGAGAATGGGGGATATCTCTGGACAAAACTAACCTTGTGGTCTCCCTTTACGGCGATGACACGTTGGTGTATATCTGGCAACGTACTCAGTCAATACTTATCCTCCTAAAAGTACTGCAGGAGTTTAGTGCTGTGTCTGGTCTCAGAAAAAACCAGGAGAAATCCAAACTACTCCCACTTGGGAAATTGGCAAACCAACCAATTGCCCAGCTCCTTAGGGTGGGGCTTCCCTGTACGACCTTGGGTTCCAGATATTTAGGGGTTAAGCTGGTACATAAGCTTGAAATGTATCCAGAACTTAACATAGGGAGGGTCATGGAGGGGCTTCAGGACTCCATACGTTTCTGGAGGGAATTGCCCTTATCCCTCATGGTCAGAGTCTCTATCACTAACATGATCGTCTTGCCCATATGCCTTTATGCGTTACAGCATTCACTATACAGAATCCCCGGTAGTTATTTTAAAGTACAAAATAGCCTACTAACTGACTTGCTATGGGGCTCCAAACGTAAACATATCTGTCTGCCAACGGTACAGAGACCCTACCAACAAGGAGGGTAGAGGTCCCATGACTGGAATTCTATTACATGGATGTTCAATTACAACATGCAATTCACTGGTTGGATGATCAGGATGATTGGGAAAAAAGACTGCTGGCAGGGACGCACACAGGAAAATCATTGCCAGCTGTTATAACTTACGTGTTGCCATTCCTCTTCCCTAGCTGTCTCTTCCCTACTGCTCAGCCAGAATGAGTGCTGGTGTGCTTGATGATGTTTGGATTGTTGGATGTGTGTGATGTCGCAGAATGCTTGGGGTCTGGAGATGTGTGGAGAGTGGCAGTTGGTGGATGCAGGCTGAGCAGCAGGGAGGCTGCTCCTGGTGGAGCGTTATCTTTTACTTATCTACTTGAAACTTAACTTGGAACTAAGCTTCATTAAATCCAGCGTGTTTTATATACCTGGCTCAAGGACCTTTAATTATTACATTTGGCGACGAGGGTGGTAAAGACCGCTCACCGGAGCATGGGACTTTCCCTTTCATTATATTGCTGGTCACTATAATGCATGTCTCGTTTTGTTTCTTGCCGTTTTGAAACTGAATTTGTTTCAACACGTAATTTGTTTGGCTTGCAGTAATGTTGAAAGAAACTGTCACACAGTTTAAATTTAGCACACGCTCCTCACCTCTTCACACGGATCAGTTGGTGAGTGCCCCAGTGGTGTTTATTTTGGGGTGGTGAGTGACCTATTATGTGAAGTTGTGGGTGGTGAGTGCACTACTACGGTTAGTTGGTGGGTTGGTTAATGCCCCAGTGCAGTGCATTTTAGGGTGGCGAGTGCCCTAATGTGGTGAGTTTGTGGGGTGGTTAGTGCCCCAGCACGATTTATTTTAGTGTGGGGAGTGCACTATTATGTCACAGTTATGGGGTGGTGTGTGCACCAGTTTTGTTTCATCGCTCTGTGCGGTTTGGTGTAGTGTGTTTTTTTTTCCCTAAGGGAGGGGGATGAGGTTAATCTGCATCATTTCTATTTTATGCATGTATATTGTGGATTGTTTAATGACGTTCCTATTTATGTGCATCATTTCTGCTTGTAGTTTCCCTAAGGATGGGGGATGTGTTATAACTTACATGTTGCCATTCCTCTTCCCTACTGCTCAGCCAGAATGAGTGCTGGTGTGCTTGATGATGTTTGGAATGTTGGATGTGTGTGATATCACTGAATGCTTGGGGTCTGGAGATGTATGGAGTGGCAGTTGGTGGATGCAGGCTGAGCAGAAGGGAGGCTGCTCCTGGGGGGGCTTTGTTATCTTTTACCTATCTACTTGAGACTTAACTTGGAACTAAGCTTCATTAAATCCAGCGTGTTTTATATACCTGGCTCAAGGGCCTTTAATTATTACACCAGCTCTTTGATGCTCGGCAGGGGGGTCCCATTACGTAACCCGTCATGTAGCTGAAGAAAGTGGTAAGGCATGCGCCATATGCCCCGGACAGGCCTCTGTGGGTGGTACAAGCTTTTTCTAGGATAGCCGAATCAATGTCAGTACGAAAACGAAAAGAAGGGGGTTGCTCAACGATGGGGAATCCAAACAATAATGGTCTGTTTATGTCTAGAGAGAATGCCGAAGCCTCATTTGATTTGGGCAGAGGCAAGTTTCTACAATACATAAAGATAGCCCGGGTAGCTAGGGAGCTCTGGACATCCTTCCCTGAGGAGCCTCCCATAACTAAAACATAGCAAGTAATGCTTTATATGGCTCAAGGTCGACATTTGATTACCCACCTATATCGTGCAGTACTCGAGGATTTGCCAAGAAGAATACTCCCTATACAGTTGAAATGGGATGAGGTCCCCAGGGAGGTACATACAGTACTATTAGGTCTACTACCCACTCCCAGAAATAGGAAACTTATTAGTAAATTTGTACTCCTGGGGTTATTATTGGCGAAAAGGCGAATTGCGATCACGTGGATGAGCTCTATAACCCGAGATGTGAAATATGGTTGAAGGACGTGTGCGAATTGGCAACAGCGGAGAAAGTTAGGATGAAACGGGTCCAAAGAGATGATAAATTAGAAGATGATATCAGGGCTTGAATGGCAATGATCACTGATCTGAAAGCCCCCCCCAGTTAATGACAATAACACAGAAACGACATACCACAAGATCTAAGACAACCCTTAGATAGCAGAGGCCAGTAACAACTCAAACATAAAGACTCAGACCAGAAGACCAGTGGGGAGGGAGGGTTAGGTTACAATGTTGACATGTGTAATATTAGACAAACTGATGTGAAGCATTTAAAATAGATTACAAAGGATTTATCTCTGTATGATCGCTAGTTGGAAAGTCAATCCACGTTGAAAGGGAAGAGGATGTTAAAATGTCATCTGTATTAAAGAAATTGAATGAATTATCTGCTTTGTTGCCTAAAAATGCCAATTAAGTTTTTGGGGAAAAAAAGAATCCCAGTGGATACGTTGCTACTGGAAATGTAGCATTGACCAGTTAGCAGAGGTGTGAAACCATCATGAATCTGAGACAAATTAACTTCAGCCTGAGGAGCATGTTCTAATGATTTAAGGAATTTTCTTCAAGATTGCAATGCTACCAGAACCTATATAAAAACTTCACACTTCAGAAAATGGTCACTTTTGCAGAAAAGGAATAACCTGCTAAGCGTACACAAAAACAGGGTAACCCTTGGTGGCTACAATTCAGCAGTTTGCCATGTTCTGAGCTTGTTTTTGATCTAAGGAAAGCCTTCAAAGATACTTCACAAAAATCAGTTAATCATTGTCGATCAAACTGTTTGGATCTTGTAGGACCTTGGTAGCATTTAGCATCAAGACAATCAGTATCTTCCTCTACCCTAGTACTCAGATTCCCTATAATCGCGAATAACTGTTCATCAGTTTTCCATTCTTTGCTACACAATACTGCGGGTTCCAGAAATAGTTAAAAATGCATATACAAAGCTTAAAGACTTGTACATCCTGAACCCGACAACACAGACAACCAATAAGCATATAATGGAGTCTGATCAATTGAGAATGGATGTTACATACCTGTTAAAGTATACAGTAATTAACATTTAATTCACTAATCTTTCATAGAATCTGGCTGTACTTTCCTTGTAATGAACCTCAATTTTGGTTTTGTCTTATAAACTGATCCCTTACACAAGCAATCTGTTCTCTACTGTACGAAATACTGTAGTGTTTTAGGCATATTTGTAACAGAAATAACAGAAGAACCAATACAAATCCTTTAATTCATCATGGCGTCTAAGTAACAATTTCTTGTCTTGCTAACGACAGGAATGCATGCTAACCTTATAAGCACCTGAAATAAAAACGCGTTTACAATAAGCATTTGAGTTTTAAAGTGGCTATTAAAGAAGACTTGAGAAAAGATCTTTATTTTAGGCAAGATGGCGTATCACAGTCAATATCAGCACAACATATAAGTAGTCAGCCTTTATCGTGGTGTTTATCTGGACTCTATAAAGTGCTTGTTTAGGTTCCCTTGCAGAAAAATTCTCTAATTGATTACTACAATTCGTGCACCTTGATGGTACGATAATGATCTGATGCAAATAATGGTGTTTTTATGATGCAATTTTCTTTTTTTATTAAAGCCTCTAATGTTATATCTCCAATTTATTGGCGCATTAGCTTGTGGTGGGGGGTCCCAATCCATATGCAGATTTTATGTATGGTGAATTGTAATTCCAAGTGAGTCTGAGTACGAGTATTTGAAATTCTGTGTTCAAGGGGAATGCATGGTATGTTCCGGGGCGGAGCCTCCACTCTTCTACAGCACGTCTGGTAAAGGTGCCTAGGTACAGAAAAATAGAATTAGGCGGTAGGGCTTTTGGCACTGCAGCTGCACGACTGTGGAATAGGCTCCCTCTGGAGCTGAGACAAATAGAGGACCTCCTCCTTTTTAGGAAGAGTTTAAAAACTTGGCTCATTCCTAGTTCCTAACTGATCATTTTGCGTCTCCCGGAACACAAATCTGATTGTTACACTGTTGGTTCAGAATCAGGGCCAGGATGCCCGTTAGGTGATAGACCGCTCTATAAATATCATAAATAAATAAACGCTCTTTATCTCTACTACCTAGAAGTGCCCTATTTCCTTTGATTGTGGGGCCACCTCTCCAGTTTATTTAGTACTTGGCACGACCAGTTAAGATAATGATCTGCAGCATGAAAATATTTGCAAAGAGCAAGAATATCTGGACTGGCTATGAGCCAGCCTAAAGATATTAGTTCGGGCCCATCCCTGAGCTCAGAAGAAACATGCACATTATGAATGGCTTCTTTTTATTGAGGACTACTTCTATACATTATTTGGCAGAGCAGACCATGGTGAGGTTACTACTGTTTGATATATCTGATGCCGTTAATCAGGAGGATAACATGAATAGGTGGCTCACAAATGGACCAGTGAGGCAATGAGGTCGCAAAGTGACTGTGATAAGTTGTCCTGGCATATGATGTCCACTATTCTAGTGGGCATCTTGCACCAGTCCAAAAAAACAATAATTGATGGTAGGTTTAAGACAACCTTTATAGAAAGCTATCCTAGAGGTAGCTGTAGAGAGAAGCCTTCAGGCTAAGTCTTGAAGGAATGTAAAGCAGCTTGTTTTACCAGTCTATAATCTCTTGAATGATCAAATGAAAGAGCACCACACCAGGCATATATATAAAATATATGTAGTTATTCTAAACACAACCCCTGTAGTCTCTTTATGAGGCAAAAGTACAATACAAGAACTTAAATCGCATACAGTAAATTAGCACAGTATATGTTTTGCCCTAGGGGCCTCACAAACCATATACTAAGAAAGTGGTATAAGAACCATGTGAGGGATAAAAGTTGGGCCTGTAGAACCGCAGGGGCAACCAGGAACCACCCAAGGTAGGGATGCAGTAGACCCACGGGGGACGCGTGCAGTGTCTAAACACAGCCGCGAATCACCATTGACTTCTATGGCGAAAGTTAAAGTTACAGTTTAAGGACACTTAGGAGTGGACTACGGTAAAACCCTTTCAGTACTGGACACTTCGAGAGTCAAGACGCACGGGAGCACTGAAGTACTCGTGTTACCTCACCCAGAGAAGCCGGGTGCATAGGTGTCTTTTCGTGTCGGTTTCGTCGACGATTTCAATGGAGAGCTGGAAAGAAGTGCTGCAGGCGTCCAGGAGAAGAGTGTCCGGATGGATCCAAGGGTGGATTGGAGATCTGAAGAACCTGAAAGCAGAGGGGATAGAGTCTGGGCCACTAGCCAGTGCCCAGGATGGCGACAAGAAGATGCCAGCCGATGTCGGGTGCTTTCAAGTGAAGTAGGTGAAGCTAGACTCTTAAGTCACGAGTTCCAGGAGGCATCGACAACAACCAGGAGCTGGATTCGAGCTGTCCTACGTCGGATGTCGAGTGCTGCAGTGTCGGTATCCGGATTGGACCCAACAAGCCTTGGCAACAGCAACCCACGCAAGATGACAAGATTGGCTTTGGTGCAGACCATCAAGGTTTGAGGGACTTACCCTTTGGAGGGGAGTCCGAGCACGTCTGGAGCAACTAGGAAAGCCCTAGAAACAAAGTAGATTCCTTTGTGGGGACCCACTAGCCAATGGACCAGGGATCGCAAAGGTGCCTCAAGCTGAAATGCTGAATGCGGGCCCTTGGAACACTCGTGGAGTTAGGCCCACAATCTTCGATGCAAAAGGTGCTCAGGGCTTGGACTACAAGTAGCCCAATGCACAACTTCGGGAAAGCTTAGGAAGTCGATGCACTAGCAAATGTGCAGGATGGCTAGGAGATCCGGTCCCATGTCTCTCGTGATAGCTACAGGTCTCAGCTTTTTAAGGAACTTGTATCAGCCTCGGAGATGTCTGGAAGTCTGCAACTGTGTCGCAGATTCTTCGGGATCCGTCAGGAGCCTTGAAAATGCAGACCGGCAGGATGCTTCTTTGGTGCCTGTTTGAACAGGGGAGTCACTCCTTGACCCCAAGGGAGATTTCTTCTATCTTCCAGTCGATATGGAATGTCGAAGGTCCAAGATTTCTGTTTCAGAGTTTCGTCCAGGGTAATCTAAAGTCCTAGGGACTGGATTCCTATACTTATACCAAGTTTAGGGGTTGGACTAACTCTAGGGTTCCACCTTTGGGAAAACCTGGGGAGGGGGGTTACACCCCTTCCCCTTGTTCCAGTTTCGAGCCAGTGCTGGGGCTGAGTGCCCCAGCAACCGGTTTGAACTGGGAAATGCATGGGACACCTTGTGTGCCCCAGGCAGTGTCTGAAAAGCATTCACTGAATGCAACCCACCTTGCCCCAATACACTAAACCCTGTCTGGGGAGGTGCTGGCACCTCCCTGGACAGGAAACCTATTGTCCAGGCCTCCCCTGCCAGAGTATCATCCAGCAGCAGGAGGTCAGACTCGTGTCTGTGGTAGCAGCATCCATTTTGTGATGCTGAGGCTCTTTTAAACATTTACCGGTAAGTAAGTGTGTACATGTCTTCTCCCTCTAGAAGGATGGAATACTACCCCCACAGCCAAAACGGGCGGGGGTAGGATTCCAAAGCTTTTGACACCAAAAACGACTTTTATAAAGCCATTCCAAATTTAGCAATAACCGCGAGGATTATAATGCACTTAAGACTATATGGTATGGCTATATCATAGACACAGCTATAAGGAAGGGATTTAAAAAGCTGCAGAGGGGCTCAGCTCAGGGCACCCTCTCACACAAAACCAAGCACTCTGCCTTCAGGATTGTTAAGGCCTGCCATAGGAGTGACTTATAGGTGTGTGTGTGTGTACATATATATAATATAATGTAATAATATATAATATATATATATATATATATATATATATATATATATATATATATATATATATATATATATATATATATATATATATATATATATATATATATAATATTTAAGTAAGGGGTGCTTACGCCACCTTACCCAGTTACCCAGGCAACAAGTGCAGACCTGTGGTGCCATTTTGGAAGGCTTCCCAGGGGTTTGCATAATACATGCTTCAGCCCCTGGTAGGCCTTTGGGGTACCTATTCCCTTGGTACCTAAGGTACCATATACTAGGGGCTCACAAGCGTAACCCAGTAACCAATCTGGAGTGTACCTAAGGTACAGGTAACCAATTTAGAGAGAGAACAGCTAGGCTGTGGTCCTGATTAGCAGGGCCACAGCCAGACTAAAGTCGATAAACCAGTGAAACACAGCAAAAAGTGGGGGTAACCATAGGAAGCAGATCAGACTCTCTTACAGTGACTCCGGACCTGCTTGTCTAAGGGAAATTGAGGGTGAGTCACACACTTTCCTTCATTAAATTCCTACATAGAGCTGCTACAGTGTTTTATTCCTACATCTTTAAATGACTCTATAAATGTAATGCTTCATTCAGCTGTATATCAAAGTCCAGCAAATGGCTGGTGCTCCCTAACACTCTGCATGCTATCAATAAATGTAAACATAACAATTGACTGAGGTGGAACAGATTGTTGATTACAGCACTCAGTCTGTTACAACTGTGCATCGCCTTACCTTTTCAAGCCCTGAGATCGTATTAAGCAAAAGTGTAGGAGTTAGTTGTACCATCATTTATCTAATACGCTTTTCCTTCGGTCATGGGTGAGGGGATTTCCAATTCTGGGTGTTCAAGGTGTTTTCTGGCATCAGGTCTACTATCCTGTTCTGGTATTTACATGCATTTGAACATGGCATCAAAACCAGAAGGAGAAAGGCAGGATTAAGGTCAATGGTGTTTGGTTGTACTGTATAACTTTGAAGCGTATGTTTCGAGACAGTAACCAGGGTAGGCCAAGATTTGAGCCCCTTGTTTGTCTGTGAAGAGATGTTATAAGCCCCTTTCCCAGGCTTCTCTCAGGGTCCCAAACTCAGTGTTTGTCATTGGCATTAATGCCGCATAGAGCTCGTCCCTCCCTATCTGAAATTCCCAATTGTAAACAATGTATACATTACCTGGTGTGTAATAGGTGAGTAAGATGGTTGAAGATTTATGGGCCATACGAGCGAAGAATGAAATACTTGTTCAAACATTTTTTCCAACACATATAAATTGTATTGCACAGTGGTAGTCACCACGGTGTAGTTATACGCAAATCAGGGTTTCCAAAGGAAGAACATTTTCTAGTTTGATGGTATCTTTACCACTGTTTACCAAAACTTTATGACACCGCCTGCCCCACCCCCCCAGCAAAAAAAAGCCATCCACTTCGGCTCCTTCCTCGAACATTTTGGGGTGATCCATCAAGCAGGGTCTGAGGGCGGGAGCACTTTTTAGGTCTCGGGACCGTTAAGCTGCGAAGCAGCTTCCGGTCCGGAGAATTAATGTCCTCTAGTGGGGCTTCAGAACCCGCCTCGCTGCTCTGTCTCTCCACCATTGGCTGGCTTCCTAAAAGGAGGCCAGCCATTGGAGGAGAGAGCCGTCCCTCCAAAGAAGCTCCGTCTTTTTCGGATTCGGGGGCGTGATTTTTTGCATTCTTTAGCCCTGTGACGTCGTCCGTCACTCAGGGCGCAAAAAACACGCCCCCGAATCCGAAAATGGCCGTGCGTTTCTCAGAGGCATTGTCTCCTTGCCTCGGAGAAACGTGGTGGTGTTTTCGGAGCTGCTCGCCTCCCTTGCCTGCTGCTTTTAGGAGCTGCTCGGCTCCGCTCGCCTCCCCCCTCCCTCTGCCCTCCTCTGTCGCGCTCTCGCCTCTCCCCCCCCTCCCTCTGCTGCAGCTCTCCTCGGTCGTGCTCTGTCGCTCCCCGGCACCCCTCCCTCTCGCATTAGTCAACGCACCTCTGCCCCAAACTACAGTGAGACTTGGTAAGCAGCACTCCAGCTCTCCACCGCTCCAATCACACAGAATTAACCCTTGACCCCCTGTTTCCCTCTTGCACCGCACCCTGCTCTGTCAAGGCCGCTCCAGCCTGCTCCACAGTGCCATGCCGTTCATAGCTGTGCTCTCCTGCGCCACTCTGCTGCTACAGGTATGAGGCCCAGCGTACACAAGCAGTGCACCCCAATCTTCCCTGTAGCGCCCCCTTCAGCGGCAGCCACGCAGCGCTACCAGGACACCAGATATTACTGTGTAATGTGCACGCATGCTGCACGGAGACACCCAGCGCCGCCAGCCGAGAGGGTGCTCGTGAGAGACTGTCAGAGTCTGGGCGAGTGGGTGAGGCCATGGCGGGGACACTGGACGCCCGGGGCCAGGAAGTGAGGCAGGAAGCGCCTACACTCACAGCACCGGGAAGAGACGCTGTGCCCTGCCCAAGTGAACCAGGCAGTAGGAAGAGGGCGTTGGCATCTCGTGGCAATGCGCCACCTGCCCGTGACCAGCTCCTGACACATGCTTGGCCCGCTTCGCGCGAGGGGTGGGGGCACACCTGGGCGATGGCGGAATGGGGGAGCACAGGAGCCATCCTGGAAGATCAGGGGTGGGGGCGCAGCCAGCAGCCTCTTCCCAACAGGTAGCTCGTGGGGGCACAGTGATGGAGCGCAGACCGAAAGAAATCCAACAGAGACACTGGTGGTAAAACAGGGGGTGCTTCGAGGGCAGTCGGGGAGAAAACCAACTTCAAGTACATATCTAAGCCCGTCCCTCGAGAAGAGGGGAACCAGCTGGTAAGCATGACGGACACACAGCCCCCTTTCCTCGCTCCTCCTTAACGCCCCCCATGCATAATTTCGAATTTAGTGGAATAAAAATGTAGTGATATGGCAGGTCTGGTTTTTCCTTTGTAACAGAAATGGATGATATGTCATACTGTGTTTCTGTGTGCAAAGACTGAGTGTACAGTCTGGATGCTGTGAGAAGGTGATTATGCACAGGATTGTTCGAGTCTGTGTTTTGGGGCAAGCCCATAGATTGGAGCCGTAACTGGTCCTATCACAGTTTAACTGACATAGACTGGTGTTAGGGTGGTAATACTGGGCTGCACTGGTGTTTGAATGTTTTATTTTCAGATGTTTCAGTCTGAGCGTACTGGAAGCTGTAATCATTACGTGTGAGAGACATTTAATACGATGCTTGTTCAGCTTCCAGAGGATGTGGTCCTTGGTGCAGATTTAGGTGCTTTCTTTCTTTTGGCACCTGGTCATGCTGGTTTGACCAGCTCGTGTGACTGAGTGTTGGGCATGGTGGAGTGCTGGGCTGCAGTTTTGTGTGTGGGTGACAGTATGTGATGAAGTGCATGTATGTATGTGTTGCTTGTGGAAGATGGAGAAGGTGTGAGAGTTTGTTTTGATGTTTCTGGGTCACTGTTGCAGTGACAATCCTGTGTGTAGGAAAAGAGCATGGTACAGTGCACTGGTATGCCTGGTTTATTCAGAGTGTAAGAAAAGGGGATTATGTATTGATGTGATGTGTACATGTATATGTATGCATAACTGAGTAGGCATGCTCTACAGATTTGAGTGTGGATACTGTGATCATGCACGGGATGTTGGTGCCTGTGTGATGGGGGAGGCCTGGGAGCGGACTACAGATAGAGGGAGAATGGAGCAGTAACAGGAACTTAGCAAACACAAGATGGACGGAGTGCCGAAACCTTTCAACCAATAACCCCAAGTCACACATCTGGGTTTAATCCATTGTTCTTTTGCTCACCCTGCCACCCCAGTTTGGACCCAGCCATATGCAAATCAGTCTTGACCATGTTCCTCAAGGGAAGCTAGCCTGGCTGATGAGGGGTGTTACCCAGAAACTGGTCCCAGGATGCTTGTTTTTAGTCCAGGGAAGACTCAGCTTGGCAGTTTGGGCTGGACTGTTCCCATGAGAAACAGAGTCAAGACTAATTTGCAAATGACTGGGTCTGAACTGGGGTGGCGCAGTGAGCTAAAGAATGATGATGGATTCAACCCAGATCTGGGGGTGAGGGTCTGAAAAGTTTCAGCGCTCCGTCCATCATCTCCTCGTGTTTGTTTTTGTTCGTCCTAAGTTGGCAGGTTATGCCCAGAGGTGGGTCCCTTGCTCACTTTGCCAGTGGATTCAAGCTAGGCTTGCTGAAGAGGGGTATTACCCCGAAACCGGTCCCAGAATACCTGTTTCCAGTCCAGGGAAGACCTGGCTTGGCAGTTCAAGCTGGACTGTTCCCATGAGCAACAGTGTCAAGACTGATTTGCATATGGCTGGGTCTGAACTGGGGTGGCGAACTGAACTTAAAACCGATGATGGATTCCACCCAGATCTTTGACTGGGGGTGAGTGTCTGAAAAAGTTCAGCGCTGAGTTCATCATTTCCTTGCATATGCTTTGTGTTTGCAGTAACAGGAACTATCGCACTGTGGTTGTAAACCATGAAATAAAGAAGTTACCTCTTTCCTGGATGGCTTTGAATGCATTCATGAAGACCCTGCCCTCCAACTAGAATACATACTTAGAATAATCTCAAACTCTTTTATTTTGTTATCACTATACGTCAACAACTCTGAAACTGAAAGGGACCTTGGTTTTACAAAACAGCTAAAAGAGACATTCAATGAACAGAAAGAAATCAAGTTCTCTGTAAACAATACGCCATAAGCATAAGTAGGGTTGATGATGTCTGGTTCGGTTTCGAGACCTAGTATGAAATTTGCTTGTTGTCGTCTTAATAAACTATTCACATTATTGCTCCCCTCGCTAGTTTAATACAAAGCACTGTTATTCAACAACGTACAGCATGAAAACTTATTACGGTATTGGGGAGGAGTCAACACAGCTCATTTAATTAATATGTATGCAAATTATTTATCTGCCATTACTGTATACACCTCTGCCATGTAATGTGAACTCTGATCTTCATGCCAACAAATTGAATAAATTTAAAGTCTCACCACTTTCATGGACAACTTCCAGCTGTTCAACGGTGCCCAGTGAGAAAAGCTTGTAACCAGTTGCGGTTCCAACGGCCAAGGAACTGTTAAACAAAAATATAAATTTGTTATAAAACGAGGTATATCATGATGCTGCAAAAGATTTTTACTAATTGAAGAAATGCATCGGTTTGCATTTTTAGGGTTCACCAACATTTGTGTGATCAAAGCGGCATTTGACTGACACACACACACACACACACACACACACACACACACACACTTAAATTGCCTTACAGTTAGGCATGCTAAAAAGATATTAGCTTACCTATAAAAAAACTGGAAACTAACAAAAAAAACACAAAGGTTAAAATTACCTTATAGTTAGGTATCCTACAAAGATCTTACTTTACATTTTTTTTAAATCTGAAATTCACAGAAAAAAAACAAAGGGTTTGGTGACATTACAGATCGGTGAAAATGAAAATTTAGAAGCTCTCACAGTACTGAGACTGCACTCACAATGGTGCTGGATAATATTCGAGTCCAGGTGGATGCAGGTCATACCACCCTCCTGATTCTATTCGACCTCACCGCCGCCTTCGATACCCTGTCCCCTCACAGACGTGTGGAATGCCTTGAGGAGATCGAGGTCGGGGACTGGGCATTGGATCTCCTTGCCTCTTTTCTTAGTGAACGGTCCCAACTAGTCAAAATGGGGAGTTTCTCCTCAGAGCCCTCCCCCCTTGCCTGTGGTGTGCCCCAGGGCTCTTCTTTGAGCCCTACCCTTTTCAATATCTATGTGACCCCGCTGGCAAGGGTGATGAAAGCATTTGGGCTTGAGGTGTTGTCCTACGCGGACGACACCCAGATTATGGTCTCCATTACGTAAAAGGTCATGAACGCTGCACAACATTTTAAAGATTGTATGGTGGCAGTCTCATCTTGGATGGTTCAGAACTATCTTAAATTAAATGGCGAAAAGACGGAGGTCCTGGTCTTCGGGGAAGGCCCGGACATTTGGACGGGTGAGTGGTGGCCAGATTCCCTAGATTCCTGTCCCACTACTGCTTCTCATGGGAAGAATCTTGGAGTCATTATTGATGATTCCTCTCCATGACTCTGCAGGTCTCAAGGACTGTGTCCACCTGTTTCGGGCTTATACGTATAATAAGAAAAATATCCCAGTTTTTGTCTTTTGAAGCCCGAAAAAAAGGTGGTTGTGCCCTAATCTTAGCCAGACTAGACTACTGCTACGCCCTCTATTTGGGCATAAACAAGGGTCAGCTTCACCGCCTGCAGCTGGTTCAAAACGCCGCTGCAAGGTTGGTTCTGAATCTCCTGAAGCATCACTCGGCTTCATCTTCCCTCAGTCTGCTGCATTGGCTCAGAGTGGACCGTAGAGTTCTGTTCAAGACCCTCTGCCTCACCCACAACACATATCGTGGCCGGGGCCCGTCTGGCCTAAAAAGAATCATCAAAAGATATATGCCCTCAAGGAATCTCAGGTCAGCAAATCGTAATCTTCTCGTGGTCCCAAGGTTCAAAAGATTGAGGTCGGGGGAGGGGGGGGGAGCTTTCTCGTTGACTGCGGCCAAGGTGTGGAACTCTCTCCTGGTCTTCCTCTCGGGGCAACAAGTACACTGTCTTTCGTAAGTCCCTTAAGACCTGGTTGTTTCCTAAGAGCAGGACCTAAGCATGATTTCCGAAGTTGTCTGTGGGCGATCTGTATGCAAGCGCCTTGACGACCTTGGGCTTAGTTTGCGCTATACAAATTGCTCATTATTTCATTCATTCATAGGTCAGGGAGTGCTATGCCACCATCGTACCAGTTTTTTGTCAAATTTTGCAGTGCAATTCTGGGGGCCCTCCCGTCCCACAGCAGCGTACGAATCTCACCCTCAATTGCTCTAAAATACGAGTCCAGGACTCTGTGTGGACAGTTGTGTAGTATATACAGAAAACGAGGAAGGGCCAGCATTTTAAAAAGTGCCACCCGCCCCACCAGTGTTAAAGGCAGAGACCTTCAATGCTTCACATCTGCTCGTAGCCTGGCCAAAGGCGGGGCCAGATTGGAGTCGTAAAAACAAGATGGACCGGAAGTGACAAAGATCCCCAAATAGCGAAACCCCTCCGTCACGACCGCTATAGTGCAGTCTGCTGGAAGGCGGGGAACTTGCCCTCTCAACATAAACAGTACGGACTTGTGCCAGTTGATCGCATATACCGAATATTTGCCAAAATTTGTGAATATGTCTAGCACTACTCTGATCGATTTGTACAGGGATGCTAAATATAACAGTATGTCATCAGCATACAAGGAAATGCGGTCCTCCACTTCAGCCGCCCAGCGCATCCCTCACACCATCACGTCCCTGCACACCCAGGCCGCAAGCGGTTCCAGCATGAGGGGAAATATCAGTGGGAGAGCGGGCACCCCTGCCTTGTATCTCTACGTAACTCGAATGTTCGGGATGTATAGCTGTTAACCCTCACCTGACCCAACACACCGGTGTGTAGAAGCTTAACCCAGGCTATGAATTTAGGACCTAGTCCCACCTTACCTAGGACCTCAAACAGATACAGCCACTCAATGGAATCAAAAGCCATTGAGGCGTGAGAGATAGCACCGCCGCGCCTTCTTCAATATATTTCCGACGACTTATCACATTGTGTAGACGCCGAACGTTAAGGGCTGTATTCCTACCTGGCAAAGCCAGATTGGTCCGGGTGGACCAGTGATGTAACAACTGTCACCAGTCTATTCGCCAGGAATTTGGCCAACACCTTTGTCTCCACGTTAATCAGCGAGATTGGCCTACAGGAGCCACAGCTATCTGCTGGTTTTCCTTGGTTGTGAATGACCGCAATGGTGGTCAGCCGCTGATCTTCAGGGGGGGCAGGGGGTTCCACAAGGCTCGAGTCTGAGCCCAACGCTTCAACCTTTACATGGAGCCCCTGGCATGGATTGTGGAATCATACGGGGTGGATATTGTCTCATACGCCGATGATACACAATTGGTGATTACCGTATCCCAAAGCCAGGCTGAGGGCGCAGCTAATTTCTCAACCTGTCTCACAGCGTTAGCTGGATGGATGAATAACAACTGCTTGCGCTTTAATGGGAATAAAACCGAGCTATTAGTGATCGGGAGGGAACCTTCCATTTGGTCATCGGTTTGGTGGCCTTCTGAGCTTGGGCCTATACCTACCCCTTCAGTTCTTGTGAAGAACTTAAGCGTCCTGCTGGATACTAATCTCTCGTTTGGACAGCACATGGTAGTTTGTCAGGCAAATGCTATGGTATTCTGAAAAACATACGCAAAGTTCTAGATCTTCTTCCCCTCAAAGCAAGGAAAAAGTTGATATACGCCCTAGTCACTCCCCACCTGGACTATGGGAATTCTTTGCTTATTGGTCTGAACACAAAAGGGCTGTAACAACTCCAACGTGTCCAAAATGCGGCGGCCCGACTTGTCCTGAACTTGCCCAGAAAGACATCAGGGAAGCGAGCCTTGCCGACTCTTCACTGGCTCCCCATACTGGAACGTATTCTGTTCAAAACGATGCGCATTTCCCACTGCATTGCACAAGAAAAAGGCCCCATCTATCTTCAAAAGCTCTTGACCATTTATTGCCCTAAACGCAATTTGAGATCGCTTGGAAGCATGCAGTTCCAGGTCCCCCGCATCCATAAGATCGCTCCTTTAGATACCTAGCCTGCAAACGATGGAATGAACTCCCAATTGAACTCCGGATGGAGCCGTCGGAAGCAAGGTTCGCTTAAAACTTAAAATGCACCTCTTCCCGTAGGACTAACCTCCGGATTGGTGCTTTCCCTCCTTCACATGTTGCCGTTTCTTTTGAAGTTTTGCCCTCTTGTTGGACTGCATCCACAGCGCAGGGACACACTGATATAGTGTAACCAGGCGCTCTATGAATAATTTTATTATTCTTAATATTTGATCTATCGGTAGTCTACCCACTTCGAGGCTCTCAAGTGGCTCTCAAGTGTGGCACAGTCAGCGAAGCAGTGGCCTTCAAAAACTACCAGAATGCCATTAGGCCCCATCGCCTTACCAGACTTAATCTGTCACAAGGCCTTGCTTATTTCTTCATTCGAAAGGTGCACCTCCAGGGTCTCCCGTTCCACATCCGAGAGGCCCGGCACGTCACTATCCTGGAGGAGCTGATGGGAGTCCTTAGCCGTGTAGTGTGTAGAAGGGGAGTACACCTTTTTGAAATGATCAGCAAATTTCTCGGCTATATCTTGTGGATGTATCACTGTTTCTCCCCCTGGTGTCATCAGTTTGTGTACCCATCTGGATCCCTGTTCTCGTCTTTCTAGCCAAGCCAGTGTCCTGCCAACCCTATCCCCCAGCTCATATAGTCTGTGATGGGTGGCAAGGTATTTAGC
This sequence comes from Lissotriton vulgaris, assembly GCF_964263255.1. Lineage (NCBI taxonomy): Eukaryota > Metazoa > Chordata > Amphibia > Caudata > Salamandridae > Lissotriton > Lissotriton vulgaris. The sequence goes on from NC_141695.1 coordinate 720,660,852, forward strand.
CACCATGTGTTTCCTGGCTTTTATCCTGTATGTTGCTTGAGTAGTAGTCTATGACTTGTGTCTGGTGTGGGATCTTGTGAATGCTCCCGCTCTAGTTCCAAGAGGCCAGACTCTACCTGGCTCAGGAGTGCACGCCTTTTGGAGATGAATCCCGTCTTCAAGGACAGAGCTTGCCCCTTGAGAACCGCCTTCTTGTATGCTTCCCAAATTATTTGTGCTGAGTCGACCGAGCCCACGTTTTCGGTAAAATAGTTGTCCGACTGCGTGCGAAGTTCTTCCCTAATATCCAGAATGCTTAGGAGCCATGGGCGAAGAACAATAGTGGTGTGTGCATGTCGTTCCCAGTGCATATATTCCATCCAAACTGGGGAATGTTCCGATATGTCTCTGGGTAGAACTTTATACTGGGCGAAGTTACCTATTGAGGACAGGTGTGTAAGGAAGTAATCAATACGTGATAAACTATGGTGGACATTAGAGAAATATGTGAATAATTTGCCAGTTGGGTAAAGCGCCCGACCTACGTCTGTCAAACCCAGTGCCATCGCAAAATCAGCCATAAGGTTGTTAGATTTCTCCCTAGACTTCAGTGAATGGTGATAAACAGTGTCATCTAAGGTCATGTTGTAGTCTTCCCCCCATGATTAGTGTGCCTTCTCGGAGTCCCGTCAGTCTCCTTCCTAGGTCCTCCAATGCCACCTTGCCCAGAGCGGGCGGCAAATATACTGAGAGTATATTGATGTCCCTACCATCCCACTGGGCCTCTGCCCCTAGAAAGCGGCCTCCCGTATCCGCCCATGTCTTGTGAACAATAAGGGTGTACTTTTTTTAACCAATATGGCTGTCCCCCTCGAGTCTGTGGTGTAGTCTGCATGCACTAGACGTTTGTAACCCCACCTAGTGAGGGCCTTGGATTTCTGGCCCACAAGATGGGTTTCTTGCAACAAGACCACATCAGGTGAATGTCTCTTTAGGTATTGCTGCACTGTCACTCGTTTAATCTTATCTCCAACGCCATTGACATTCCAGGTCATTATAGAGAGCGTTCGGTCTCTATCCCCCCTCTCCCCCCCCCACCATAACTATGCACCACACAATCTCCCAGTACTTGGATTATTGCAAATGGAGAACAAATTCGAACCTGCCCACCCACCAGTTGCTGTCCAGTGTTCAATGTGGCTATTTTACACTTTTGAATCACAATATCACAGTGCATACCAGTACAGAATATCGCAAATTGAGAGAAAACCTGAACCCGCCCACTCAACAATTGCCGTCCAAAGTACAATATGGCTACTCAACGCTTTCGAATCATAATATCACAGTACCTACCAATAAAACAGTTAAGAAAGAAACATTCCCAAATTCCTGACCTTCCGGATTTTACCCCACACCCCTATCCATAAAACAGTGTACCGTCAACACCTAACATTCTTGAGGTGCATGCATCTCTTACATAGAATTACTGAACAAAGGCAAAAGCATGCCTCTCTTAAGTGCCCGCAAAGCGATAACAAGCTGAGTGCCATTGTTTCTCCTCTGTGGCATTTACATTTAAATGTGTGGTTCCAGGCCGCCCCCAATCAGAATATTTAAATAAAAGGTGGCCTAATGGCCCCTTCACTTCGTCCCAGCTGGAGATGATAAAAAGCTCCCTCGCTGCCTGCACGTTGCTGCCGGGAATAAAAAGCAGACAACGTGCAGGAGCCTCTGAACATGTCTTGGTGTCTGAAAATTACACTTGGACAAGTTCAATATATTTCTGTGGGGCCCAACTTCTTGCCAGGGGGACAGTGTCCACCCTGTGAAAAGAGTAGGTGGATGCTGTGTGCCTGCGTGCGCCCCCCGACTTGTGCCCTGGTTAACCCGTTTACCACAGCAGCTATTCAGCCAGATGTTCAATTGCGCGGGCAGGGCCGTGTCGGCCAATGGACGTGCGCAGCACTGCCGAGGAAGTGCTCGCAACGGCCGTTGGCCGACAAGCGTACTTAAGGGTTTAAAACCTAACATTATAAACTCAAAACACCAGTGATAGTCACTGAAAAAAACAAAGATTAAAGTGATGTTAGAGTTAGTGTAGAAAATAGGATTGGAGCTTACATCAAATAAAAAAACTTGAAATTCACTAAAAAAAAAAACAAAGGTTAAAGTGAAATTACTGTTAGATGTTGAAATATAGTAAAAAAATAACATTTGGAAACCTAACATCATCCATAAAAAGAATTGTTAAAAAATATATATATTAAAAAAACAAATCCTAAAACCTCTGAAATTCCCCAGTTAAGAATTTACTGGGATAACTATAACTAGCGCCCCCATTATGCACTGCTTATGACTTCACATTTTACATCACTCATGACATGTTAAATTATAACCTAAATTACATCACTGGTGACAGCACTGATAACATCATAGTCAAATACAGATTAGAGTTACTGAGTGTACACATGTGGGTAGATAGCATGTACATAGCGTAAGCCCTGATGACAAGTGCAATTATGCAGTGTAAAAGTTATATTGTGAACCGTTAAAAAATGACCAAAGTTTGGGTGGAAGAATAGCTCTAGGTTAAAAACTAAAGGCTGAGTGCACCTTATGTGGGCTGCACGGGTATGCTTTAAAGTAGTTTGTGACTTAAAGCCAAAGTCTGTTCTAAAAAAGCTGTGAGAAAGGCCAAGGCTGCTGTTGACAATACATTGACCACCAGTGGATATCTATGCCCGTGTTAAATAGTTGTAATACAGTGGTATAGACAAAATCAGCTGTGCATGTTTTTTCCACAACTTCACTAAATATTTTAAGGCTTTCCAGACTATTGAATAATGGAGAATTTATGGATGTCCACTTAAACATATTTTAACTGATACTGGTGTTGTACGCATGCCTGTAAGGCTATATGCCATAATTTCTGTCTTAGCAATGTGTCCAATGTATTTTTCTAAACTGCGGAGCATTGTCCATAGGGCCTGATAGAATGTGCCATTACAGTGGAAAATGTATACTTTTCAACCTTTTGACGTACAATTGTGGGTTTTGTGAAGCCCTAAACAGTGTAATACCATCAAGGTGAATAGAAAATTGTCCACAGGTGAAGAGTTAAAAAAATGGGTGAAGGACGGGAGTTGACTCAGTGCTTAACTGGCAATTTAACATAATATATCAAGATTGCGAGAAAGAAGGGTGGTGCAAACAAGAGAGGAATGTTTACTCTACATTCACAATTTGGAGCCCAAAGGGGTTCCAGTACATATTTTCAAATTCCCAATTGGCACACAATTCGTAATGAATATTCGATATAAAGTAATAATGAAACCCTCAATTGTTTTGTTCCTGCAATTCTTGGACTCCATAGGTAATTTATTTAAGATTAGGTCTTCAAAGTAGCCAACATTTGTCTCGGCAACAATTTCGACTTCATCAGGGCTACAAAAAACAGGAAAAAAACGTATTTTTTTGCATATATGCAGTTCAATATACAGACAGAATCAAGGAACACATTATTGCCACCGCCAGTGACTTAGTGTACCAACATCTTTGGAATTTTTGTTCACTCATCGTGGGCAGGCATGTGAGGAAGAAAGACATTACACCTTACAGTAATGTCCATTGTTCGTTTTACCCTAGAGTTTACTGACTCACTAGGTTTGTACAGAAATATTCCATACAAAATAATCATATTAGGTAAAGATCACAGGGTCAGGGTAGTCACACATTGGAACCCACATGCAGGTGAAAGTCATGCCGGAGCACTTAAGCCCATACCTTGTTATTTCAAACAAGCCTAATCAACAGCATAGCCATGCTGTTAGCTAGAAGACATATCACAGATCCACCTATATATAAAGGGTTTCTGTCAATTAACCATTAAATCCTAATCTAAATCACGTTGTATAATTCCAATCCATATGTACGTGATCTTACCCTAGTATATGGGAGGAGCACTCAGCCAACCAAATAATAATCGCAGCATGAAGGGTCCTTTGAAACCTATAATCAACCCTAACGTTAGTCTATTGTAAATACATAGGCATGATAATATGCCAACCCATAAAAGACGTTTAAAAAGAAGCCATATAAAAAGAAATGTGGTTCGCCTGTAAAGAGTAGTGCCGATCATCCATGACTTGAACAATAACAGTTGTGATTTGATATTTCGTTAATACCGTAACCAGTTCAAACATACCGGTAAGCTATTTATATCTCGTCAAAATAAGCAAATGGTACACAAAGTATAATACCAATCCTAACGTTACTTCCAAGGAGCAAGGCATACAATTAAGTATGACTCCCCTGAAGAAAAATTAGCTGGTCACCTGTGTCTCTATACGCAAAGGTAATGGTATTATTAGTGCAGGTAGGCCCATAAACCACTTCAGACTTGTGTCACTATACGCAAAGGTTGTGGTATTGGTATTAGTGCCAGTAGGCCCAGAAAACCATTTGATAAACAACGCCTTGATGTTTTATTCCATGCGTCCATAAACGAGCCCCATATTTAAAAAAGAAAAATCCCCCAAGTAAATATTGTTAGTTGTGAACAAGGACCAATAAACCTGTAAAAAATACAATGCGTTACTCCAATGTGGATATATGCCCACAGTGTTGTGCCTAGGGAGATCTCTGAAGGGGAACACTAAAATATAACTCACCTAAAAGAAAAAAGTGAGAGGCCTGGAATAAAACATCACGGTGCTGTCTGAAAATGGTTCATGGCCTACCTGTACTGTGGTTGGCTATTCCCATATACTAGGTTAAGCCTACATACATATGGAGTGGAATTATGCGACGTGTTGACTGACAGAAACCCTTTATATATTAGGTGGACCTGTGATGTGTCTTCTAGCTAACAGCGTGGCTTTGCTGTTGATTAGACTAGTTTGAGATAACAAGTTAAGGGGTTACGTGCTCCTGCATGCATTTCAGCTGCATTTGGGTTCCAATGTGCGACTACCCTGATCCTGGGACCTTTATCTAACATGATTATTATGTGTGGAATCTTTCTATACAAACACAGTGAGTCAGTAAACTCTAGGGCAATACGAACAATGGACTTTAATGTAAGGTGAAATGTCTTTCTTCCTCACGTGCCTGCCCACAATGAATGAACAAAAATGCCAAAGATCTTCGTACACTTAGTCACTGGTGCTGGGAACAATGTATGCCTTGAAACGGTCTGTAAAATGAAATGCAAAATTGAAATAAACACAATTTTTTCTGTTATTTGTAGCCCTGATGAAGTCAGTATTTGCGACGAACCACGTGTTGGCAATCTTGACTTGAAATCTTGAAGTCCCCAAATCTATAGGATGGTGCCACAATGACTGACGTATTCAGTAATGTCACCAATGATGTCATTTGAGATGTCATCAGAGATGTAAGATGTGGATCATAAACGGTGCATGGCAGGGGGGAAATTATAGTTAGCTCAGTGACGTACAACTTGTGAATTTCAGATGTTTTGGGATTTTAAATATTACTTAGTATTGTATTTCAATACTGAAACATCACTTTAAACTTTGATTTTATACACACACACGTCTGTAATTTTCCCCAACAATAAAGTTTTTTATTAAAATGATAACGAATATTTCTCATTCTGTCCATTACTCGACACTCACACTTTTTATTCTCACTACAACCCACTTCGTTTTCTTTCTTGTTTTTTTTTATTAACTGTAAAACCTGAGCTGCTAATTACATAGTGTCCCTTCTAAAGCTGGATTTTCAACACTGCAAGTATTCAGCAGTTTTTTTTTTGCCTCGTCAGTCATTTCTGTTTTCATACTTTGAAGAGGTTTTGTGCAAATGTGTTCACGGCCATGAATAAGACCGCAATACAAATGCAGTAAAGTAACAGCGGGTTCATCTTTATCCATCCGCATGTAGCCCTGTCATGTTCCAGTTATTCTGTTCACAGGGTGGCTGGATTACGATCTGCCAGGCCGCAAACAATCGGAAAAGATACTTTAGCACACGAATGCATCCACCCCCGATTCCAAGGTCAAGCATTCAGACGCTTCTGGCGCAACCCACTCAGCCGGTCCTCCGTGTTGAGTACTATCCAGGTGCGTGACCCTGGGTGTTAATATTAACAATTATTTGAATTACTGGTGACCACAGGATGCAGGCTCGGTAATTGCGCAGAAGAATGCGGCTACCACCTATTGTTTACCCTGGCGGGCGGAGTCCGAATAGACACGCGCCAAGGGCTCAGGCACGAGCATGACGTTGGTGACTGCAAGCCAAGGGAATAGCTTGCTCCTTCGAGCGCGTCCCACGCTGGCACGCGGCCATCTTTAGCAACAGGAAAAGGAAAGAATGAGGAGCAGCACGTAGAGAGATTTATAGAATGACGCCTGAGACAGCTAAGCACTGTTTGTACACAAGCAAAGTCATAACAGGATATACGTATACGAATTCATTTCATTGTCACTCCTTCTGCCCTCAAGTATGAAGTCCGCATGAATCCTTAAAGTCCGCACAGCGCCCTTTTCAGAGACCAGCTGGCACTCCGGCAGGAGAGCAAATGTATTTCACCCAAAAGCTTTACAAACAATTGTTGCCGAAAAGCCGGAGTTTACTAAGTAAATACCATATGTAGAGAGCCACTCGGGCTCTCCACTACAATGTATCCTTTCCCCCACGCACGCACGCACAACCCCGGGGCGGGCTCGCGCCGGGGTATAAATAAACATGCGGAAGACCGCTCGGGGTCTTTTCGGCTAACCCTCAACTGGTGTCAGTGTCCCCTCATTGCCGGCATCTCCGTGCCACGTGGTAGGCCTCACCTGCCACTTTACACTGGCGACGAAGGCGGTCGTTTGCCACGCGTGCCCGCGGCCTCCTGCACGTTCTGCTGCGAGTGTTCCTGCAGCGGTGCCCAACCGCTCCTGTGCGCTGTGCCCCCGTGGCCCGAGACCCGCCCACGCGTCACCCGTGAGGGTGCGCCTTCAGCTGGCGGGACTCGCGATGCTGGAGAACGGCTTCCTCTTACTGCGGGTGAGTGTCCCTTCTGCCCCGCCTGCGCGCTCACCGCGCTCCCCTCGTCCCGCCGGCCGGCGAGAAGAACGTGCACCTGCAGGACCACGTGACTGCGGCCCGGAGCAGGCCCGCCTCTCTCCAGACAGCCTTCGAGCGACGCCTCTGCAGCCTGTGCGCGCGGGGCTCCGCGCTGCACTCTGCTCTCGTTCCTCTGGCCCGCGCCGCACGCACCGCTCCAACAAGCATTGGCAAAAGCAAATCGGGCCCCGCTCCTACCCGTGAAAAGAACAATATAAGAGGCCAGGAACACTACAGACAAGGCAAAACACAAGACAAGGAGGAAACACAGGAGACACACACAGCAGCACGGGGTACCAGCAGACTACAAACCCCTGGCGCCCTACTTTAAGCCCAGCCACGACCCCGGAAAGCACCAAACCTCCTCACATAGAGCCTCACCATGAGTCTAGACGCAGGTGCGGCTCAAGACGGAGTTGCTCAGCCACCGCCACCTGCAATCCTCCCACAGGCCCACGCCCAGGCAGGAAACCAAGCCCCTGCTGGGCCCACTACTCCTGCACAACCTGCCCACCTGCATGCCGGCGCAGCGCCCATCCCGCCGTTCAGCGAAACGTCGGACCCAGCAACGGCCGCGCTCCGATGGAGAGCGTGGGTAGGACGCCTCAATCTATACTTCAAGGGAACCAGAGAACCTGATGGGACGGTAAAGAGATCACTGCTCATCCTCTATGGGGGACAAGAAATCTACGACCTGTTCGAATCGCTCCCGAATACCGGATCCGAGGATGACTACGATGCCGCTGTCGCGGCCCTAAACGCCCATTTCGACCTACAGCTAAACAATGACTTCGAAAAATTCAAGTTCAAGCACGCCTGGCAAACTGAGTCCGAATCCGTCGACATGTACTATGCTCGACTCCGTCGACTTGCGAGCACGTGCCCGTTCACCGACCCCAGGGAAGAAATCAGGGATCAAATAATTGTCGGATGCAAGTCGAAGCTGCTAAGAAAATTAATCCTCAGGCAGCCAGGAATATCGCTCGATGGAGGAAGTGGAGGAAATCGTGCACATGGTCACGCAGGCCGCGTGTCCCGACAACATGACCCTCAAGGAGATTGGGGACGCCACGGCTGAAGATGAGACCCTCACGAAAGTCCGCCGAGCCCTCGAGGAAAATCAATGGGCCCGCTTCCTCGATGGCGCCGCTAGCCTCCGTCCAGAAGTCAGCCATGCGAGACAGCAGCTATGGCACATTCGCAGTGAACTCAGTGTGGGAGAAGAGGGAGTGATCCTGCGAGGACACCTCCTCGTCATGCCAGAAAGCCTTCAACAACGAGCGTTAAGCCTGGCGCACGTGGGACACCAAGGCATGGCTAAGACGAAGGCGCGCCTACGGAGCAAGGTGTGATTTCCAGCGATGGACAGCCAGGTGGAGGCCATGATACGGTCCTGCCATGCATGCACGATCACCGGGGGCGAATCCCTTCCAGCACCGGTAATCACGGAAGATGCGCCTCGAGCTCCCTGGACCCAACTCAGTATTGACTTTGGCAGCTTCCCGGACGGAAGGCACATGTTGGTGCTGGTGGATTCCTTCTCGAAATTCCCCATCGTGGAAATCGTCGCGTCCACCGCTTTCCCACACGTCAGAAAGGTGCTAAACCGAGTGTTCGCCACAATGGGACTTCCCGAGGAAATCAAGTCCGATACCGGACCCCCCTTTCAAGGGCGAGAATTCCAATCATACCTGGAATCCCTCCGAATCAAGCATAGAAAGATCACCCCGCTGTGGCCTCAAGCCAACGGAGAAGTGGAGAGGCTGATGCGGACAATAAACAGAGCCCTTCGGATAGCGGTGGACAATGGGGAAGATTTGGAGGTAGCCCTGGATCAGTTTCTAGGAGCCTATCGGCAAACGCCGCACTCGACGACAAAGTGCGCCCCGGCTCACGTACTGTTCAAGCGGGCCCCCAGAGACGGCATACCCACCGTGAGTGCGTGGGTGCCGGCAGAGAGATGCCGAGGCCACCCAGGCAAGGAGACTGGCCACCAACGCCAAAGCAAGCCTACATCGCCACGCCAAAGAATCGGACATCAAAGAAGGGGATGCAGTGGTCGTCAAGGATCGCTATCCAGGATGGAAGTTTCGAACACCGTTTGAGCCCGAAGTGTGGAGAGTAGAAAAGATTCAAGGGACTATGGTCACAGCTAAGAGAAACGGGCAAACCGTGACACGAAACATATCATGCTTCAGGAAGGCAACTGAAGCAGCCGTTGGGCACCAGCTAGCGGAGGAAATGGAAGAGGAAGAGCTGGTGCTGGAAGATGCAAGCTGCCCCAGGTCCCCGTGTTCTCTGCCAGGACCGACACGCGGAGAGAGTCAACCGAGGCCAGTGCCACCCGGCCTCGGCGCCGAGCGGAGTCAGCCAAGGGCATCAGAATCGAGCGAAGATCCGAGGGCAACCCCGGCCGGGGCTGTCGAACCATCAGGGATCCGGAGTCGTCGCTACAGCCTGAGGCCCAATCCGGTGCCCAGCCAACGGCTGAGAGACTTTGCATGGACATCTCCGTGAACTGTAGTTTGAATGTCCGGGAGCAGAAAGAACTAAAACAAAGGAGGGATGTAGAGAGCCACTCGGGCTCTCCACTACAATGTATCCTTTCCCCCACGCACGCACGCACGCATGCACTACCCCGGGGCGGGCTCGCGCCGGGGTATAAATAAACATGCGGAAGACCGCTCGGGGTCTTTCCGCCTAACCCTCAACTGGTGTCAGTGTCCCCTCATTGCCGGCATCTCCGTGCCACGTGGTAGGCCTCACCTGCCACTTTACACCATAGAACCTCAAAGTGAAAAATGTAAGCAACCTACTCCTAGAAAGTGACTAGACGAGCTATATATAACAGGGCTCGATGTGGATTATACACACTGCTTTTACGTGTCACTGCAGTGCAAGTTATAATGTGCTTTTTCCCTAACGAGAAAATTCACAGCCAACGTCCACATTTCTCAGTAGAGGGACAGGTTGATAACGGCTGAGCAGCAAGGCACAACCTTTGACCCCATGTGACCAACTGTACTGGCAGCATTGAATGTGACATCATCAGATGCGATATTATTGGCACCACGCAGGAAGCCACAGGCCGGACATAACAAGCGTTGCAAACCGAATAGGTCTCGCACTGGCTGCCAACCTTTTGGCTTAATCGATAAGGTTTTTTGCCTTTGCTTTTGTAAAACTTTATTGTTGGGAGAGCTGCTGTGAACTTGTCACTATTAAAAAATAAAACAAACGTACAAACACAAAATAGACAGGAAAAAAACATTCTGGGGTTCTCAAAAAGAACACATTGCTGTAGGGGGTCCTGAGACTGGAGGAACTACTTAGGTTGCAGAGGTACTCATTATGAAAGAGAAGAATGCCACCACTCACAGCGAACTAAGCCGATCGCTGAACTGGCTGACTCACACATTGTCCCATGATGGCTGCCTTCGTGGGTGGAAGAAAATATGAATGACAATCACAGACCAATGGATGAAGAAGAATATATATATAACCCAGTGGTGGGCAACATGGTGTAGCTATAGTTAGATCAGAGTTTCCATAGGAAGAGAGTTTTTGTTTGCTAATAATCTTAGTGCAGTTTGACTATGGCTGAGATACCCGCCACCCCCTCTCAACACAATCCCCAAAAGGAGGGAAACCGGAAACAGTTCTTAAAGTTTTTGGATGTGGGATGGAGTGACCATCCCGGCCGTATTTATTAAAACAAAAAATTAAAACATTAAACGTTTTCATGTTATGTACAATTTCATTATCACATTACGATGTTTGGCTAACCTTAACATAATCTCTAATACAGAGGTTCTCCTAGCCGAACTAGCATCCTACAAAAACATTCTCTAAGAACACTGAAATTGTACATCCTAACGTTTAAGGGCCAACGGCAAGGTCATAACCGGTGTCAAGATCCCTAACCAGACTTACCCCTCCCACTTGGGAGGGGCGACAGCACAGAGGCTTACCTCAAGTGCAACTACTAACAATTTCCCTTGACTTGACGGGGGCACTTAAGACTCGACGCCATTTAAAGGTCGTTCGAACACTTGTGTGTGGTATCTAGAAGGTATCGTTGACCTCTCCCCACCCCACACAACTTACCGCATCTGCCGTCGCAGATGACCCTGGCCCCGGGAAATTCCCCAGGAGGGGGCTGTAACCCCTCCTACAAAGGAAGGGGCCTTGACCGCCTTTCCTTTACTTCCGGCGACCCGCCCTTAGACGGGACCGCCTCCCCACTGAGGGGCCAATGGCCACCTCTCCCGAGCGCTCCCATCCGTGTTGGGTGACGCCCACTCATAGGGATCTACCAATTAGTGCTCACCGATCATGACCTTACCGCCTACCAAAAAATTAAATACGACAATTCTGAAACCTATGAAAACATTGGTCACTACGACCGAAAGAGCATGCTAGAAATGCAACACTACATTAACTTATTTTAATCGTAACAACCTAGACTGTATTCACCATACTTTATTATGATTAACCACAAACTGATACTGTCACAGCCTATAAATGAAATGGAAAAACCAACTTATAACTTCACTTTATTGCACAACAACTTGCTGTCCTCAGGGGCTGGTGGGTGGGTCAAAATTGGCTCTTCGTTCCGTCCCGAGCTCACGTGTAGCGAGGAGGTGCAGCTTCGGAGCACAAGAACAAGAGGACGTCTTCTGGTCTTGCGCCTTCTTTTATCCGTCTTCAGGGCGGGCGAAAACCCGCCCCTGCCCGCCCCGAGGGCGTGGCTGGCTGCGTCGGTGTCTAGGCCAGCCCACTATAGGGCGGGAAAAAGCGCGCCCCGGCTACGCCGCTTCGGGCATACCAGCCGAGACGCGCCTCCCGCCCAAAAATGGCTTCCCGGGGGGATCGAGGCACTCAGCCATACGTTCGGGGGGACCGAGTGGTCGCCCCTTTCCATATGGCTGAGATACCCGCCACCCCCTCTCAACACAATCCCCAAAAGGAGGGAAACCGGAAACAGTTCTTAAAGTTTTTGGATGTGGGATGGAGTGACCATCCCGGCCGTATTTATTAAAACAAAAAATTAAAACATTAAACGTTTTCATGTTATGTACAATTTCATTATCACATTACGATGTTTGGCTAACCTTAACATAATCTCTAATACAGAGGTTCTCCTAGCCGAACTAGCATCCTACAAAAACATTCTCTAAGAACACTGAAATTGTACATCCTAACGTTTAAGGGCCAACGGCAAGGTCATAACCGGTGTCAAGATCCCTAACCAGACTTACCCCTCCCACTTGGGAGGGGCGACAGCACAGAGGCTTACCTCAAGTGCAACTACTAACAATTTCCCTTGACTTGACGGGGGCACTTAAGACTCGACGCCATTTAAAGGTCGTTCGAACACTTGTGTGTGGTATCTAGAAGGTATCGTTGACCTCTCCCCACCCCACACAACTTACCGCATCTGCCGTCGCAGATGACCCTGGCCCCGGGAAATTCCCCAGGAGGGGGCTGTAACCCCTCCTACAAAGGAAGGGGCCTTGACCGCCTTTCCTTTACTTCCGGCGACCCGCCCTTAGACGGGACCGCCTCCCCACTGAGGGGCCAATGGCCACCTCTCCCGAGCGCTCCCATCCGTGTTGGGTGACGCCCACTCATAGGGATCTACCAATTAGTGCTCACCGATCATGACCTTACCGCCACAGGTCCGGATAGTTGACCGGCTATCCGGACCCCCCACAAAACTCCTACCTAAAGGTCATGTTTCAAAGATTTTAACCAGGCTAGGAAGTCTCCTATGAGTAACTCATTCCCCGCCCTCGACAAATGCACACCATCCCCCAGATACATACTGTCATCATTAATACAATTATGCGAGATCGAATGCAATGCCTTGGAACGGAACAACCTACTCACTTTGTTATTCAATTTTTTAACAGAATGATTCAAAGCAGGGATCGAGATAGCCCCCCGCCACACTTTTCGTGGGATCATATGAGACCATGCGATTAGGCACCCCGGAACTCTCCTCGCTAACCAACTTACCGTGGAAAGCATAGCCTCCAGGAGAAGTCGTCTACCGGTGGTGACCAAATCATTGCCCCCCAAATGCACTATGACTATGGACGGCGGTGACCTCATCCGCTCTAACAAGCCCTCAAAATATTCCTGAAACTGGTCAATACAGAGACCGCCCCTTCCGTAGAAGGACACTCTGTACCCGTATTCCTCAGGTACGTGAACCATGTCACCTGCTTTGAATACGTCTGCAGCCCGTCTCACGTATGAGTGGCCCACGACCCAAACCTCCTTCCTCACAGCCGGTGACGTGCGACCGCTGACCTGGTGTTGGGTCGACTGCTCAGTCTGCCCTGCCGCGTAGGCTTGCGCAACTGAAAACAAACAAAAGACAAGAGGCGTGAGTACATGATTACAGCTTCACAACATGTGCAATCGCACGTACCTCTTATAACAATTGGAGGACCAGCGCCCCACACGTTTCACTTGTTCTATATTAAGACCTCTGGCTGTAGCTTCAGTGGCAGCCCCTATACGAAAGGAGTGGGTCCCAAATTCGCCCGGGTCCAAGCCCGCTGCGGCAATGGCCATTGCAAGCACCCGTTGAAACTGAAACCTCGTCAGCGGGGTGGCGTCTGCATGCCTCAACAATGTCCCCCCCCATGATGCCACCCTTCGTGCTAGGTAATCTTCTAAGCACTGTACCGGACACATGGATGAGTCGGGGTTCCTGCGGATGATCGTGCAGTCCCCTCTCCCATCTTGATCAGTCTTGGACCTGAGAAAGGAGACAATCATCGCATCACCCCTGATCTGGACATGCTCCCTGCACAAGCCCCCCGTCACGTCCCGTTTGTTCCTTGCAACCAGCTCACTAACTCTCATAGCCCCGTGAAATGCCAGCGTAAATGCGGTCCGGAACAAACAGGTCTCGAACGGGGACGAGCATGTGTTCGGGAGCGTGACCAGTAACTGGGACAATCTGTCTAGACCTATCGGTCGTCGTACGTCTACTCTGCGACCCTCTAGACGTTGCCACCCACGTAGCGCTTTCTGTACCGTGAAAGACGCTGTTGGGTCCAGGATGCCATGGGCCCTGGCAACAAAGGAAATGGCGGCACGATGCCTTTGGGCCGTAGCCACCGATTTCCCAGCCCTACGTAAGGACATCAGAAAAAGTACTACCAACTCCTCCTGACCCCAAAGTCCTCCTCTCTCTGCCCCCAAAAAGGCTAAATAGGCCTGGAACGCCCCTTCATATGCCTTCCTTGTCCTGGGTGCTAGACTCTCTCCCACGAGGTGACGAAGTTCGGGGCACCGAGAGACCAGAGAGCTTCGGGGAAGGGTGCCGGCTCCGGGTCCGCTGAAGGAAGGAAACCCGAGAAAGCCTGCATGTGAAAACGAGACAGTGCATCAGCAGCCTGATTCATCACCCCTGGGACATGTTTTGCTCTGAATACCACGTTCAGTTGCATACACAGTAAGACAATTTCTTTGAGGAGCCTCAAAATCAATTTACAACGGGCTGCCTGACTATTGATGCATTCTACCACGGTCATATTGTCGGACCAGAACACAACAGAATGATCTCTGAACCCTTCTGGCCAGGTTCTCAGGGCCACCAGAATGGGAAATAGTTCAAGGAAAGCGATGTTACTTGTCAGCCCCTTCTCGTGCCACCCTAGGGGCCACTTTTGTGCCGACCATTTTGTGCCGAAGATGGCGCCAAAACCTACGCTTCCTGCTGAATCTGTCCATAGCCCAAGCTCTTCAGAGGAGACGGCTGGCTTGTTCCAGACGACCCGGCCATTGAAGTCCGCCAAGAATGCTAACCAAATCCGCATGTCCTGGCGGACCTCAGCCGATAACCTTGTGCGATGATGACCCTCCTTTAAGCCAACCATCGCTTGGGCAATTGAGCGGGAAAAGGGGCGAGCCATTGGTATCACCCTCAAGGCAAAGTTCAACTTTCCCACTAACTGTTGCAACTGATGCAGTGTAACTTTGGATGCATTCAAACATACTTGGAGGGCTGCCCTGAATTTCGACACTTTGCTAGCTGGTAAACGGAAGCACCCCTCCCTTGAGTCCAACTCGATCCCCAAAAACTCGAGGCAAGTCGTGGGACCCATAGTTTTACCTGGTGCCAATGGCACGCCAAGATGATCCATTAACACACAGAATTCTGCTAAGGCCCGGGCACATTCGGGATTACCGGCGGGGCCAAGGAACAGAAAATCGTCAAGGTAGTGCATTACATTTCGGAAACCCGTTTTCTTAGTGAACACCCATTGCAGGAAAGTACTGAATTGCTCAAAGTAAGCACATGATATAGAGCATCCCATTGGCATACACCTATCCATGTAAAATGACCCCTGGAACCCGAATCCCAGAAGACGCTGATCGTCTGGGTGTACCGGAAGCAACCGGAACGCTGACTCGATATCAGATTTCGCCATCAACGTCCCGTGCCCCAGGCGATTCAAGATGGCTACCGCCTCATCAAAAGATGCGTATCGCACCGAACAAACTTCTGGCTCAATTGCGTCGTTCACCGACAGACCATATGGAGCCGATAGATTATGAATCAAACGAAACTCACCCGGGTCCTTCTTGGGGACCACCCCTAACGGAGAACAAACGAAATCCGGTACCGGGGGTTCACTAAACGGGCCGGCGACCCGTCCCCGGCTAACCTCTTTCTGAATTTTTTCTTGCACTACAGATGCATGTTGTAAAACGGAAAGTTGATTTTTGCACATCCCTACACCCTGAAAGTCCCCTACCGGGATGCGGAAACCATGTGTAAAACCGTTCCGCAGCACCCCGGCAGAAGTACGATCCGGGTATTCGCTGAGCCAGGGAATCATTGCCAAGGTATCAATCGGGGTTGGTAAAGGCGCCCCTCGGCCTAGCTTAGACCTGTTTGGCGCCTCCCTTACCCCCATTCTCACTCGTTCTGGCTCTGCACGATGACTCAGGATGGGACGACCCACACGTACTACACTCATGTTTGAATTTACACGATCCCGGAGGCCTGGTACATTTCCCCTTGTTGAAATTAAAACAGAAACCCTTTCTCCCTGTATTGCCTGCGGGCCTCGACTGGTCGTCGGTGCTCGTACTTGGTCGAAAGGGCGTCCCCACATTTTGGCGGGAGTAATCGACAACAGTGCTCCCTAACAATGGCATTCTTAACATCCCCGATTCTTTCATTTTATCCCATGTTAAAGAATCGTAACAATCCCAAGTCAAACTCTTGTTATGTTCCTTTTCTTTCCTGAACAAATTGTCATAACAAAACCAATGGTTACCTTGATACGCTGTCGAGTAACCCATAATTCGTGATTGATAAACGGGAAACTGAGGAAGCAAATCGGGCCTACGTTCCCCCAAAATCGATGTGAAAATACCCCATGCATTGCCCCAGTTGCCAATGTTCTCATTTACCTTAAAGGCGGCCATCTTTGCGCGCCAAACACTCGGATGCATTAAGTCCTTCTGACTTTTGACATGCTCCACATCATAATGATCAACAAGCAGGGAAAAAATATTCACGTACTCCCCCGCCCAGATCTTTTCCTTTATAGCTAAAGGCACATGTTGTCCTAATCTCTCTCTACGAGAGGGGGCTGACTCGTCCCTTGCAATCGGCAATGGCCGCTTACCTGCACCGGACGCAGCTTCTGCCGCTTGCGGCTTGTCTATCCCCGCCAACGGCGTAGCCACTCTAGCTGCCTCTTTCTTCTCACGAAGCCCTTTTATCAGCGCCTGTGCCTCGGCAGCCGTGGCGCCATCACTACTATCCCCCAACCATGCTGCTAGCTGTGCTGCCAGCTCGGGGGGCATGTCTTCCTTGGATGTCGGGGTGACGACAACGGGGATTGGATTCCCCTCCATCGGTACTGGGGTCGGCGCCTCGAGCGGGGCAGAGGGAACCGGGACGGCCCCACCGGCTGGAACCTTTCTCGGCCTCTTAGGTCTCCCCCCAGCCGGCGGAGTGCCCGAACCCTCCTCCCCATCTCGCTCCGCCAACCGTTTCTTTATGTCGGACACTTCTTTGCAAAGGGCCCGCACCATCTGGTCGGTCGTCATTCTCTTTGCGCCTTTCTTGGGCATCTCTCCGAGGAAGTATCTAGAAGACAAAGAAAAAGATCAAAACGCTCAAAATTGGCTCTTCGTTCCGTCCCGAGCTCACGTGTAGCGAGGAGGTGCAGCTTCGGAGCACAAGAACAAGAGGACGTCTTCTGGTCTTGCGCCTTCTTTTATCCGTCTTCAGGGCGGGCGAAAACCCGCCCCTGCCCGCCCCGAGGGCGTGGCTGGCTGCGTCGGTGTCTAGGCCAGCCCACTATAGGGCGGGAAAAAGCGCGCCCCGGCTACGCCGCTTCGGGCATACCAGCCGAGACGCGCCTCCCGCCCAAAAATGGCTTCCCGGGGGGATCGAGGCACTCAGCCATACGTTCGGGGGGACCGAGTGGTCGCCCCTTTCCAGAATCTTCACAAAACTTTCTAAAAAACAGAAAGGTTCATCCACCTCAGTGCCTTCCTCGTAAGTTTTTTGGTGATCCACTGGGAAGGCCAAGAAAGAGGAGGGTCCCAAAATGTGTTTTCTGCACGCATTCTCTCATAAGAATTTTTAGAAGCGTTTTAGAAAAAACAGCTTAACAAAATTACTTTACATTTGGCAGAAAGCAATATCTTTACTCAGAAAGCATGTTTTTGATGATTTGGTCTAAATCTGTTCATCCTTTTATTTTTATATATTTTTTTTTTACAAAACATCAAAAAATTAGTGATATCACAACACTTGGTCCTACCGGAATACCACAGTACTCCAGCGGTAAAGCAAATTAAAAAAAATAGAGCATTCCGATTGGCTGAGAAGGCCCCCTTCCCCCAAATGGCTGCTTCTGTACCACGGAACTGGTATAGATCCTGTGATACCAAGCAATCTGAATGGTAGGCTGCAACATCAACAGAAATATTGCTGCCACTATTACAAAACATGGGGACTCAGTACCTTGACCCCCTTGCCCTCCAGAGCCGAAATTCAAAGAACACAAGATTTAATGCCGGGCGTCCTTCGGGACTCAGTAAAGCGCCTGCAGGAGTATCAAAACTAACCCTGGGCGAAGTACTACGCTACGCTTGCGTAGTTTGCGCTACTTTGCACTACGCAAATTGCACGTAGCACAGTGCAAACACGCTAAGCGGTAATTTTTTGCTTGCTCGTGGTCCTCAACGTCAAGTTGGCGACCGCAAGCCGCAAAATGACATCCCGGCGAGACTTTTTTCTCGTTCCCGATCAGCAACATCAAGTTGCCGATCGAGAGCATGGGAAATAAACCTCACAGCGAGATTCTCAACGTGGGGAGGTAGGTTTCTCATTGCGAGTGGTCACGTATGCTCGCAACCGCTTGCCATGAGAAACTACCAGTCCACGTTGACAAAGCTGCCGCTCTAGTATAAATCTACTCGAGCGGCAGAAAACCATCACTTGCACTGTGCAAGATGCGGTTTGCACTGATTGCACAGTGCGGACAAGCACCCGGCCCTGTGCAATCAGTGCAAACAGCATTTTGCACAATGCACTATGCAGTTCACGTAGCTCGCGTAGTGCGAAGTGCTTTTTGCGTAGCTACGTGTAGCGCTACTACGCGAACTACGCTGAGGGTTAATCACAACACTGAGAAATCTTTTTCTTAAAAATTATGTTTAAGTGTCATTGGGGGATTGCTAGACTGAGTGGGTTAGCTAACAATGAAGTGTTCGGTGATGTCATCAATGATGTAATTTAACTGGTCACAAGCGACGTCGTAATATTTGAGGCCATATCACTTGAGGGGGGAGCAGGTTATAGTTAGCTCAGTAAACTATAACTTGACAATGTTTTTTTGTTTTCAAGCTATAGTTGTTATATTATTTCAAGGCCTAAGTATAACATCACTTTAACCTTAATCAGTGAAGTTAGATCTTATTACCATACTTAACTAAAACGTCCCTTTAACCTATGGTTGGCAAGTCCATCTTTCAGCAGTTAAGCCTTAGTCTTTCTTTGAGATAGTGTTCATGCTGGTAGAGGCGAAGAAATGTGCACTGTGAAAGTTTATGCATTTCATAATAACGCTACAAAGGTAACACAAGGCCAGTATGATGGAGCACAAGATGTTTAGCTCATATTAAGGAGACATCCTACCCACTTTTGTTGCCTCAGACTAAAGTTGTGGGAGGTGGCACTGAAATATATTTTTAATATCCCACAATAAACAGCTTTTGGAGGTCAGCATGGATAGGAGGCAGGCATGAGCATTGAGTCCTTCTTTCCTCTCCTGCAGGGTGGAGGTTTTTGGGAAGAGGGAGCATAACTCCATTGTCCCGTCAACATGGCATTACTGAGACCAAGCCTTTGGGGTGTATTTCTGCATTTCCTAAACACATGCCGCCCAAGACTGTCCTTTTAATGTTGACATTAAAAACGTAACGTTTTTTATTTAACACACATTGATAACATAACATATATCTGCTAGAGCTTGACTGAGTCTGAGATGTTTATGTGAAAAACACTGTTTAACGAGAATACATTAAAACGTCCAGCTAGGTTTAGTTTGTAAAAACAGGAAGAGGCAAATTGTTGTTGGACTAAATCAAAGAATTTCATGAAGACATTAAAAATTCCACAACTTACCATGAGGTTGGCACGGTTTCACTTCACCTACCCCGGTTTCCTGCAGCTGCATTTCTTGCTCAGTACTTTTGGGACAGTGACCCACACAACATTGTAAATGAACTGGAAATAATGTTCTGCTAGTCTAAAAAAAAGTTCAAACTTAATCCTTGCCATGGGGATAAAAGCATTTCTTTTACAGAAACAGCCCATTCCATCTTGGCTTTGCTAACTTTTATAAGTGGGATAAAGTACCCCCTGTCATACGTTAAAAGGGAATTGCAAGTCACCAAGGAGTCCTATGAGAATATAGAGCAACGAGGCCAAAGGCCCAGTTGCTTTATAAGATTATGGAACTCTGCTGTGACTTGCAAGATCTTGATCGTGTTCAGGGGGGGGGGGGGGTGCTTTATTTCTTATATTACATTGTCACATCATCACCTTTCCGACAATCCACTTAAATCTTGGTGTGTAACTTTCATATGAGAGAGATAGCACATCTGGAAACATGAAGGATAAAAATAGAATCTAGTGCCAAATTAAACATCAAATAGGCGGTTAGATATTTGTTGCAAAAAGCTATTGGAATCAGTTTATTACACATCAGTATTTTTTTTTAAAGACTATGGCGAAACATTTAAACTTTTTTTTTAATTACCCAAGGAGTTCCAAACAAACATGTTGGCGAAAGTTTCTCCTTTCTTGTTGTCACAGTACAGCTAAAAAAAAAAAACAGACCAGAAAAAAAGAAATGCGGTGTTTCGTTTTTGTGCTTTAAATGCGGTGTTTCGTTTTTGTGCTTTAAATAGCTGCTCTAATTATGCTCCATGGTCTGATCTGCCTTTCCCTTTGACTGCTGGTTTTGGCAGCAAGCACAGTGACCTTAAAACTCAACTGTAATAAGTTATTACAGTTGAATGGCTAACTCATTTCCTTTTTATAGGTCACTGGGTGCATCACAAGTCGCTCATTATGAACAAATTAGAGACAGGTTTGTAGACAGGGATTGCAAAATCCCATATATTATACTTTATTTACTATGTCATGCATTTTCCCTTTAATCTAAAGAGGTCAAAGTGTGCCCAGCAAACCAGAACAGTGGGTAGTTTCCTTTGGCTTTCTCAAGTGGCTTGATAGCAAAGTCATGGTCAAATATAAACTAGCTGGTGTGAAGGTGGAGGCCAGAAGCTACACAGTAAAATTACAGTTCCAATAATAGAATACCAAGCCAATATTATTACATCGCTTTCATAACACCTGCATTATACAGGTATGTGTACAGCAGAAACTAGAATACCATAAGGGAAATCACACAATACAGTGACGCAAAAACCTATCTGCAACGAAATCCTAATAGAAAGACTGAACACCTAGTCAATAAACTAACAATACCTGGTCATAAATGCAGTGCTGTTCGTAATGTTATTAAGCACAACAAATAATGTGATCCGCTCTCAAAAAAGGTATTTCCTATCATACTTTTCACAAATATTGGCTCATTGTGATCTTTTGGAATGTTAATAAATGCACAATGTTATGGACGCAACTCTAGAGCACTGATTCTATCACATTAAAATAAGGTCTAATTCTTTACAATAAAACGTTTTTAGGAAACCTCCTTTGTCTTGCAATTTAGGGTTAGGGTTGTTTAGTACTTTTGAAGTGGGAAGCCTCCTGGCCCAAAGGTACTAAGGACACCACAACCAGAAGTAACATATACTATGGTGTAGCAGTCCAGATTGGACTCTCATAGATTACCGTGGTGTGGACACGGAAACACACATGGTGCACACTGATTTTGAAATGGAGCATTATCACAAACACATCACTAACGTCTCATAAACAAAATACTGTTTATCCTTGGGCTTTTTCAAGGCGTAGGAATTCCTATGTTCTTGCATAATAATTTAATATAGAAACTATTTGGTTCGAGTTCTTTTGCGGTCTGGTTAAATATTGCATAACATTACATTTTAATTACTTTCTGCGATCCATATATTTTTGTTATGTGCTTTTTCTTTGTTAATATTTTATTTTTATTCCACAAAAGTCAAATAATAGCACTTATATAAATACATGCAAAAGAGCAGACCAGTTCTCAAATAAAAAAATGGTGTTTTTTAAGTGGCCTCACAATCGCATACTGCTCTTATCTGCGATCGAGGACTCTGAAGACATTCCATCAATGTCTAAATGTTGAAGAGTATCCTCTAGAGTCTCTTTTTCATGTAAGTTACAAAAGAGGTTCATATTTTCTCAAACCTAGCCATATCATGATGAATCCGCGCAGTCAACTGTTCATTTGCATAAACCAACCATATTTTTGACCACCAAATATGAATAGGGGGGTTGTTTCAGGTTTACAAAATTGTGCTAAAGATCACATAGTAGCTAACACAAAATGTGTGAGGAGCCTCCCTCAAGAGTTTGTGAGTGGATATATAGAGTTTTCGCTGGGTGCCCATAGGATCAGAATTATTGGGTCTAAAAAAAGGCCAATCCTAGTGATTTACTGGCTGAGTGTTATGATTATTTGCCAATTTTCTTTGATCTTTATGCAAGACCATAATGTGCATCATGTCTCCCAGCAGGTCTTTCAGCATAACTGTGAACCTCCATGTATAACCTTAGGGCAGGCTGATGTGAAGTACTAGTTTGTTAAATCTTTATAAGCGTTTTCTTTGTGTTGGACACAAATAAAAGACTTTGCTGCTCATGCCCATTTTTTCCCCCAAGTTTCATTTGAAAGGGTCATTGCCAGGTCTTCATTTGACGATGTAGGATGGGGCGTTTCTATGTATAGGTGATTACAGGTCGACTATAGTACAGAGATCCCCATGTTTTGTTACAGAATAAGGGTTCTATTGGGGTAAATTCTATATTGCATTTAGATGGTCTTTCCCTATGTCGTGTCTAGTGCAATAACTGAGTCAACTTGAACCCATCACTTGATTGGAGGTTAAATTGTTAAATGCATGCCTCTCAAGCTAATGCATTACCATCTTGAAAGAGATCTCCTAAGCGCAATGGCTCCCTGTTGTTCCAGCATTGGAAAATGGAATTCCAAATCCCTGGACTAAAATCCGGCTTATTCTTAATGGGATTCAGAAACGATGGGTATGTGGAGTATTTCTTATCCGGGTAAGAATATTCCAATATTCTAGGAGAATGAAGTAGGATGGCTTTTTGAGGTCTGTGTTTACAGGGTAGTCATAAAAGGTGATTAAGATTGTTCAACTTCTACCTACAGCGGTTTGGGGGAGCTACATTGCCAGTCCAAAACTGGTCGCAGTTGAGGAGGAATACTGATGCCTTCGAATGAAGACTAGGATTGTATTCTGAATCTGGAGGATGGTGCTCTTAGGGATTGGAGAGGCAAAGCTTGTAAGTGATACAATAGCCGGGGAAGGAAGTTCATTTTAACGCATGCTAATTAGACTAGCCAAGAGATTTCTAGCTTACCCCATCTTTGTACAGTATTTCAAGTAGTGTGTGAAGATTTTGTGACTATATATGTTGTACAGAACTAGACACATGGATTCCTAAAAATAGAATAGAGGATTCATTCTATTGGAACCCCAGCCTCTAAATTACAGCTTTAGTTAACCCTTGCCCCAGATGTCCTAGCAGCCGACTTTGTATAATTAACTTTAAATCTGAAAACTTTGGCAAAGGCATTCAGTTAATGCAGAAGAGCAAGAATAGAAACATCCAGCTCAGTGACAAAAGAGAAAATGTCTGAAAAAAGGCCTACATTGTACTCTGTATGGTTATAGTAATACATTTAATGTTGGGGCTGTTTTTATTTTTTTTGTATTAAGGACTCCATTGAGAGGACAAGCAATAATGGGGAGAAGGGTCATCCTTGTCTTATCTCCCTCATTATAGTTATTTTAAGGAAAAGGTCCCCTCTGATTCATAGTTGCATCTACAGGGAGGCAAAGTTGTCCATAGTGTTTTTATTAGGTTTGGGACCATTTTTTGGGAGGAATCTCTAGTCTATTTTATCAAAGGCCGTCTCTGCCTCAAGTGAGAGAAGAACCATTTGACTGCCCTGATGTTCTGCTGTATTATCAGATTGTAGGTAAATCTAGTGTTGCTGGTTGTGTTTTGGTTTTTGACAAACCCAGATTGTTCAGGTGAAATTAGTAGGGGCCAAGCACTGCAAACTCGCAAAACTAGGATGGATGTGAAATTCTTACATCTAAATCCAGTAACGCCATAGGTCTGTAGGACCCACATGTAGTAGGACTCCTGTCAGGTTTCAGGATTAGAATGATTATGGATTCCATCATTGTTTTTTGGCTTTACCGGAATCCAAAAAAGAATTGAACAATGTTGTTAATGGCTGAGATAAAAGGTTACTATATGCTTTGTAAAGGACACTGACAGACCATGTGGTCTATGGGTCTTATTATTCTTCAGTGGTCTTAGTCAGAGTTCGGACTTTATCAGTGGGAATGGGATTTTCTAGAAGAGTAAAGTAAAGCTCATACCTTTTTTTTTAACGAAGTTTTATATAGAGTGAACTTGACCCGATATTGGGTATCAGAGAGCTTTACATAGCACCCGTTGTGTTGCATGAAGACACATTAATTTTTGATAGGCACAGGGAATTTAAGTGATTTGCCCAGAATCACAGGATGTTCAGCGTCATTGCTGAGACTCGAACCCGGTTTCCCAGATTTGTAGTCGCCCGCCCTAGCCATTAGGTCAACTCCTCTCACCTTCTCTGGCATGACAAGTTTTCTGAATAATGATCTTGAGCTGCTTCATCTAGATCCTGGTGGCATAGTATGAATGAAAGACATCCATAATGTAGGCAAATTTATACAGCAGGATATCATCATCATCATTGTGGACAAAGGAAATAGATTTTCTGGTCTGTAGCATATGTAATTTATACACTAGAATCCTGTCAGCTTTGTTACCTTTTTCATAGTAGCATTGGTTTGTGTAAACCATTATTTTAGCAGAATCTTTCATTAAAAGGTGCTCTAATTCACCTCTCGATTTCTTCAGTTTAGCATATTCTCTGAAAGAGCCTTCTTTTTAGGTTGAGGCTGGGCAGCACATGTGATGGAGCAAGGATTCGCACGTAAAGCGACTTGCTCTCACTCATGAACCTCGTTCAAATTATAATCATATTAATCCAACTGTCCGTCTCGTATTTAGCATTTTCCCCAACACACCGGTGTCCCCAAGAGGCTTGCCTATGTGTCTTTTCATCCTCACAATGCTTGCACTAAAGAAATGGCCGCTTCGCTGAAATTCAGTCTGCGCATGCATCGGTCATACCCATGTGATGTGACGCACTCGCATTCTGGAGGGAATCTGCTGCTCATGCGCACTGTTGCAAACATGGCCGCTTGTCTCTCACCACGGTCTATGCTTGCAACTGCTGCTTTAGCCTATCTGTCTTTTCGCACTAAACTTTAATACTATTGCTGTTATAAAGTAAGGGGGGTGTAAAATTTTATCACGGTATACAGTGTGATCATTTTTATGTGTGATTTTAATTTGTTCTCGCTTACTTTTCATGTGTCGCGTCTCTGGGGGCTGGAATATACATAACCGGCGCCATGATGAGGCTCCTCTGAGTATTGCCATGTGACCTGGGAGAAACTCTACTGCGCAGAAGCTGAAACAAGCCAGCTGGCTCCTGAAGCCCAATGCGCCTGAGAACCCAGCACAAGACGATGAAATTCCACCTTGAAACACAGAGACAATGTTGCTATACCCTGTACACTCGTATTCTCTACTGCATTCCTATGGATGGGAACGTGAACCCAAGGGGCGGATAAGCAAAATTTCAATATTTATGATGAGAACGTTGAATTCTAGGAGGTGACAATGTCCGAGCCACCTCTCCTGACCAATCATAATGTGAGAAACTGTCACTTGCAACATTGATGGGTGGTCTAAGGGTCCCCAAACTGTATAATTACCCTAGTGTAGCTTAGGAAAATTGTCCGACTTGTCCGAGTAGCAGGCCTGTCACTGACCCTACGAACTCTATAGGTGCTCAATCTAGAGTGCTGCGGAGCACTCTGTCCATATTTTCCACAATCTCCTAGGGGTGGAAATAGTCTTAAGTGCTGGCGAAGCACTTTGCTGGGAAATTCGAAAACCCAATCGGGGTTACTGGCGGATTACTTGCAGAGAGGGGTAACGCAGGCGTTGCATCTGAAGCTGTGGGTATTGGTCGTACCTTGGTGAGCCCAGTCCTGACCCAAAATCCTGAGGGGTATCCTGTCCTGACTGCCCGTGAGCTGTACCTGCTCGCATTCTGGCATTCCTTTTCTGAGGGTCCTTGTCCCCGTCCTTCCAAACTGACCCGTGGCAGGGTTAGTCCTCATTCCTAATTAGGTAAATATTACGTAGTGGGTTTGCGATTCTCTCTCTCTCTCTCTCTCTCTCTCTTTTTCGCCCTCTCCTTAATAAAGCGCTCTTGCCGTTATATTGCTCTATCACCTTGAAATGCAAGTTATATGAAATTGATTATTAGACTTGTTCCACTTCTCTCCCCCCCCCCTGTAGGAAATTACTGACTGTTATATTTTAGTATGTTCCTGTTTTTCCCTTCCCTTTAGCATGGTTGCAGTGAATCTAATAAGTATAGCTTGAGTAGCCTAGCTTAAAATTATTCATTCAAGATTCTATTCATGTCCCTCGCCCTAGTTTAAACTTGTGCTGAATGGCGTGTTCCTTAAATGCTCAGATCCCATAGTGTTCCCATATGCTCAAATGGTCCTTGCTCTAATTCACAGTTATATTTTGGTCGTGATCCTAATGCTTGATGTGTTATTTTGTATCTTGCTTATCTTGGCATATTCACTTTGAAATCTTTTAGATAAAACTTTTAACCCCATCAGGTGTCTGTGGTTATTTTACAGATTACAGTGTGGAAAAATGTATTTTGGTTTATAAAGTATATTCTTTCCTAGGAAACCTGTCACTTGTCCACTGCTAGCTCCTGATCCGTCGGGAGTAATGTGCCTGTGGTAAGTCAGGTACATGAATAGTAAGTGGTGTAAGAGTCACCCCCCGAATTACTCATAGTGGCGTGCAAGAAATCACCCGGTTCACTGCAAAACTTAGTCTTGGTCACTCGCGTCAGGGCCCAGTGCACGGGGTGAAAATTGGTAAACTTGTGACCCGGGTGACCTGCGCGCTCTATCAGTAATTATCTGGTAGCAGAGGTAATGGTTAGGACTAGTTAAGATAGGTAGACAGGATAGTTGATAGACAAACCGTGAAAATAAAATGTGCTGCTGATTTTCTACTGTATTGGTTCAAATTTTGCAATGTTTTAAGGATTTATATGTAAATGTATATGATTTTTGCATTGCTGCTATAAGTGTTACATGTCGTATTAACAAAGGACTGGTTGTAAGCGTTCAGTGTAGTCCGAATCCCCGGGGAAGTATATAGCTAACGGTGAGTAGAATCCGGTTAGCTGGAAAAGTCACTTGTTTAGAGTCATTAGTGTAGGGTTAAGAATACCTGGAAGCACTAATTAGGATCTTTTTTGCATCTGTATAAATGATAGCTACGAGTCCTTTATAAAACTTTCATTGTGATATCACCTAGTAAGGGTCACATACGGGAGGAGTAATAGGGTCTCCGAGGCTTGACTGGTAAGTAAAATAGTCCGCTGGTTAAATCCTGGCTCAGTACATATCCCTGACAGAAGTGGATGAGTCAGAAGAATAACGGGTTCTATATTACTCGTGTGTGAGGTTAGGCAAAGAAGTCTATCCGGAGTGAATGAAAAGTAGACAGAAGTGGTTTACTTGCAGTGAGAGGAAGTTTTTCTGTCTATTTAGAACACTCAGACATAGTGGCAGACATTGTGTGTTAGTAACTAAGTTTTATACTCGCACTTTAGGAAAAGTTAAAAGTTTCCGTTACCTTGTGAAGGAGGGAGTCGGTCGGAAAGCTGCTCTGACGTCACTCCGTGCCGCGCTGGTATTGGTCAGAACAGCGGGTGTGTAGTGAAGCCGAATTTGTAAGGGAGGGGTGAGTGCCGGAGCGTGAGACTTGGTCTCGCGAAAGGCCGCGCACCCATTGGATAAGGATTTTTGTATTCACAGTGTTGATTGGTCTCTACAAAATAAGAGTCGCGCTAGCATTGGGAGAACCCAAGTAAACAAAATTAATCAGGCCGAGTTAGAAGCGAGCCTGGAAAGGCACATGTGGTATCCTGAGTTCTTACCTAATCCACAGAACTCAGGCTTCTATAAGGAACAGATTATACGAGGTAGACCGCACATGATGTATGGAATAAAGAGAAAAATGTTGTTTGCCGACAAGGTAAAGAATTTCTTTAAAACAGATAAGCCCATTAGAACGAGAGAGGGTGTGATCATTCCTCCACCCAATACTCCTGCTTCTTTCATGATGTTTGAAAAGGGGTATCATACCTGTGTATGGCTAGAGAATTGGGCAAAGTATACTGCAGATGACGGAGTCCTAGCGTTTCCTATTGATGGTACCTTTAATGGTAGGATCCTGTTTAACTTAAGGACCCGCATGAATGAATTGCATCCCAGACCCAGATTAACCCAGTACGAAGCCTTAGAAGAGTGGGAAATTGAGGCTTTGGAGAGAGATAGACCCCGGATGGACAAGGGAGTGAGCAAATGGTATCCGAGGGTCCATAGAGAAACCAAAGAGCAGAAAATGAAACATTGGAGACAAAGCATGATGGTGGAAGGGTTGTTTCCAATGATGGGGGTATTAGAACAAGGGAAAGGAAAAAGTAAAGAGAAAACCCATCACTTAATGCCTGTAGGGGACTCAGAAGATGAGCACCTAGAAGATTTGTTGATGAAAAACCCACCTCCCTATGTAGCAGAGTCCGAGCCTTTAAGTTCACCAAACCCGTTTGCCAAATATCCCAGATGTCGGAGGGATAGTGAGACAGATGGGACGGGTAAGACCAGTGAAGGGGATGGGTTTTGCAGACCTAAGACCACGGTCCCGAATTATCAGCCGTTTGGGGAAGGCCCACCTCGATTGATTACTCCGACTGCCCCAAGTATTTACCCTCCCTTGGTCCCCCAAGTATTGCATGACAAATCAGCAGAAAAGGCTTTGCGAGAACAAGAGAAGGAAGCCCTGGCTAAGCAGCGAGACGATTTAGTCCGGACCATAGCCCAGATACATCCCCATCCAGATTCTCTGACTATTCCAGTGACCATTGGACCCGCTATTCCTCTTTACAGGGATAACCTGGCTAGTCCTCGTCCTCCTGTTATCTCCCCAATAATGCCTACTCCTAGCATACCACCCCCGAGAAAGGAAGTATTCATAGATGACGATCAAGAGAGTGAATGTGAATCAGTGGTTCTGATGGATTTGCCCATTAGAGAACCTAGGACTAGAATGTCGGGGGCAAGAAGTCAGAGTAGGCCAAAAGAGGTTTTGATTGAAGGTGCATCTGGGGTTAGGAGTGCCACAGTAGTAACACCAGAAGAATTAGACAGATGGACCAAAGAGTTGGAGAAAGAGACCACTCCCCAATCCAGACCGTTAGAGATCTATAAACTAAGGATAGAAATAGAAGAAATGATGGCTGGAAACGTAGGATTAGAGCGCTTAAACTCATACAGCGAAGAAGAGTTACTGTTCATCAGTAAAAACCTTACCCGAAACGCTAGATTGCTCCATGAGAGACTGATGGACACAGCCACGGAAATGGGAATAGATGTCAGTCGCTCCAAAATCCTTCAGAAACCCTACAGAGTAGATTTTTCGGACAAAGACTTAGAAAGCTTGAATATGGGACGAAAACAGATCCAGATAAAAGAATTATTAAAACTCTTGCAGAAATGGGGGGATGTGGGGAAATGGAGAACCCGGTGGGCAAAGAAAAAGGAAGACAGCAGGGCAAAGTCTCAGGCTTCAGAATACGTGTTAAAGGAAGTAACCCCGACAGAAAAATTGTGTCCCATGAGAGAGGTCCCGGGAGGAAAATATGTCCATGTCCCTTGGTCCCGACAGGATATTGTGTCATTTACAAATGACTTCCCGAAATTACGGGAAAAGCCTGTTGATTGGTACAGACAGGTTGAACGCTTCATAAAGGTTCAGAAATGTCTTCTGAAAGACCTGGATGCGTTTTTCGACATTGTGGTCCCTGTAGATTTGTGGACCGACTGCAAAATTGAAATTAATTGGCCTAGTGAGGAATATGCAAGAGATGAGAAAACAGGAGCTCCCTCACCTGAAGTAATGAGGAAGTATGATCAGGTCATACAGTACCTCAAGAAAAAGGTGCCCGCAAAAGAGACAGATTGGACCAGAATAGATAGAACCACCCAAGAACGTGATGAAACTGTCCATTCCTTTTATGAAAGGTTACTGCAAGTATTCAAAACTTACAGTGGTATCGATAACGTGGACATGAAAGACATGACCCATTTCAGTTACAGATTCGTGCTAGGATTAAGGCCTGAAATATCTCAATGGATTCGAGATAATAAAATAAGTTGGCAGGGAAAACCAATAGATGACGTCCTGAAATACGCAAAATACTGCGAAGATGAAATTGAAAATAAAAGGAAAGCCCTCAAGGAGAAGGTAATGTGGGCACAGGTGAAATTGGCTGAACAGCAGGAAAAACAGTTAAGTAAATTGAATTCCAATAATAATGCTCAGAATGCCACTGCTGGGGGAGGAGGGAAGCCCCGGGCAAAGATGAGTCGGGAAGAAGCTATGAAGAAGTTCCCATGCCACGGGTGCGGCCAGTTAGGGCATTGGAGAGACGAGTGTCCACACCTGCAGGCCGGTAATGCCCCTATAAATGGTTTAAATCCACAGGTGCGGAAAGAGGGGACGAGAAAGAACCAGCAACAGGTAAAGCTACCTCCAGTACCTCGCGCTCCTAGACAAAATTATAAGAACCAGGGCCAGCAGAATGAAAGGGCGGAAATATGGGAGGGAGAGAATGGAAGCAATGCAGCGATTGAATTAAATGATTCTTTCCTCTGTGATGAACAAGATTGACGGGGCCTGAGGGGGGAGGACAAGGAGTGCGTACTTGGCGCCTCCTTACCGGTAGACCAGACTGGACCGTACATTGAAGGGAAGGTTGAGGGAAAAGACATCACCTTTCTGTTGGACACTGGTGCTACCCGGTCCACTGTAAGAACAGTGGATGTTCCTAACCTACCCCTCTCGGGAGAAGCTATCCAAGTAGTGGGTGTCTCAAATCAGATAATAAGTACTCCAGTAACTGAGCCTATGGAAATCTCCATAGGAAACTTTAAAGAAATGCACAGATTTGTGGTCTGTGATTCCAGTCCTGTGAACCTGTTAGGACGCGATTTGTTGTGCAAAATGAACTGCACCATCTTTTGCTCACCAAAGGGCGTCGAAGTTCAGACCCCCGATGAAGATGGTTTGTACAAACTAATGTTAGTAAGACCTGATGCTGACATTAAAACGTTGTCAATTGAAGACTTGCCTGAAGAGCTTCAGTTAAGAGTGGTACCAGAAGTGTGGGATTTCTCGGGAAAAGATGTAGGCTTAATGGCAAACGTGGACCCAGTTAAAATAGCAATTAAGACAAATGCAGTATATCCCAAAACAAGACAGTACAAAATGAGTGCAGAAGTAAAGGCAGGAGTCGCAACTGAAATTACCCGACTGCTCGAAGCAGAAATCATAGAAGAAGTAATGAGCAGTCCCTGCAATTCGCCCATCATTGGAATTAAAAAGCCTAGTGGAAAGTACCGAGTAGTGCAGGACCTGCGCAAGGTAAACCAAATTGTTGTACCTTGCTGTCCCATTGTGCCCAACCCTGCAGTAATCTTGTATCAGATTCCTTGGAATGCGGAATGGTTCACGGTCATTGACCTGTGCCATGCATTCTTTTCCATCCCATTGCATCCAGAAAGCAAGTTCCTTTTTAGTTTTGAATTTGACAGCCATATCTATGTCTGGAATCGTGTCCCTCAGGGGTACACTGAAAGTCCTTCGATTTTCAACCAGATTGTAAAGAAATGTCTTGAGACCCTGATACTGCCCGGAGAGTCCGTTTTGGTACAGTACATAGATGACCTTCTAGTGGCATCTAAAACTCAAAATGACTGTGTCACTGACACCATTGCCTTGCTGAATCACTTAGGAAAGGGAGGACATAAAGTATCCCCTGACAAATTGCAGTTCTGTAAAAACTCAGTAAAATATCTGGGGCACCAGATAGAGAAAGGGATCCGAAAGGTCACCACAGAAAGGATCAAGATAATTAAAGCAATGGACCTACCCCGAACTCAGAAAGAGGTGAGGATGTTTCTAGGAGTTGTGGGGTACTGCAGACAGTGGATTGTGGGATTCGCAAATCTAGCCAAACCTTTGATAAAAATGACCAAGAAAGGAGTGGAAGACCCAGTCAGTTGGGACAGCGAAAGCATGTCCGCATGGGTAACATTGCGAAATTGTCTATGTACCGCACCTGCATTAGGTATGCCAGACTATTCCAAGCGTTTTGAACTATTCTGTGACACCAGAGAAAATTGGGCGCTCTCAGTCCTGACCCAGGAGCATGGGCTGGTCAGGCGTCCTGTAGCCTATTTCTCAGCCACTCTAGATCCGGTGGCTGCTGGATTGCCCGGATGCCTGAAAGCAGTAGCTGCTACTTGCGTCAGTCTGGAACAGAGTGAGAATATTGTCATGGGACATCCTGTCACCGTATATGTTCCACATTCTGTTGTAATTCTACTGACAAGAACCAAGACCCAGTATCTCACACCTAGTCGGCTGACTAAGTATGAGAGAATTTTGGTTGGTGCTGAGAATGTCACAATTTCTCGGTGCAATGTCCTAAACCCAGCAACTCTGTTACCTGTTCCCCTGGATATAGACGACGAGGGTGAAATGGAACATAATTGCATTGATCTAACAGAATTCAGCACTAAGCCCCGTCCAGACATCAAAGAAGTAGCATTGCTTGATGGGGATCATACAATGTTTGTGGACGGGTCATGCTTAAGACATGAGAGTGGAGGTCTGTGTGCTGCCTATGCTGTAGTGACACTGACCAACACTATAGAAGCCTCTTACCTATGCGAGGTGAAATCTGCACAGGTGGCAGAGCTCATAGCCATGACCAGAGCCTGTAGGAGGGGTAAAAACAAAAGAATAACTGTTTATACCGACAGTCAGTACTGTTACGGGGTTGTTCATGACTTCGGCCAACTATGGTTACAAAGAGAATTCATGACTTCCTCAGGTACCCCTATCAGAAACGGAAAAGTGGTACAAGAATTATTGGAAGCTATTCAATTGCCCAAAGAATTGGCTGTGGTCAAGTGTGCGGCTCACAGATCAGGAGATGATGATGTGACAGCCGGGAACAGATACGCTGACCAAATCGCACAGTTTTGTGCCCGATACCAAATGTCCCTCCAAATTGGGTTATGGGGTGGACACAGCTGCCAACTGATGTTGTTTGATAATGTGTCAACGTGGGATGAGTTGAAAGACTTACAACAGTCAACAGGCAGGGAAGAAAAAGCTAGATGGAGTGAAAATGAATGCAGAATGAGGAATGACGGTGTGGTGGTAGACAAAAATGGAGTGCCCGTGCTGCCCGACAGTCTGATAGATCCCATGGTCCGAATGATACATGAACCAACACATATGGGAAGGGATGCCATGTGTCGTGTGTTTGACAAGGTGTTCTATAATTCAAAGTTCAGGAACCAGGCGGAAAGGTTTTGCCAGAGGTGCCTAGTGTGTCAGCAATTCAATGCAGGAAAGAGGACTGTAGTGGAGCAGAGTACCATCGGAAAGGCAGTAGGTCCCTTTGTCAGAATGCAGGCAGACTTTATAACAATGCCCAAATGCAAGGGATATAGATATATCCTGGTCATAGTTTGTCTGTTCTCCCGGTGGGTGGAGGCCTACCCAGCTAAGAAAAATGATGCCCTAACTACAGCCAAGCTATTGCTCAGGGAGTTGATACCTAGGTTTGGGATCCCTGAGACGATTGAAACGGACCAAGGTGGGCATTTTGCCAACAAAGTCCTAGAAGAGCTCTGTAAGGCCTTTAAAATGAAGCAAAGACTGCACTGTGCCTACCATCCCGAGGCATCTGGGGTGGTTGAGCAGATAAATGGCACGATAAAGTCCAGACTGGCGAAGATGTGTGATTCCACCAAAATGAACTGGACAGACGCTTTGCCCCTTGTGCTGATGAGTCTGAGAAGTATTCCAAATCGAAAAACAGGCCTGAGCCCCCATGAGGTACTAATGGGGAGAGTGATGCGACAAGCATGGGTACCTGGACACAAACTGCTAAGCATTACTGATGATTTGGTGCTAGAATACTGCAAGCAGCTGGGTGACCAAGGGCGTTCTATCTCCCACCAGATTGGAGAGACAGAAGACGAATGGCCCAAGACTCCAGCACATAAGCTACGACCAGGCGATTGGGTGGTGTTGAAGAAACACACCCGGAAGAGTTGCCTTGGACCAAAGTGGGGAAAGCCGAGACAAATGATTCTTGTCACCACTACTGCTGTAAAGTGTGCTGGTGTGCCGAAGTGGATCCATGCCAGCCACACCAAGCGGGTAACAGGAGAAAACGCGACTGAAGCTGAAGGCAGCCCTGCTGAGGAGACTCCCAAAGAGAGTCCGGATCTCGCTGACATCGAACTGCCGAGCACAAGTCGAGACGTTGAGTGGTACCCTGCTGATGACCCGGTTCATGATCCAATACGAACCAGGAAATATTCCTACCTAGACAGTGAGTGGGATAGTCCAGGTGAGACAGAAATAGAAGAAGAAGGTCAGGTCGGCGAGACTCACATCACACCTGATCAGGAAATAGGCCAAGTAGGGACAGATCAAGACGTCGACACTCCGCCTGAAACTCCGGAGTCTGGGAAGGGACAGATAGTGGTAAGGGCCGAAGTTCATGCGGAAGACAGTGAAGAGAACGAAGTGCATGAACCAGAGCAGATAGAAATAGATGAACGTGTTCAGGAATCAGAATCCAGTTCACCTAAAAGCAAAGAAAACCTACCTGAACAGGACCAGTTTGAGGACCAGGCAGAAGAAATAGATGAAAGACCTGGAACTAGTCAGACAGGGAGGGAAATAGACTCTGTCAAGCACAAGGAGAAAATTAAAAGAGTGCACGAGGAAGGTCAAGTGTCCTCGACCACTGAAAGTCACAGAAGCAAAAGTACACCCAGGTACGTCAAAAGGCTAAGACTCCGAATAAAAACAGTCGAGGAGAAACTGAAAGACCGTGAGAGGGCTGAAAGTGAAAGAAAACCAGCCCGAGGCAAGTTTCTGCGAAAGAGCGACAGAGTGAAGAAACAGAATAAACTGTATCGGAGCCCCGAATGGACATACCTGGTGCTGGAAGAAATTGATGAGCCCACTCACAGTGGCAAAAGTGACGAAGAATCCATCACTGATCGGAGGTCGGACGAAGACCCTCCTTGAGACAAAACAGAGCGAAGCCTTGGTGTAAAGAAAAGAAGAGGGGTTGCAAAAGCCACCTGTAAGCTAAAATGTCTGATTCAAGCGTAGCTGGGAGATCCAGATTTGGGTGTTGTAAAACTTGCTGTAAAATATGCTTATGTAGTATAGCTATGCTAATAGTGATGTGGATAGGATTAACAGTCTTTATACCTTTTATGATAAGTAAATATCCTAACCTGTCCCCTACTGAACCTGAAATACTAGACACAGACGTTGCACAGACTGCAGAAACACCACGAAGCTTAGAACGACATGACAATTCAGTTAGGCAAAGACAGACACGACAAAATTTAGAAGCATCAGATGAGGGTGAACTGCACTTTCACAAAATGAAAAACAGGACGCATTTAAATGTTTTCGCTAACTTGCTAGTGCATTATGTAGAGGCTATGGAAATAGAAGACTGTTATGTCTGCATGAAGCTACCCACATCTGTAGCTGAAGGTGTGACATATCACCACTTGCCCCTAACCTATGGAATTTCCTGCAGTATATTAGCTAGCTTATTTTATAGAAGCACTTTGCAGTACTACTATTCAAATGCTGACGTAGTATTTTCTGAACTTCCTATTAGAGGACATCTGAATCTCGTGCATGTTAAAAGCGAGGTGACCCGTTATATGGGAGAATATTTCTTGACTATAGGTGACATAGACTTAGATGAAGCTCGACAAGAAAATCTGACCTGTTCCTTGCAAGAGCAGGAAAAGATGTTTATAAAAATGGCAGACAGAAGGAGGGAAAAGTTTCAGAAAAAGGCAAATGATGAAAAGGATAGAGTCCCTAGGTGGGCTGAGCACATGGATAACACCTCACAAGGCGAAGCTAATCCTGCTTTGTTGCTGGATTTTGAACGGAAAGGAAAACTTTGTCTCCATAGAGAAAGGACAGAATATTATAACAATGTATTCATTGGTTCCAGCGAGTGTGAGCATAATTATAAGGTAATTGGAGGTTGGGGTTTCAAAAATGGGTCAGAACCTGTGTTTCCCGGAATATATTATATATGTGGGAACAAGGCTTATTTCAAATTGCCGGATCACTGGTATGGAAGCTGCTACTTTGGCATTGTTTTCCCGAAAATATACCATGTGAATAATGCTGCTGGAAGCAATGATGAAGATACTAATGGCTTAGTGCGTAGTAAACGTGAGAGTGTAGGAGAAATCATAGGTGATATTTTTAGTGCACTGATACCTGGAATGGGGGTAGTTCTGAACACACACAGAATTTGCAAATTGTCTACGGTAGTGGATCGGTTATCTACTGACACTGCTGCTGGATTCCTGTTGGTCAATACTGAAATGGTTGCGATCAGATCAATGGTTTTGCAAAATCGCCTTGCTCTTGACACCTTATTGGCAAAAGAGGGCGGAGTCTGTAGAATGCTGAAGGCGCAACATTGTTGCACCTACATACCTGATAAAAGTATCGAACTTAAAAGATACGTGAGAAATATAACTAATTTGGAAAAAGAGCTCAAACCATTAGAGGTTGACAGTGCCTGGACGAGACTGACTGGAGGTCTCTCCTCAATAGGTAGTTGGTTTTCTAACCTAGGTAGAAACATTCTGTGGAAAGTACTGATGCCAATAATCGGAATAGGTGTGGTTGTTCTGATCATATTCATCTGCTGTAAATGTCAAAAATGCAAAAGGAGGTCCACTGCAAATAAGAGAGGGGTGAAAAGAAACATTGATGAATTAGAATTGGAAGAATTGAGGAATGAAATATACAAAAAGGTAAAGAATCACCACTCTCATAGAGAAGCCGAAAGAAAAATCAACAATAAGTTCGTTGAGATAGAAATGAATGATATGGAAGAATGAGAGTTGGCATCTGTTTCCGTTATATAGTGATGATAGTAAATATCATCAAAGAGGGGATTGATGGAGCAAGGATTCGCACGTAAAGCGACTTGCTCTCACTCATGAACCTCGTTCAAATTATAATCATATTAATCCAACTGTCCGTCTTGTATTTAGCATTTTCCCCAACACACGGGTGTCCCCAAGAGGCTTGCCTATGTGTCTTTTCATCCTCACAATGCTTGCACTAAAGAAATGGCCGCTTCGCTGAAATTCAGTCTGCGCATGCGTCGGTCATACCCATGTGATGTGACGCACTCGCATTCTGGAGGGAATCTGCTGCTCATGCGCACTGTTGCAAACATGGCCGCTTGTCTCTCACCACGCTCTATGCTTGCAACTGCTGCTTTAGCCTATCTGTCTTTTCGCACTAAACTTTAATACTATTGCTGTTATAAAGCAAGGGGGGTGTAAAATTTTATCACGGTGTACAGTGTGATCATTTTTATGTGTGATTTTAATTTGTTCTCGCTTACTTTTCATGTGTCGCGTCTCTGGGGGCTGGAATATACATAACCGGCGCCATGATGAGGCTCCTCTGAGTATTGCCATGTGACCTGGGAGAAACTCTACTGCGCAGAAGCTGAAACAAGCCAGCTGGCTCCTGAAGCCCAATGCGCCTGAGAACCCAGCACAAGACGATGAAATTCCACCTTGAAACTCAGAGACAATGTTGCTATACCCTGTACACTCGTATTCTCTACTGCATTCCTATGGATGGGAACGTGAACCCAAGGGGCGGATAAGCAAAATTTCAATATTTATGATGAGAACGTTGAATTCTAGGAGGTGACAATGTCCGAGCCACCTCTCCTGACCAATCATAATGTGAGAAACTGTCACTTGCAACATTGATGGGTGGTCTAAGGGTCCCCAAACTGTATAATTACCCTAGTGTAGCTTAGGAAAATTGTCCGACTTGTCCGAGTAGCAGACCTGTCACTGACCCTACGAACTCTATAGGTGCTCAATCTAGAGTGCTGCGGAGCACTCTGTCCATATTTTCCACAATCTCCTAGGGGTGGAAATAGTCTTAAGTGCTGGCGAAGCACTTTGCTGGGAAATTCGAAAACCCAATCGGGGTTACTGGCGGATTACTTGCAGAGAGGGGTAACGCAGGCGTTGCATCCGAAGCTGTGGGTATTGGTCGTACCTTGGTGAGCCCAGTCCTGACCCAAAATCCTGAGGGGTGTCCTGTCCTGACTGCCCGTGAGCTGTACCTGCTCGCATTCTGGCATTCCTTTTCTGAGGGTCCTTGTCCCCGTCCTTCCAAACTGACCCGTGGCAGGGTTAGTCCTCATTCCTAATTAGGTAAATATTACGTAGTGGGTTTGCGATTCTCTCTCTCTCTTTTTCGCCTTCTCCTTAATAAAGCGCTCTTGCCGTTATATTGCTCTATCACCTTGAAATGCAAGTTATATGAAATTGATTATTAGACTTGTTCCACTTCTCTCCCCCCCCCTGTAGGAAATTACTGACTGTTATATTTTAGTATGTTCCTATTTTTCCCTTCCCTTTAGCATGGTTGCAGTGAATCTAATAAGTATAGCTTGAGTAGCCTAGCTTAAAATTATTCATTCAAGATTCTATTCATGTCCCTCGCCCTAGTTTAAACTTGTGCTGAATGGCGAGTTCCTTAAATGCTCAGATCCCATAGTGTTCCCATATGCTCAAATGGTCCTTGCTCTAATTCACAGTTATATTTTGGGTGTGATCCTAATGCTTGATGTGTTATTTTGTATCTTGCTTATCTTGGCATATTCACTTTGAAATCTTTTAGATAAAACTTTTAACCCCATCAGGTGTCTGTGGTTATTTTACAGATTACAGTGTGGAAAAATGTATTTTGGTTTATAAAGTATATTCTTTCCTAGGAAACCTGTCACTTGTCCACTGCTAGCTCCTGATCCGTCGGGAGTAATGTGCCTGTGGTAAGTCAGGTACATGAATAGTAAGTGGTGTAAGAGTCACCCCCCGAATTACTCATAGTGGCGTGCAAGAAATCACCCGGTTCACTGCAAAACTTAGTCTTGGTCACTCGCGTCAGGGCCCAGTGCGCGGGGTGAAAATTGGTAAACTTGTGACCCGGGTGACCTGCGCGCTATATCACATGCGGTGCTCTGCGAGGGTATGCTGTATTCAGGTAGAGACTTGACGCTCTGCCTACTCTCCGCCCATATACTTTCCATTGGTTTGTGTCACTGTCCCCTTAAACTGTGGCTGTTCATTGGTCAATAGGCTTAGAAGTCCCTCCTTAGTACCACCATGTCTCCTTTTGTAACCTCCCATGGCGACACCCCTTTTTACGTGTGTTGTTACTGGGTAGGCTTTATTTACAGACTTCGAGCACTATTTTCTCAAATTGCTATGTCCTATCCGCTATTGCAGCCAGGACGTGTTCTCTCCTAAAGCTTTTTAAAAAAAATATATATAGCATATTCGCATTTGTAATGCAATAGGTCTCGCATTTGCGAGAGTTTAAACTATTGGCATTGTAAATGACAATGCCTTTTATTTATCCGTTTCAGAAACAACACATAAATAAAAGGCAGTGTCATTTACAATGCTAATAGCTCAAACGCTCGTAAATGCGAGACCTATTGCATTGCAAATGCTTTTTTTGTATATGTTTAAGGGCCCTGATTTCCTTTTCTATATGTGTGAAACTGGTGGTATGGGAAGTTAGCACCCCAGTGATTACACCTTTAGCCACATTGTAGATAGTGCCCCAGTCCACCACGCCATTGTCATTTTCCTTAGTTATCGAAAACCCTTTGGATGGTAGCCCATAATGTGGGATCAATAAATTTCCTTAACAGCCTGCTCTGAAATTACATGGTAACCATAGATTTCATCTCACGGATTCATACCCCTGCCCAACATGAATAATTTCATGGTCAGGACCTGGATTGTCAACGAGCTGAATGACCACATAAAGAGGGGGACAGTTTTGAGTTTAGTGAAACATCATGCACAAGCTGCATTGATGCTACAGGAGACCCATCTCCTGGGCAACAAATTCCCCTTCCTCGTAAGATTCGGCTACAACAGGCTCCATCATATGTGACACACCTGGGAGGGAGGTGATACTTCTACACAGGCTGGGAGCTATAGGCCTTCCTGGATCTGAACTGCGGTATGACGGATACTCCCAGAATGTACTGGGTGACTGCAAAGGTCACCATGGGAGGGCTGTCATATTTTGCATGAGAGGGTAAAGCAACAACAGATACTCACCATAGAAAAGAACACTCGGACACTGGAGCAAGAAGAGAAGGACTAACCTAGGGAACTAGTACAACATAAATTAGCGGTGAAAAGAGCTTTGTTGAGATGAGGCAGCTCTGTTATGATGAAGCACATCAATACTGGACCACATCAACTAGAAGGGTATAAGAATAGAGGGATAAGTCTGTTAGCTTCTGTACTTGTTGGCGATTTGGGATACTGCCTCTAGTGTGATTCCTAACAGCGTTAGCCCAACTGGTGTCCAAGTCTCAAAAGCAATTGTGATAGCAGCAGCCTCTGCCAACAAGTATGAGAGCAACAAAAGAAGTGGATGCGACTGGAACCCCTGCTCACTTTGAGTGCGCTGGATTGAGCGGAATTGAACCAACCTATCACCCTAGCTGAAGCGCAGGGAGTCTTAAAAGAGATTAAGCCTGTGAAAAAAATGGGGACCTAATGAGTGTCCTATTAAATACAACTGCAAATTTCTGTCCCTTCTCCTTCATGTGAGATGTAAAATGAGGCCATGAGCAGGGGATGCTTCTCTTCTGACTTTAATCTGGCTATGACTGTGGTCCTTCAAATGCAGAACAACGTGCATCATACTGTCCCATTTCCCTAATCAAAAGAGCGAATAAATTATATGCCATAGTGCCAACAAACAGGTTTCCTCAGGGTGATAATGCAGCTGGTCCACTCAGACCAATGTGGTTTTATATCTCTCATAAGTACCCGACACTGCATCCGCAGAGTGCACACTGCTCTGGCTTGGATACACCATAAGGGAGGCACTAGGGCTCTCATACACCTTAATGTAGAGAAAATATCAGATTTTCTGGACTAGGCCTTCCTCCATTGGGTGTTGCAGTTATGGAATTTAGGCCTCATTACGTGGACTAAGACTGTACCTTGTATGGTCAGCCTCAAGCACAGGTAAAGGTGAATGGTACACTTCTCCTCCCATTACCTATCTGCAGAGGTTCCAGACAGGGTTGCCCACTTTCTCCCCTTCTATTTGTTATAGTCATTGAGACACTCATGGTCTGGGCTAAATGTGATGTACAGTTATTGGGCTTCGAGGATTGAATCGGATTCTACGCTGTCAGCTTAGTAGTTTTCCTTTCCTGTCCTCACATTACAGGTCCAAGCCTCTTCCAGATGTTGAGTCAAAAGGAACAATTGATGGACGGAATGAAGAACAATGCAAACATTCACTCCCAGTCACAAAGATCTAGGTTTAATCCATTGTTCTTTTGCTCACCATGCCTCCCCAGTTTGGGCCTAGCCATATGCAAATCAGTCTTGACCCTGTTCCTCGTGGGAAGCCAGGTCCTCCCTGAACTGGAAATAAGCATCCTGGGACTGGTTTCAGGGCATCACCCCTCATCAGCCACGCTAGCTTGAATCCAGTAGTGCAGTGAGTACTGGACCCACATCATGGGTTTAATCTATCGTTCTTTTGCTCACCACGTCACCCCACTTTGGACTCACCCATATGTAAATCAGTCTCTAAGAAGAAGCATCAGGTTTGTCAGTTAACTGGTCCAAGTTTCTCCTGGTCCCACTGGTGGCTAACAGGGGATGC
This sequence comes from Lissotriton vulgaris, assembly GCF_964263255.1. Lineage (NCBI taxonomy): Eukaryota > Metazoa > Chordata > Amphibia > Caudata > Salamandridae > Lissotriton > Lissotriton vulgaris. Next base: position 720,702,757 of record NC_141695.1, read on the forward strand.
ACTGAGTGGGGATCCTATCTTCCTGGTCGTAGGCTGAGCTTCCTTTATTTGGGAATCCATGTCACTTGGCATTGGAGAAGCGAGGCTCAATGGTTAGAGCGGCAGACCCTGATGCAGAGGTCTTGCCCGGGACCAGGGTTCAATTCCCGCCTCGAGGGCTCTTGGACTCAATCTCCCCGGACCTGATAATTCTCGCCTCGGTGCCTAGTCTAATCATGGGTCCCACTCTGTGACTCTGGGCAATAGCTTGCTTAATCTCCACAACAGCCCCAGCAGCGCTTGAATGCCTGGCTTCACCTTGGGGGTGCCCAGGAGTGGACATCTCACAGAAAAGCCAGGAAGGGTTCCACAGCGGTATGAATACAACGCTACGAGACCTCTGGGTAGAAGGCGCTATATAAATACAAACACATTTACATTTACATTACCAGGAAACTTAACTTGATGCCTCTAGTGGACAGAAGTATAGCCTTCGGGATATGCTCGCAATCCATCTACAATGGTGGGGTGGCAATGGCAATGGAAGACCTACATCTGTACAAGTGGGCATGCCAGTCTGGCTAAATGGGTGGTGGCAAGACACTGTTCAAGCAGAGGTTACCTTAATAGGTCAAGATAATATAATGGGGTTGATACACGGCTCCCCTTCTCACGTTCACTCTCTGAGGCTGCCAGGGAGGTGTCCTTGGCTTGGAGGGCAGACTTGCAATGGATTGGCTGGAACTCATGCATTACTCTGGAAACCCCACTGTGGTGTGGAACCTGGTTTGACCCCTGTGCACAGCTTGAGTGATTTGGTAAATCGGATTTGGTTGGGATCTCAAGGCTAGGAGAAAAATGGAAATCTAACTTCATGAAATCCTTTCAAGGTGATCAATTGAAGTTTGAGCTCCACAAGTCCCAGTTTTACATATATTTACAACTCCACCACTCCCGTTTACACCACCCTGCCTCATGATCTGAGGTATGTGAATTAAGCCCACTGGGGGGCAAAGTCCTGCTGGTCCTTTGTGGAAAGGCAGGCTATCCGGTATATAAAATCACTGATACTGACTTTGTAGCATTGAAGGGAAAGTGGTAAACATGGGTGGGTCATCTAGAGAACAACGACTGGAAAGATGCAAGAATGGGCACTCATGAGCTAGTCATGCCCTCCCGGCTTCCGCACATTCAGTAAAAGTATTTGCATATCACTCAACTCACCCCCACCCAAACGTTGGTGGGCGAACAAGATCACCTTGCCTACATGCTTCCAATGCTGATAGGAAGCAATTTCTTTCATATAGTTTGGGGCTACCTGCTCATGGCGGCATAATGGGCACAAATCTTTGACACCATATCACACATAATTGGGAGGCAGATGCAGCTTTCACCCCACATTGTATTTTTACATACATAGTTGATATGGGAGAGAGCCACAGGGAGCACACCCTGGTAGGGATAGGTACTCTGATTGTCAAGAGAGACATTGCGTGACACTGAAAAGCTGCAACTCCTCCTCTCACTCCGTGTTGTGGAGCAATGGATTGGTGTTCGAAACAAGAAGAACCTGTATATGCTGCAAGGGGATGCTTTCACAAACAGCGCAGAATTCGGAGGAAACGGTGGGTATATTATAGACTTATGGGTTGAGGCTATGCTATGTGGACATAATGTACCATGACACGTATACTGGATGACCTGTGATTCTGTGATTGCACTGCATCTATTGTTATGTCTTACAAATACTTCAGTCAAAATGTTATTATAAAAAAACGAGTGCACAATGAGGAAAAACCACCATTAGATGTGGTCAAATATATTCTGTTTGTAAAGGGAAGGTGTTCTCTGCATGTCATCTCGCAATGGACACTTTTTGGGATTAGAATATTCAGGATGTGATCCCCTTTCACGAATAGAATGTTGAATGTTGCTTAAACAATGACCCTTGGATCTGCAATTATGGTGATGAAACTAATATTTATCAGGGACTTGTGATATATTTGACAGATTTCACAGATCTGTGAAACATATGCTGCAGATGACCCCAAAGTATATTTAATTAACATTTCATATAAAACAGTTTTTTTGTGGTCAGTAAAGAAACCAGACAAACATTTACTGAACTAAATAAGTTGTGAATGTGTTCATGGTTAACTGATCTAATGCTAACAGTTTAAATGGATACTTCGCATAACAACATGTGAATCCCTGGATCCAAATATCCTAACCCATCAACATACATATTTCACAATATCTAAAAATCAAAAGTCTGGAGCTCCCAGTCACTGCACCTGGCTTGGGGTCCTCTGACGGTGCATCTGCCTCTTGGAAGAAATGCAGGAGATATCCCTGGCAGTGCATGCGGCGGGCCAGGCCAAAGCACGCATACGTGCTGCCAGGGAACAGCTCACTCTTCTTCCTGCAGTACTGCTGCCACGTTAACATATCCTTAGAGGAACAAGGGGAACACTTCGCCAACTTCTCCAATATGACTTGGAGTCGGAGCTCAGAGATGAATGTATAACTAGTCCTTCATAACTGATACCAAATGAAATGTAAACACTGTCTAAAGAAGGTATCACACAACACAAAACCCAAACACGATCAATAGGACCACAATGATGGTAAGTACTGGAAATTACACAATTCGAGGGCCTTTTACAACATGAGCTTCACAAATTCATAACCATGCTCAAATCAGAGACATGCTTTGAAGTTCAAGTTTCAGTTTCAAACATTGTATTCTTTTATTTTAAAATGTTATGTGAATATAATCGAGTGGTATTTATTGGGAGCTTTATACTAAAATCAAACCCATTTGTAAGGTTGCATTCAGATTTTTTATAAGTCTAAGGAGGGTGAGTTTTACCTGGTTGATAACACTTGTATTCAGTTACCCCTTCTAGGTCATAATCTTATGCTGTAGCATTCAGTTGAATTCTATTTATGTTCCTTATTGGCCTGGATGAGTTCTTTTTCAAGTGGTGTGCACTCTCTGCCTTTTAGGTCTCGTCTAGGCAGCGCATGTGCCGTCTCATCGAGGCATTTTGTATTCTGAATATGGGCTTTAAGCTCCGCCCATTTTCAAGGACTGCCCCTGTTACATGCGTTGTTACTTAGACAGTTTGTGAGCACTATTCTTTTCTTTAATCTGGAGCACTCGAGATCAGTGCTCGTGGTTTATAGAGCTCAGTTCTAAACAGTGCTGTAAATCTTGCTCTTATTTTTCCACATTTGCTGTGCATTCAAAGACCGAGGTCAGTTTTTTTCTCCCCTTGTTTTGTTTTGGCAGGATTGCTATGGATTACACCAACCGCATACAGCAACAGACTTTTCCGGACGCATTTTCGCGAGCAATTACAATGACATTTTTATTTTCTTTAGACAACGTGTCGCTGTCTTGCACCTTTTACATTTAAAAGAAATTGCAAAGAAAAACAAAATATTAGCCAAAAAGTGCTAAAATTACTTGCTATTAAAAGCTGCATGAGCTCTCCGCTGCAGCCCTTTCGTATTGTTTATTTACTTTGGGCGCTGTGTTAATAAGTGTTCGTGTTTGGTTTACTTTGCGTCCAATTACAGCTATGCTGTCACACAGTCTTTCTTACAAATTATATAAATTATATTATAGTTGGCAAAGATGTCCAGCAGCATAGTCAGACTTGTTGGGGGCGGGTCAAAGCAGTACTAAACGTATTTATTGGTACTGCATAGGCCTCCCGACGGCACAAGAAAACAACCATAAACACTGCCATCTCCCAATACAATATCAGACTCCAAATTACAGTGTCTGCGTGGTACAAACACTGCATTGTGCTTTTTGGCCACTTATAGTAATTTAATTGTAAAATCGGATATAGTTTTAAGTCTCTGCTTGTTTTGTTTACTTTTGGCCAATCACTCTCCAAGAGAGCATTTCGGCATTCCACCCACCGCTGCTCTCTCTCTCTCTCCTCCCTTGTCCTGGCCCGGACTGTCTGTTGCTGCTGCAAACCCATCCCACCCTCTCGTGTTGTATACCCTTAAAACTTCATGTGATCAAATGACAAGAGGACCATTTAAATACCAGAGCAACGTCAAGCAGTTATTTTGCTTCCAAGGGGTTATAGACATTCCCGTTGTCAGTGCTGTTTTAATACAAAGAACTTACTTATAAGTAAAAAACATGGCCATTTACAATGCCAATATCTCTAACTCAAACTAACGCGAGAGCCATTGCATTTCAAATGCTTGTTTAAGTTGGTTAGTGCTTCATTGCAGTATCCCTAAGGAGCACCTTAAGAGTGTCCCCCACATCATTTTTTGGAAGAAGAAGGGGCGTTTGGAAAATATTAAAAAATATACTCCTTTAGTTCTGCCTCTAATTACTGGTCTCGGTGCCCTGCAAGAAGAAAGATCCATTGCACACTGGGGGTTCATCTTATGCCTCACGATATGGCAATTTCTGTGGGGCCCCCATCTCAATTTATTATCCAGGTTATTTTGGTTTGAGGATTAAAGGTATTTGGGCATTGCTTACCAAAGTGTAATCAATGTTAGAATATGGTCTGTGCATTTGTGAAAGGGAAGTATAGTTTACCATAGGCATATGCTGTTTAGCAAAAGCTTATTAACAAGCTGTCTCCGTAGAGCCGACAAGGGCAGGGAAAGTGAAAGCGAGCGATGCGCGCGCTAACACCAGCCCTCCACGGGGACAGGAGATGTGAACGCGTTCATCTCCTGACGCTGTGCGCATCGCCTGTCCAGGCGTGCACATGTTTTGTCCCCTACGAGCACCAAACTGACAACAATAGCCTCGGCAAGGAGAAGCAGAGCATGCGCTGCATTCGCTAGGCGAGACGTAAAAAGAAATAGGGAGAAGACACCAGAGCGGAAACAAGGGAAGACCACCAGGTTTCCCACCAGTTAATGAGTACCTAAGTGAATGAGGTCTCATTTCAAAGGCTGACTGGGGGTGGGTTGCTGGGTGGTCTTTCCTATAGGAAATCTAATACTAAATTAAATCAAGAACAGAACAAGGGAATTGGAAAAAAAAGTATAGAAGGGAAAAAAAATTGTGAAGCACTTAAAAATGACCAGCATGATTGGCAATATTGACCCTGCTCACAAACCCAAAGCCCGAACAGCACAAATTAAAAAACGCAGCTGCGGCATGGGCAGAGCAAAGCCAAAAGGTACGCAAGGGGTCTGCAAAAACTGTCATTAAGTTCAGAAGAACATACCCCTGACAATAGTGTTCAGCTTGGAGCAATGGAGGCAGCCCCAGTCTCTCAAACATTACTGATATCAGAGAAATCAGGAGGGAGAAAATCTTCACCTGGATACTCTGGAAACAATTATTATGGCGATCCCATACAGGCCAAAAGATAACCCACTCTTTGTACAAGCTAAAACACCTACAAAAGCATAGGGAAATCCTCTAAGCTGTGAACTAAGTTATAGCAAAAATCCAGCTTCCCCTTATAAATTCAAAACCGATAGCTCCGGGGGATCAAGGCAGTCAGCTTTCGGTCACTGAACAGTGTAAATCTTCAACAGTAATTCAGCCTCAGGAGCAGTCTCCTACTCTAATTACGGATATAGAGAGCCAGCAAGAACAGATCCTTGTAGAACAAGGCAAAAGCCAAGAGAGGCCACTAGTAAAACTAAAAGCTGAAACTAATTCGGGACGAAATTAGGGAATTAAAGACTACGCAAGCTAGCAAGATAGCATCTCTGCATCAGCAATTGTCGAAGATTGAAGAAGCAGTGAGCAGCTTCCCAGTAAGCATCCAGGAGGGGGAGTCAAGGATCTCGCATCTCGAGGACCAAAGAATGCCATGCAGCAACAGGGCACCCTAGTAAGAAAAGAAAAATAATCACTTGAAGTTAAAATCGATAAATTGGAAAACCATTCACGTAGCTCAAATCTGTGCTTCGTAGGAGTTCTGGAGTTGCGAGGAGTTGCAAGTTCTTCAATGGGTCGAGTCGTTTATAAAGAAAAATATACTACCAGAGTACTTGGGCGATCTTACAATTACACGTGCACATCGTGTTCCGGCTCAACCATTTCCAAATTCTAAACTGCCATGTACTATCTTGATAAATTTTGCACATTTGTGTGTCAAGGAACTGATTTTAATAAGAGCTATTCAGAGGAAGAAGTTCACCACTGGGAAAATACCCTGCTGACGCATCTTTTCAGATATGTCAGCAGCAGCACGTGCAGGAAGGAATTCGTAAAGTTACTAAAGCTCTTTAAGGCTCAGGGTGACCAACAGTCAAAATTAAGAGTGTTGGTTAAAGGTAGATTGCATATGTTTTATAGTTTGGAAGATGCCCAGGAAATACTACAAAGGATCTCAAACTAAAATGACAAAAGGTCAAGAAATGACAGAACTGAAATGGGGCGGTGATTGATGGGTACACTAGATGTTGGTATAGTGTAATTTTTTTCATGACTGGGATAGGGGGGAGGCAGTCCATCGGGTGCAATAACGTGGCACCCAAAAGAGACTAATATCACCTTGAGAGGGATATAGTGGGCTATTCCTCTCTCAAATGGGGTTGTGGGGTTTTGGGGGTGTGGAGTGTTTGGGGGGATACGGAAAGGCTCCGGGGGTGTTGGGGAACATCGGCAGGAAAAAAATAAGCAGAATACTAGGCAGCAACAGAATACAGAGAGAAATCAGTACAGAAAATATAGGATCTTATGGAAAAAATGCTGATAGAAGTGATGGGTTTTAAAATGCAAATATTATCTTGCAATGTGTTTTTATATAAACTTTATTTTGCATTTTACAATGACAACAAAACATCAGGAGTACAGCATAAAGTCTGACATCTTCCTTTTTTTAGCTTAGGTTGCGGCATTGAAGCTCAAACGAGAACAACAGGGGTATAGAATCATTCTTACATTTGGTACATTATGGAATGGAGCATGGTTTAGGCCATATAAGCATAAACTTAGCATGTATTCTCCTTGGCTTCCGCTTCCGCTTCCTCGTCGGTTTTCCTCATCTGTCCCATCCTCCCCAGTTTCTGATGCACTGTGTTCGGACTCACTCCCCACTGTTAACCCAGTATTGCACAATTACCGCCATTCCATCAAATCCGATTGTAATTTTTTATCTTTACGTGCGAGCTTCATGTGTGCCTCCTCTGCTAATGCCCATTACAGAACGTCCTTGAACCAGACGGACACCTCCAGGCCCCTCTGCCCCATCTATTTAATGATTCAGAAAAGGGGGTGGTGATGAACAGAGTGTCTGAATTAAGCAGACCACTCTTACCCAGTCCAAAGATCAGGGCTTGAGCCATCACCATTTTTTAGCTCACTGCACCATCCCAGCTCAGAACCTGGCTACATGCAAATTAGTCTGACCCTGGCCCAGTGCATCATGGGAACAGGGCAGACCAAACTACCAAGCCAATTCTTATACTGGGAAGGAAACAAGCTTCCGGGGACCGGTTTCTGGCATTTCAGCCGTCTTCGGACTATAGGTGTGGCAGGGTATACTCAGACATGAGTCCCTTTCTCACTGCACCATCAGGATTCAAGCAAGCCGGGCCGAAGACGGCTGAAATGCCAGAAACCGGTCCCCGGTAGCTTGTCTCCTTTCTGGTGAAGAATTGGCTTGGTAGTTTAGTCTGCCCTGTTCCCATGATGCACTGGGCCAGGGACAGACTGATTTGCATATAGCCAGGTTCTGAGCTGGGATGGTGCAGTGAGATAAATAGCGGTGATGGATCAAGCCCTGATCTTTGGACTGGGTAAGAGTGGTCTGCTTAATTCAGACACTCTGTTCATCACCACCCCCTTTTCTGAACCATCTATGTAATGGCCACACTATGTCTGGCAAGTACTAGCATTAATTGCAGTAATTTGTAGGGTAATTTGCGTTTTTTGGGTTTCGTACCTAGGCTAGTAGACATTGCAATGGTTCTTTCCTAAGCAGAAGGCCTGAAAACTCCCTTACCCGATGGACCACCCCCTCTGTTAGTTTAAATCTGGCATTGCAGTAGACAGAGTGTGTGAGAGGGCTGGTAGACTACCACTGCCTCTCTTCTATCTGCGTACTGAGGTCTCTCTCCCAGGCTGCCCTGGAGGGTGTGGTGTCTTGCTACATGGCTTTATACAGGAGGGAGACCATTCTACGACCAGCGCCGCATGTGAGTAGGATATCTAAAGAATGTGTCGTTTGGGGAATGTCTGGATATTGTGGCCAGGTGAACTACCTCCTGTATTCCTCTGTAGTGTAGGTAATGTCCCTGCCCTAGACTAAAGCACTCCCTGGCCTGTTCATAGGATATGAAGGTCTTGTTCAGGAATAGGTCGGCAAGGACCTCACAGCCACCATCTCTTCACGTCTGAAAAGACATGTGGGTTCCCATCTCTCTGAAGGGGGCCAGGATACAGATTGGCAACTCTCTATGGAATGGTTCCCGCCCTACCAACCTTTCAACAACTCGCTGCCAAATGCCTGCCATGCGTCTTACTACATATGGGAGAGTTTCCTCCGTGCCCTGTCCCTTCATCAGCGTGGTCAGAAGTGTCGCAGTATCTGCCCTTCCTTCTAGGAATCGTTTTTCTCAATTGTCTTCCTCTGCCAGCCATCGGGCCGCATGCTGCAGGTGAGCTGCATAATAGTATAAGTCAAATCGTGGGGCTTCCAGACCTCCCTGCTCATAGCTGCGTATGATAATGTTAAGGGTAACTCTACTCCTCCTTCCGGCCCAAAGTAGTGAAGTCAGGATCATATTTAGTTTTTTCTAAATGTGTGTCGGTAGCAGGCATAGTGAGTTCTGGAGCGTAAAGAGGGTCCTCGGGAGCATGACCATCTTTCAGATGGCCAGTCTTGCCCATTAATGACAGTGGAAGGGTAATCCAGAATGCCACCAAATGTTGTAGAGCTGTAAGTGTCCGATCTATTTCATGGCTACTGCCTGTGCATCTGTCAGTGCGACCTCGACCCTAGCTACCGGAAACCCACTCGTTCCCTTCCAAGTCCCAGGTCCAGGAGTTCCCCCATGGGCTCCCTGGCCAGTCCCGCCAATGGGAAGATCAGCAATTTATTGCGATTAAGTCTTAACCCAGAGAGCTGACACGCAGAAGGCAAGTGATGGCCCAATTACTCAGCACGAGATACGTGCAGCGATCAGGAGCCTCAACAATAATAAAACGCCTTGCATGGACGGCTCCCTGTAGAGTTTTATCTAACTTACTCTGATATCCTAGTGCCAATCCTGGAGGCGGTTTATAGAGTAGCATTTGAGGAGGGCCACCTGCCGGAGTCAACTATGCAGGCACTGGTTACGTCTATACCTAAGCCCGGCCGGGATATATTAGATATAGCTAATTATAGACCTCTCTCCTTGCTCTCTACCGAATATAAGATCCTCAGCAAGGCTCTGGCCATGCGTATACAATCCCACCTCCCCACACTTATACATCAGGACCAATGTGGCTTCCGTCCCGGACGCAGTACATCGATGAATACGTGTAGACTAAATGCTTTAATGACAGCCACGCCACAGGAGTTTCCCCGGGCAGGCTGTATAGCGCTTGATTTGAAACAAGCGTTTGACTCTTTATCTTGGACATTTATGTTCGAATCTCTGAAACGCTTCGGCTTCCAGGACACCTTTGTGCGATGGATACGTTTATTATATACTAATCCCACAGCAATGGCGCGTACGGGTCGACATATTTCAGAATGTTATACCGTACATAGAGGCACTCGACAAGGTTGCCCCCTGTCCCCGATTTTCCTGGCCCTTGAACCCCTGGCCTTGGCCCTTCGTAACAGTGTGGTCCTTAAGGGCATCCCTATAGATGGGATGCACCACTTGATATCCATCTATGCGGATGATATCCTGCTGTACCTGCGTGACTTGGGGGCGGATCACGCTGCGATTTCTACCATCTTTGAGAGATTCAAACTTTTGTCAGCCCTAGCGATCAATCCGGAAAAGTCGTTTGGTTTCTTCTTTAGGGAGGGACCACATTCTTCCCACATATGTTTTGGCACGTATCCGATTCCGGTGGACCAGACCTCTTTTAAATATTTGGGCATACAGGTGTATAGGTCGCCGGAAGACCAAATAGATGGTAACATCAAACGCGCCATAGCACGGCTCCGCAGAAGTGTGGAGTTCTGGACTTCATTACCCTTGTCAGTCATGGCAGAATTGCTATTTCCAAAATGATTATGCTTCCTCGCCTTTTGTAGTATTTTGTGAATTTACCAGTGATCCTTCCTCAACATATTTTTACTACACTGAATACTATCTTGATCAGCCTTATTTGGGGTACGGGTCAGAGACGGATAAGCCTTCGTAAACTACAATTAGGGACTAGGTCGGGTGGCTTTGGGGTCCCTGACTTTCAGGGCTCCTACTATGCTAGCAAACTTCAATGGCTTTCTTATTGGTCCGAAGCAGGAACCTCCATGAGATTGGCTTCATAAAAAAACGACTTTACCGCAAGGGGAGGAGCCGAGCCGGCGACCAAGATGGCCACTTAGGGTCTCGGCTCCGCTGACCTCCTTCTCCTGCCGGAAGATCCTGTCACCTATCCTGGACTCCTGCCCCGCTCCCGCAAAAAGGAGCCGAAGTGACGCCTGTGCGTACAACCCTGAGTGGCCTCCGAGCTCCGACGGCAGAGAAACGGCGTCGGGCAGATTGCGGCCTGCTCCGGCCGAAAAGCAAGGGGCCTCGAGTGGCGGCGTGGCCGTCAGAACTCGCAGCAACATTCGTCGCAGCGGCCCGTGAGGAGCCGGTTGGCCCGGAGGAAAGTCGGGCCCGGCCCGATATTTCCGGCGGATCCTTCGGCCTTACCACGATAACGGAGGTACAGAGGAGGGGCACGGGCGGCTGAGGTTGCTCCTGGAGGCCCCTGCAACCTGAGAATCCAGCTGGAATCGGATGCCCCGGTGTTGGCCTGGAACGGGCTACCGGCTGACCGCAGAGACTCACCTGGGGAGCTGGTCGAGATGCACCTGGGGCATACTTGAACTGATTGGTGTGTGCAAGAGCACAGGGGCGGATTTGCGGAGCCCCGAGGAGCGGGCCCAATACATTGCGAGGGCAGGCCAGGGAGATCCAGGAGTGCTGTGGACCCGGAGTGTGGAACCAGACGCATTGGCTGGAAGAGGCACACAGATGACGGAGGCAGTATTTGGACTTCTCTGGGAGGAGCCCTAGCCTCGCTCAGTTGTAGAGGACCCTCCAATTCTCCCTGTCTGGAATATAGCCGGGAGCGGTTGCCGGGGCTCCCCTTGGAGTGCGAACTGTTGGGAAGACCCTCGGATCACTGCAGCGGTGGACATAGGAGGAAGCGAAGCACCCTCGGTCCTCTAGTCAGGGGGCGGGGAGGAGTCGCCATTGGAGCATCGGCAAAGTCATAGAAGCCGGCCGAAACACGGCTACGCAGCCCGGAAGCCCCAGCAAAAGGGGGGTGCCCACCGCCTCGGAGTTGGCCGAGTTCTGGGCCTGAGGGGGTACATTCTGGAGCTGCATAGGGCCCTTGGGGGACCCAATACCTCCCCAGGAGCCGGACAGTGTGTGGGGAGCGGCTTGGACTGAGTGACTGTGGGTGCCCCGGAAGAGGAGTGCTAGACACGGCCAAAGGAGGCCAGTAGTTGACCACTGGTGAGGGGTGAAGGTACGGAGGAATTCCCTACCGGCAGGAAGAGCATACGTCGAAGTTCAGGAGGCGAGATGGCGACCAAAACAGATCTGGAAAAGACACTGCCCTGGTCCTCCAAAGGGGCTAGAAATGTTCAATCCAATAAATTGGACCACTACACTAAGCCCAGGGGGTCCCCAGTGGAAGCGAAAAGGGCGGTCGCTGGAGGTGAAGAGACGGCGCCCGCCGGGGACGAGCCAACACTGAAGGACCTCATGGCGGCTATAACTGGAGTTCAGTCATCCCTCGGCCAAAAGATGGAGGCCCTAGATACAAAACTTGACACGGTTACCATTGAGATGGGGCTAATAGGAGCGACCTCCCAAAGCAAATGAAAAGGTCAAGACACTGGAACTCAAAACAGCTAGCCTAATAGACGACGTAAACCTGTTGCAGCAGGAAGTGCGAGATCTTAAGGCCTCACGGGTTCAGGTGGATCGTAAGTTGGATGACTATGAAGGACGGGCAAGACGAAACAATGTTCGAATACTGGGGGTGCCAGAAAAGTCAGAAGGCCAAACACCGGACCTGTTCGTGGAGGACCTCATCCTTAACTACTTAAAACTCAAAGGGCTTAGCAACTTCTTCACGATTGAACGTGCTCACAGAGTTCCGGGGGGGTAGACCCAAACCTGGGGTGCCCCCCCGTCCGATGATTGCGAGGGTACTAAACTATCGAGACCGGGATGCAATCCTCCAGGCGGTCTGAGCTGGGGCTCCGCTGCGGTTTGAAAATGTGACTCTCTCTTTCTTCCCGGATTTTACCCAGATGGTTCTAAAACAACGCCAGGGTTTCTTGTTGGTAAAGAAGAAACTGAGAGATAAAGGGATAAAATATGCCATGATGTTTCCGGCCCGCCTCCTTGTGGAACTCAACGGGAAAGCCTGGTTTTTTGACAATCCCAAGGTGGCGACAGACTGGCTGGAAAGTATCCACATGCCGGGCCCGGAGAGCCGGGACCGGGGAGAGGCGGATGAACAATGACTCTGGTGAATATAGTGGTTGCAGGGACCTTAACTGTATTATAGTGTTGCGGGTGTGGGGGTGGGCGGACAATGTATCCCCTGACCTGCAGAGTTCAGCAGATATCTTAGTGGATTAATATGTGCAGGGGCTACGATGGGGTGGCAGGGGGGGGGGGGGAAGAGGGGGACGAGGAGATTGTTAGTGGGCCCTCCTCTATTTTCTACTTTTAGTTAGCTGTAGATTGATTGGGGGCAACAGGCACACTGCTAGTTGGGGATGAGCGTAAGCTACATGCAGGGGTGCAGGGTGGGTGGTTGAGTGTTCTGGGGTGGTTTGTGTTTTTGTTTTCCGTTTGTGCACAAAATATTGCGACTAATTCTGGTTTTACTCTAGCATCAGGTGACCTCGACAAGCTTTATCTTTGTAATGGCAATTGGTAGACAGAGTCTGGGGATTACGGCGCTCAGTTGGAATGTGAATGGCCTATTATTATTATTATTATTACATTTCTTATATAGCACCAGAATCGACCCCCGAAGGGGTATCTCCGCGCTTGCCTTGGGAACCCGTCCTGGTTTTTCCTTGTGAGATAGCCCCTACAGGGCATCCCCAAGGTGAAAGCCAGGCATCCCGCCGCGGGGGGGGGGCGTTGTGGAGATTAAGCAAGCTTAATGCCCAGAGTTGCAGAGTGTGAACCCATGATTAGGTCAGGCACCGAAGCGAGAATTATCGAGTCCGTGGACATTTGAGCTCAACACCCTGCCGCGTCGGGAATCGAACCCTGGTCCCGGGTCGGACCTCTGCTTCAGGGTCTGCCTGCTCTAACCAGTGAGCCACACTTCTCCACCTAGGTGATAAGATTGAAAGGGGGATGGTCAGCCATATGATTAGGATGCACTCCCCAGATGTTGTGTTATTGCAGGAAACACACCTGATCGGTAACCGTGTATGGCCCTACATAAGGGAGGTTATAAGTTGGTGGCGCATGCAGGATGGATTGACGACTGGGTCTCGGGGGGTGGGTATCCTGGTGAGGAACTCCTTCCTGCTGATTGTTCAGGCCACATGGGCTGACAAGAGAGGCAAATACATTGGCATTTCAGGATTGGGGGAAGGTAAAACAATGACCTTTTTGTCAGTATATGTCCCGCCTGGGCTGCAATTAGATACATTTCGGGACCTGTGTAACATGTTTTTATCCTTGCCTGTGGGGCTGTTGATAGTGGGGTGGGGGGGGACTTTAACGCTGTGATGGATGGCGAAATGGACAGATACCCGGCCCGAAAACTGATGCCTTCTCAGGGGTGGTTGTCAGACTTGGCAGAAACCACCGGTCTCGTTGACGGGTGGAGACTAGGGAACCCAGGTGGAGTGCACTATACTCACGCCTTTGCTGCACATCACTCCTTCTACAGAATAGATTACGTTTTGGTGCCGGCACTACAGGCGGCATGGATCAGAGAGGTACGACACTTGGGTAGAGGGATCTCTGATCACTCCCCGGTCTGGCTCATTTTGACATTGGGACAGAGAGACGTGGGCAGGATCGCTCCGATCAGCGCTTAACACTTAAAAGGCCCTGATACAAAGAAAGAAGTGGTACAAATTACAGACCGATACTTTCAGGACAACGTAGGTTCGGTGGAGTCTGGGCGGTCCTTGTGGGAGGCGTACAAGACGGTTATAAGAGAAGAGGTATTGTCATTAATCTCCAGAAAGAAGAGGAAAGCTCGAGCTGAAGTGGATAGGGTGGAGAATGAACTGTCAGTCCTGGAGGGGGTGGTCTCGAGTGAGGCCACGCCGGAGGGATTGCATCGACTGAAACTCCTCCATGACGAATATAGGAGTCTCGTTAGGGACAGGGCCAAAGTTCAGATTGCCGACACGCAAAGTAGGATTTTTGAGCATGGCGATAAGGCAGGAAAGTTGATAGCGTGGTTGGAGAAGGAGTGGGCATCGCGGTTGGTGCCGGAATTGCAGACAGTGGAATCAGGACTGGTGACAGACCCACAGCAGATTGCAGACGAGTTTTCTGCTTATTATCAACTGGTATATCAGTCGGCGGGGACCTATACAGAGGCCGAAAATGCATCTATGATACACGATATCCCAATGCCCAGCATCTCGGAGGAGGACATGAAGTATCTCGACTCCCCCCTCACGGATGACGAGGTGGCGCAGGCTATCAGGTGTGTCCACACTGGAAAAACCTCCGGCCTGAACGGAATCCCCATAGAGATCTATAAACTTAACGCGAACAAGCTGGCGCCATTTCTCCATGCCATGTTCGTTGAAAGTAGAGAAACGGGCCAACTCCCCTACGACCAGCGAGTAGCAAACATCGTTGTTATCCATAAATAAGGCAAGCCTAAAACGGAGTGCTCTTCCTATCGGCCGATTTCCCTAATTAATGCTGAACCTAAAGTGTTGGCTAAATTATTGGGGACCAGGTTGGTTAGGGTCATATCAACTCCGGTCCACCCGGACCAGTCTGGCTTTATGCCACGCCGAAATACAGCCCTCAATCTCAGAAGTCTGCATGGGATTCTGAGTGGCGCACAGAACATACTTGAGCCTGCAGTCCTGTCGTCACTAGATGCAACCATAGCATTTGACAGGGTCTAGTGGCCCTACTTGTTTGCGGTTTTAGCGAAGTTGGGTATCGGCAAGGAGTTTATCTGCTGGGTCCATCTCTTATATACTAGTCCCCTCGCCAGGGTCGTGGTAAACAACCACAAATCCGTAGACTTTTCTCTAGGAAAGGGTACAAGGCAGGAATGTCCCCTATCCACACTATTATTTGCGTTGGCACTTGAGCCACTCGCTTCATGGGTCCAATGGGACCGGTAGATTCGCGGGTTGCCAGAAGGTACTCTGGTTTCGCCATTATTTGGACGAAATCGGTACTTTTTGTCATCAGCGGTGACCCTCCGGTCGTCCCGAGTTCATGCCCATTGCGGATTGAAACTGTGGGGTTTCGGTATCTGTGCATTTTTGTGACCAAAGATCCGAAACTGAGGTACGAAAAGAATCTGGAGCCCCTTCTGGCCAAGTTCCGCAGAGATGTGGTAAGATGGAAATCATTGCCGCTCTCCTTGTTGGGCAGCGCAGTGTTATTTAAAATGATGGCTCTCCCCCGCTTTTTGTATGCACTCCAAAATACAATGGATCCAGTTTCCCCCTTGTATTTCAAAGATATAGAGTCCCTCCAGAGACAGCTTCTCTGGGAGGGCAGACACCGTATTGCTTTCTCCAAGCTTACTCTTCCCTGGTACGATGGAGGGATCGGTTTACCGGACCTCCGTAAATATTACTGGGCTTCCCAGTTGGCGGCGATAAACCACGCTATTTATGGGTCCCCTTTGGACCCTGGATATGCGATGGACCGTGGGCAGTTGCCTGGGGGGGACATCCCCAGGGCACTCTAAACTAGGAACGGGTGCTTTCCTCTTGTTGGACCAGGGGCACATGCGATTCACGTATGGCATGCCGCCATTCGATGTCTACAATGGAAGGGTAGACTTACTATGGCGACCCCACTGTGGAGCTCGGAGAGGCTGGGCAGCCTGTGGAAGACGAAGGGCTTTGATAGATGGGACCTCATCGGGATCTCACAAATAAAGGATATGTGGGGGAAGGATGGGGTATTAACGTTTGCCACCTTACAGGAACGACATCAGATGCAGGAATGTGAGCGTTTTTGATTATTTAGGTTAGGTAGGCCCTACTCGCAAATGTTCCCCATAACACTGAACTCCCGGAGGCCTCCCCACTAGAGGACAGAGTACTGGATGGTATACCACCGACCAAAACCATATCATTGATATATAAAAAACTGATCAACCATATGAGTGACCCCCTGGTAAATGTTAGGGAGAAGTGGGGCGTGAATGGCCTAGTTCTGGATGATGAAGACTGGAGAGAGGCGGTTTCCTCCCCAAAAGTGGTAGCCATCCAAATGCGACTCAGGCTGGTGCAGTTGAAGATTTTACACAGGACATATATTACGGGTCCACGTTTGGTACATATGGGTTTGGCGGACATTGGGGTGTGTAGGAGGGGGTGTGGGGTGACCGAACATTCATGCACGTTTTGTGGCACTGTGAGGCAATACAGGAATACTGGGTCAAGATTCACGAGAAAATCCGAGAAGTGGTATGGGTGGAACTGGCGGTAGAGACACAACGTTGTATTTTGAATGTCTGGGAGCCAACTGATCTGACTTTGCATGGGAAGCAATGGGTGACCCTGAAATGCATGATAGCTAAGCGTAATATAGCTCAGTTGTGGGGGCTATTCAGGTGCCGCAGATTGGGAAATGGATGGAAGACCTCAACTGGTGCATGTTCAGGGAAAGATCGGTATACGTTGCTAGGGGCCGGCCCTGGAAATGGGGGAAGATCTGGGGAGCGTGGAATGGCTACAGGGGGGATATATGTACTCCGCCGAGTGTTGGCGAGGAACGATAGCGCTGGTGTCCCAGTGACCACTACTGTCATTTTAAATGTATTCTGATGTATGGAAATGTGTAATTACTTACTGTGGAAGAGATATACGTCACCCGATGCTTTTTGTTTGTTTATAATAATAAAAAGTAAAAAAAAAAAACGACTTGACCGTGGGGAACTCCACTCCTTATTACTGCCCAAAGCCCGGATTCCCTACGGACTGCTCCCCTCTCCCGCTTACTGCCTTGCTGTGTTGGAAGAAGGCCCTATACTTCTGTAGTACCGCCATATGCGGCAAATATTCCTTTGTTGGGCATTCCAACACCGCAGGGCAGACTCACGCGACATACGCTTCGCCATTGGAGGGATAACGGGAAAGTGGAGTGGGGAGCCTTTTTCGGGGTGTTGGAAGAAGGCCCTATACTTCTGTAGTACCGCCATATGCGGCAAATATTCCTTTGTTGGGCATTCCAACACCGCAGGGCAGACTCACGCGACATACGCTTCGCCATTGGAGGGATAACGGGAAAGTGGAGTGGGGAGCCTTTTTCGGGGATGAGACTTTGCTTGATCACAAATCCTTCATGCAGATCATAGGTGCTCCCCCCAGACTGTCCCTATTACATGCCACAGTAACACACTACATTAGGAATACATGGGCGCCACAACGGCTCAAGCCTACACAACACAAACTTGTTTATTTACTGTATTATATGGGAGCGATGGACATCTTGTACGCTGGCTATACACCGGAGTTACGGAGCATGCAGCAATCTCGCTCATGACCCTTAGGACATATTGGGCACAGGACTCTGATACTGAATTGACAGATAAGGTGTCGCAGCTTATATTAGCAAAACAACAGTTGATGGACAGAATGCAGAACAATGTTGTTTTTGCAGCTTATATTAGAGCATCCAAAAAGAGTATCTCGTAATGCCAAATTTTAATTTAAATGTATTCAGGCTATGGTGCTCCATAGGGCATACCTAACTCCCAACAGGATACATCGTATGTTCCCGGACTCCCCACATTGCTGCCCCCACTGTAGAGGGGATGAAGCGGACTTTATCCACATGTTGTGGTCTTGCCCACGGTTACGGAGTCATGGGCCGAAATATGTCACGTGCTCCATACTGTGACACAGTTGCCGGTTCCGGTAGATGCCTTGTACTGCCTGGTAGGGTTACGTAAAAGATCAGGGTAATTGAAAGTTAAGTTAAAATTTCTAGACCTTGCTCTTATTCTGGCGGTTAGGGTCATAACGATGCGATGGAAGTCCTCCAGGCCCCCTATGGTGACTGCATGGCAGACAGATCTAGTACAGTGGGGTCGAGCGGAGGGAGCGGCCCTCAGGAGGGAGGAAGAGAGAGGTCATCGGAAACAACCCATAGCGTTAGAGTGGGAAGCTATGCTGTTGGAGTTGGATGGGCTCAACTTGGTCCCCTCTCAGGTGGCAGGGTCTCAGTAATGTACCTGATCTGGAGGAATCCAATTGGGGGGCGGTCCCCTGCCCACATGAAGGGATGCGCAATACTTACTCCCATGCTCTGCAGACTGACAGTCTCTATTGAATGCCCAGAGGAAGCTAACTTGCTGATAATGGATAGACCAGGAGAGGGTGGGAATGGGTGGGGGGGGGGGGGGGGGAGTGTAGGGGTGGGAGTTCTAAGTTCTGAGAAGATAAATGTTTTCATATATGTGACCCAAGTTGAATTGCTTACTTATAGAACATTCACTGGATGTCTGGGACGATTAATCTGTCCTTTAATACGTTTATTCGTAAAATGTACGGGAAGCAGATATTCAATCTATGTAATGCAGGGGAGAAAATTGATAACAGACTGTGATGATTGCACATACTTGTATAAGAGCAGTCGATAATAAAGAGTTGTAAAAAAAAAAGTCTAAACCCAGAGACCTCCCCGAATCTATCCAGCTGGTGTAGCAGTGCTGGTACTGCTTCCAGAGTGGTGGCCAGAAAAAATAGTACATCATTGGCATATAGGGAGATGATATGGTTTGTATCTCCTGCTTTAAGTCCCCATTGGCCTAAGTCTTCTCTTACCTGGACCGCCAATGGCTCTATAGCCAGGACGAACAATAGGGGTGAAAGTTGGCACCCTTGGCGAGTGCCTCGTCCCAACTGCCATTCTTCCAATCACCCCCCTCCCAATTTGACCCTTGTACGAGGTACCGTATACAGTATTCGGATCCAGTGGCAGAATTGGGGACCCAGGCCCATGACCCTGAGTACCTCCAAGAGGTAACCCCAATCCACCATATTAATTGCCTTGGCCAGGCCTAGAGAGACCAATACCACCTGCTCCTTCCGACCACTCACTTTGTGCATGATATGATTGAGGTGGCGTAAATTTATGGCTGTGTTCTGGCCAGATATAAAGCCACATTGGTCCTCGTGGACAAGGTGTGACATATATGGTCCTAGGCAGGCTGCCAATAGTTTGCACAGAATTTTGGCGTCCTTGTTTATCATGGTAATTGGACAGTATGACGAAGGCTCATGTACATCTCCACCTGGCTTCAGGATCATACATATTTTCCCCTGCCTCATGCTAGACGGGAGGGCACCTGCTTGAATGCCTCCAGGTACACCTGCAGGAGAAGTAGGGGCAGCTTACCCACAAAGGCCCTGTAAAACTCTGAGCGATACCCATCACTCCCCGGGGACTTAGCTACCTGTAGCTGTTGCAATGTGGACTGTGCTTCTAGCTCTATCCTCACCGATTCGGGAATGGACGTTATAGTCAGCGTCTGTAAGTAGGAGCAATAAGTTGCCTCTGTGATCACTGGGTCTGCAGCATATACTATCTGCAGGTGAGACTTCAGCACTCGTAGTAGTCCAACCTCAGAGTAAACCAGCTCGCCAGTAGATTCACGCAGTGCCACTATGGGGGCAGGGTTTTGTTCACGGCGGAGGATCCAGGCTAGTAAGCAGCCTGATTTGTCTCCCTCCCTATGTAAGCGTCTGTATTTATCTTGCAATGTTAATGGTGTATCCAACATACAAAAGTATGGAGGCTTAATCGGGTGGTTAACCTCTTTCTCGCCAAACGTTTTAATGCTTCAGGAGACCCATCTGAAAACTAACACGCAAAAATTATTTATTCCGAAATACTACTGCCAAGCATATTTTGCTTCAGCTGGGCCGGCAGTGAGGGGGGTAGCGGGTTATCTTGGTAAAGGGTTAGATTGGAAGGTCATTCAAGTTCGTTGGGATCCTAATGGTAGATGGATCTGAGTCTCGACCCGGAAAAATGGGAACCGGATTAACTTAGTGAGCTATTATGCCCTGGTAGTCGATGACTCCAAAGCAATCCTCCAGATTATAAAGGTGGCCAGGAGAGCAGACTGTCCCATAATTATAGGAGGGGACTTTAATTTCATACAGGATTTGGTAAGGGATGCATCGAACAAAACAAAGAAGCAGTTAAAGTGTATACCGAGCAAATAATAGATGTACTAAAAAATCATCTGGTGGATCCAAGGCGTACAGCTGACCCACAGTTTTCACAATATACTTGTCAATCACGTCTTCTAGTATAGATTTTTTTGTTTTCATTCTCTTAACTACGTGGGTTCGGAAATATGAACTAACAGTTTTTCTGATCTTCTTTGGTTAGTATTGATCTGGAGGTAGAAACTAGAAAAAAGGAGAGGTCCAGGTGGCAGATGGACCTCTCCCTTCTCTCTAACCAGCAATGGGTAACAGATATGAGAAAGTATACAGAGAATTTCTTCAGATAAACAGGGAACTGCATCCTTTTTTCCAATTTGTGGAGCCTTCAAGGCAACAATCCGGGGACAAATGGTTGCATTTCAGGCCAAATAATCTAAAAGTCGGCTGACACGAATAGCTCAACTGTAATCTGATTCGACAATTTATTACTTCTCAGGGCTAGTCACTTGGTGACGCAAAATGCTGTTGATAGGCAATTAAGCAAAGCTAAGCACGAGTTAAGAGAGTTGTTTTATTTTAGAGGAAATACAAAGTTCACAGCTATATCAGCACAGGGTGTATGAGGAAAGCCAGATGATTGGGAAGTTCCTTGCTCATTCAACGAGGATTAAACAGGAAGTGCAGGGATGTGGAATTCCTATAGCCCGACGCCCGGGACATATTGTTTGGGGTCAAGGGCAACAAGTTTTATTGTGCATTTTGTCCTTGGGACAAGTAGGCCCAACCCCCTGCAGCACAAACCCTTTGGCTGCCAGTTTACAGTACCACATTGTGGATCAGGGAAGGGAATTCTCTACAATTAAGGTAAAGGGTGTGTTATATGTAATATATCTGTTAATGCTGTTCAAACTTGTATATATGGTTGATTAACGCAAAGCCTTTATTATTAGGGCGAACACTAAAAGTAAATGTTTTAAGCTCAGCCTGCACTACTGACGGTGGTTCCAGTATAAAAGTGTACACCCATTTTCAAAGTTTAGTAATATGAGGCTCTGTATAATGTACCCAGAATGCTCTCTGATTATATGCAAGTATTTGCAGAAGCTTGAAAGCAAGAGTGATGATTCTTTGCTTTCAAAATAAAATGTTCACAAAAAAATGCATGTAAGAAAAGAAAACATTTAGCTAAACTACTGTAAGATTTTAGGTACCGTATCTTTGTAGCATCATTTAGTAACATGTTGATGTATGTTAGTATTTCCCAAAAATATTCAGAATGGAATATCAGTGTAACCAATTTAAATACGAATATGGAAAACAACAATAAACAAGCAGTTGCAGAGCTAATGGGTCTGAAATTGGTGGTCAGCCTTTTGGTTTTGTCAAGGCGTGACTTGTTTAGGCATGGTTTTTGTAAAACCTTAACAGTGTGGGAGCTGCTGGGTCCTCACCATTCTAACAAGCATTGGCAAAAGCAACACAAAAAATGTTGGTCTCAGCACACATTACCACAGCGGTTCTGGGCACTGAACAAAACTACTTTGTGTGCCAATATGCTCCTTCTAAAAGAGCAGAATACTGTCACTTACAGGGACGCCAGCTGATAGACGGAGAGAGACAGAATAAAAAACAAAACAAAAAGGTCATGGTTAACGCCAGGCCTAATTAGAGGCCAAATTATTAAAGAAAGTCTCAAAAGTGCCTCCATGCTATATATCCTTGCATTAAGTGCATATGTACAGTTTCCATGAATTCACAAGAATTTACAGAAGTAGGCCAAGAAACAGTACTCCCAGAAAATATTTCTGAACCGCATTTTAGAATGAGCAAATATGTAGGTGTAGATTTGCTTATGTAAAAATCTGAATGTTTTCAAGTTCACTTTTCCTCCAACCACTTTATTCCCAACCCTGGAAGAAGTTTTAAGTCTGCCACTGTCAGTAGTAAATTTCCAACCGTTCTCAGTATGGGAAATGATCAGAGAAGAATTTATGAAAACCCTTAAAACATGAACGTTAGTAGGATTTCACAGACTAAAAAGGGCATTCCAACCCAGGAACGATTGTTTACCACTACCCTCAGCCCCAGAATGTAGACCTGCAGAAACATAGCAGCATAAGGGAATTGCTAGTATTCAAACACTACTATGGTATGAACCCTGGCATAATCAGAGAGGCTATATCAGAACTCTTATATAATGAGATTGTTGCGTAATTTGTTCCCACATTACTTGGCACCAATGGGGCAAGTGGATTTTGTTACAGGACAAGTAGATTTATTAAGCAGCCTGCCCCATGGACAAGTAGATATTTTATTAAATTCCACACCCCTGAAGTGGCAATGATTATAGAACTGGCTGAACCAGAGACAAGTGCTGTGGTTTCTGAAAGAATAGGATAACCCAAAAAAAGTTGGCAGCATTATAATGACGTATATGCAACTTAATATATGGTCTGAAAGGATACTATATCTTATTATTTCCACTCCATTAAACCCCCTCAGTTGACAAGCGCACAGGTAGAAGAATTAGAGGCAGATATTACAGTAACAGAAATCCAACTTGCCCTGGCTACAATGCCAAGTGGCAAGGCTTGTGCTAATGAAGGCCTTCCAATAGAATTTAAGAAAACTTTTTTGGGTGAATTGATACTTTTTTTTGTCAAGTTTTTTAATTCTATAAAAAAAATAGGGGGCGGGGGTTCCATCAGATTTTAAAGAGTCTACAATTGTTAGCTTTGCTAAGAAGGGCAAGAACCCTAGAGATGTCAATTCATACAGACCGATATGTTTATCAAATGCCGATTACATAATTTTAATGAAAATTTGGGCTAACCAAGTGACCCCAATAGCTCAGAAATTAATTCATATGGATCAGACAGGATTTATCGCCGATAGAAACTTGTGTTAGATGACAACATCCTAAGTCCAAGCACTTGATTTTTTTTAACATCAACCAGACACTGGCAGTAATAATGATGGTAGATGCTGAAAAGGCATTTGATCTAGTTAACTGGGATGCTCTTTTCTTCTGCCTTGAGAGGTTTGGTGTCCCTCTTCAGTTTATTAATATGTTTCACCTGGTATACCACGGCGCACAGGCAAAGGTTCTTATAAATTTGAATTTAGCAGGTGTGGTCGAAATAAACAGGGGAATTTGTCATGGTTGCCCCCTCTCTCCTGTATTATTTACCTATTTAATCAAACCTTTGGCCAGGGGCGGCTCTAGGCTCATGGCGGCCCTGGGCAGGGAGCGTAGGTAGGGGGCCTCGGAAGAGGGAGTCCAGGCGGGGCAGAGCGCGGAGGCCAGTGAAGAGAGGGGGGGCAGGGTGTTAGGAAGTGGAAAAGAGCAAGAGGCCGCCACATCCCTGCCAGGGGCCGCTACGCAAATATGTATCCATACTCAGAGGATTAATATATTAAGGATATATATTGGCGTGATGGCCCCTGGGGTTTGGTGGCCCTGTGCAGGTGAACAGCTTGCACATGCCTAAGGCCGGCCCTGCTTTGGCCGTTAGCATCAAGGTCCAAAATGGGTATCGAGGCATAGATTCCGGGAATGTCCAAGCTTAAACTATTCGCTGACAATACAATACTGTACCTCAGGCCAGAAGGACAAAATATTAAAGAAATATTGTCAGAATTTGACCAGTTTAAAGGAATTAGGGGAATATAAAATTAATCGTAAAAAACTGAATTATTTTTATTTAATGCCTCTCTTAGTATACTCCCTTTAAATCTGCAGCACTGGGCTGCTAATCGTCATCAATTTGTTATTTAGGGATAAAAGTAACTAATCAATTTACAGAACTTTACAGATTGAACTATTAAACGATGATGAGAAAGATCAAAGATTTATTGGCTAGATGGTCATTTCTACCTCTTACGTTGATGGGGCTTGTAGCATTGATAAAAATATCTATCCAACATTTGTTGATTTTTCTTTTTACTAATATCCTGTTCAAAATTAATAGTGCATATTTTAAAGAATTGGGTACACTTTTTTGGCATTTTATCTGGAATAAAAAGGCTCTGAGAGTTACATTTTCAGTGTTACAGCTGGATGTTAGCATTACCTAATATGTATTTATATTATGAAGCAGCCCTTCTAGATAGAACAATTCGGGTTGTAGATGTGAAGGGATCTCAGGACAGTTTTTTTTAAAAGATAGTGCAGGTGGTGGGTTTACAGATACCGGTATTTGTAAAGACTGCAAAACTCCCATAAATGGCAAGATAAAAAACACTTCAGGAGTATTGTTGGAGACTACAAGTATTTTATGCCTCAAAGGGACAATCTGCAGGGTACGGGTATTTGCGGCTAAATGAATGTCAGGCGATGGGTCTGCAAATACCAAATAGCCATACGAGGTATTAGTATACAAATGGATTTATAGAATTAGGGCATTTTTTTGGATCAAGGGAATAATATATCTTGGCAGAATCTCCAAGCAAGATGCGGAGACCACTGTAAACTTTTTTATTTTGGGTGCTTGCAGACTGTACACTTCGTAAGAACATTTTATATTCAAATCAGTTCAGTCTCCTCACCAATAATCAATGCCCTGTTTAGGACAAGGATGAAGGGGGTAGGAAATTAGTATAGGATACTCGGAGTCAAAGGGAGTGCTACTTGGTGAAACGCTTCTTAAATAAGATTACATTGACAACCCAGTGTAGTTTTTCTGAAGTGGAATGGCAGGTGATTTCAAAATTAGGAAATAAAGCCTTAAGAGCTGCCAATTTTAAAATAATGTATTTTTTATCTTGATGGCCCCGCAAAAAATGTATCCACAGTTGGAAGATCGCTGCTTTCGGTGTAAGCAGTTGAGGGGGCAATTGGGTGCATACGTTTTTCACCTGCCCCGGGATTGTGCTGCTCTGATGCCCTAAGCAGGGGGCTAAACACACGGATCGAACCTGAGGCAGGTGATGCATTCTTTGGGTTCTGTAGACAAAGACTACATCAAGTACTGAGAAAATGCACTGATGTATTTATTACTATTACTGCCGTAGTCGCCCGTTCTTTGATTTTGCAGAATTGGAAGTCACACAGAGCCCCAACCTATCAGAAATGGTATAACAAAATGAGTAAAACGCAAAATTCGAGAAGGCATATGCAAGAAGGGTTGGGGGTCTCCAAAGATTTAGCACCTCCTAGCAATTTATGAAGGAGATTGAGAAACCAATAGAGCACGATTCCATCTAGCATATCCTCGATGAACTAATAAGGAACTTAGTATATCACCTTCGACGCTCATGACGAGCTCCGCTCGTCATGAGGTACACCTCTCGTACACTCATGCAGAGCTGAGCTCGTCATGATTAGTGGGAATTACAGATTTTCAGCGCAGGGGGGAAAACCATAAGCGTTGATGGTGTTAAAGAAATATTGAAATCTCTATATTAGATCAATCTGTGAACGATTTAATGTTAAAAAGATGGTCTTTGCTGAGTTCAAGAATGAAGGTTGATGAGATGCAGTTTATGGTTCGTTGCCTAACAAAGCATAGCTGCACTTTCCTTTTTTTTTTTTTTTAATGGCTTTCATGGATTGGCTATTAAATCTTGCACCTTATTGAGAGTATATTTGACTAACTTCCTTCGAGTACATATGTACCATCTGGACATATCAAGGATCTATAGTATTGAATGGGCGGTTGCCACATTTAACATTCCTGCACTTTATCGAATGTATATTGGACATTTTCACTTATGGATATCTGCACTTTTTAGCCATACTGAGGATCTAATGTATTATTGAAATGATAATGATGAAGGGGTTGTAAACTATCAGCTTAAGTACACTTTATTAAGAGTATATTTGTGTACCTCCCTTCGACTACAGATTCACTTTCTGGACATATCAAGGAACTAATCTATTGGCCGGACTACGGCTAAATTTAACACTTGCACTTTTCTGAACCTAGATCAGACTATTCCATTTATGCACATCTGTACTTTGTAGACATATTAAGAAATTAATGTATTTTAGAATTGATAATGATGAACGTGCTATATCCTATGTATCAGCTTAATAGAAAAAATGTAGATCAAACTAGTTTGGGCCAGTACGTCGCACTGTAGGGACATTCAAGTCAAGTCAAGTCAAGTAAGCTTTATTTCGGTTTTTGAGTTTAAAACCATAAAAGCAGCAAAAAGAAATACATACATGTATATAAAAATCAACAGAAAATGTAAAGAGAGGCACACAATGTAATATCATCAGGGAGAGAACGATAAGTGAAAGGCACAACAATCTATTAAAAAGTACAAAATGTTGTTTATTAATAAGTATATATACTCAGAATAAAAACATAAAATTATTTCGACATATAGTAAAATAAAGTTTGTGACCTATTCTAAGGCCTTAACACAATACAACATTACACATGACATCATTAGTTCCTAATTCCTAAAACAGTGGCGGACAATACTAGTCCTCTTCTCGACGCGCGTTTCGGCGTTTTTCACTGGAACGCCTTCTTCAGGAGCCACAAACACAAGCTAAATCGGTAGCTGTTTATATAGGCCGCACCAGGCAGCAGCTGTTGGTCTAGCGTTTCCTCTTTTTTTATTCGCGGGTCTGTTTAAAAATGAATAGAAATGAATAAAATCTATAACGATCAGATGGCCAGGAACAGCATTCGGTATGTCTGCTCACTTAACGTTGTTCTATTGTTTCGATAGTTAAAAAATGCATTCGGCGTGTTTTAAACAGGGCCTGCAGTCGATATATCTGCTCCCTTCGTATTAGCACACAACACGATATTTAAAGAGAATTTTGCATATTCAAGTAACCTTGGATCGCAGTAGAAATATTCGTATCCTTGGTATTGTATTGCCAAGCGATAATTAAAATATACTCTGCTTGTGCATCAACCCGTCGTGACGCCCGCGGGTTGATGCACAAGCAGAGTATACTCCCTTTTCAGCCTCTCACATTCCAGTTTATTTATTCAATTTAGCCTACGTGAGACTGAAATGACATGCCCTGGCCTGTAGATTTATTGGCATCCTATATCAAAGGTTTACAGTTATGTCTTTATCATTTCAGCCACTACCAATGGAAGTGGTTGGTGAAAAATCTTTACTTTAGTAAGGTAAGTGAAAGTTGTAGGAGAGTAGGGTCTGCTATCCTATGGTCACCCCAAATTTTTGCTTCACTGGTTTATGACTTAATGTGGCTGTGGGCCTGCTAATCAGACCCACAGCCTGCTGTTCTCTCTCTAAATTACTGCCAATGCACTTTAGGTGCATTACGAATTGGAACTGGTTCACCTTATTGGCCCCTGTAACAGTGTACCCTAGGTACCCAGGGCATAGGTGTTTCCAAGGCCTACCAGGGGCTGCAGCATGCATTGTGCCACCCCTGGCCTGGCCTCCATATTTGACACAACTGGCTGATCACTCAGCTGGGGTAAGTTGGTGTAATCACCTCTTACTTAGGTACAGTATGCCTGTGCCTGACCCTAAACTGGACACATATGTTCCTATCAGCCACTCCTATGGAAGGCCTCATCAATCCTGGAGGCAGAGTGCTTGGAAATATGTGAGATGGTGCTCTAGCATGAGCTGAGCCTGTCTGCAGCTGTCGGGAACCACTCCCTAAGCTGTTCCGGGATATTGCCATACCATATACTCTTAAGTGCATTATAATCCTCGCGGTTATTTGCTATCTTTGGTTTGGCTTTATCAAAACATGTCGAGTAAGGTGTCATACAAATTGGAATACTATCCTCTCGACAGTTCTGTCGATGGGGATAGCATTCCACCCTTCTAGAGGGACACGACATGTGTGTAGCCTTAACCCCGGTTAAAGTTAAACAGAGCCTCAGCATCACAAAATGGATGCTGCCACCACAGACACGAGTCTGGCCTCCTGCTGCTGACCGAAACTCGGCAGATGGTGGCCTGGACAAAGGGTTTCCTGCCTTGGGAGGTGCGAGCACCACCCCAGACAGGGTTTTGTGTATTGGGTAGGACAGGGCTGAATAGAATCAGACATGCCCGGGGCACACAAGGTGTCCCCGTGCATAGGCCAGTCCAAACCGGTCCTGGGACTTTCCAGACCCAGGCTTGGCGCGGAACTGGACAAAGGAAAGGGGGTGTAACCGCCCCCCTTCCTGGTTCCTCCCAGAGGAGGGACCTAGTAGGTGATCCACCCCTCAGATTGGGAATAAGAGTGGGAGCAGTGCCATTGCATAGCAGATCATCCTGAATCAACTTAAAACTAAGAAGACGACTGGACTTCGACATTCTGCTGCTCAGAAGACTGAAGAAGAATCTCCCTTGTGGCCTAGGAGTGCCCACCCTGTGAACACAGGTACCAACCAGCAACTCGACGTCTGCTTTGCCGCCGCCTCCCGCCGGAGCCCGAGCCCAGAGCCCGACAAGAACCAGACTCCCAGACCTCTCAGAGCCCGATCCACAATCCCTGCAAAGAAGGGACCCGTGGAGGCACCGAGTGACGTGGGACCGGACCTCTTGGAAGACACTCGAAAAGCTGACTGCGCAGCTTCTGAGGCATCCTCGACGTTGTGCTTTGGGGACTGAGAACCCCCACCTCCGAGCAGCCCTTGCACCGAAGATCAGCCCTCCAGCATCTCCACGATCTGCGTGGGGCCCTTTTGCATTGTGCCACTCGACGCGCCATCCCGGCCACTAGCCACGTGGTCAGCGGCCATCTTGGTGACGAAACCGACGATTTACACAGCAGGTCTGGTTGCTCCAGACCTACCCAAGCTCCTGTAAAAAGGAGCACCCGCTCTGACCTTGCTGGTTCGAGTGTTAAGCATCTTTCAACTTCTGCGTGGCTTGCATTTGCCAAGGCCTGTTTGCTCCGATCAAGTTGCCAACAGCGAGAAGCCTGCGTGGGACAGCTCGTGACCGACTCCTGGACGTCCTCGACCCAGGGTGTCCACGTGGCTGCAGAGAGAAGCTACCCGACAACGCCTGTTTGCACCCGACATCGCCTGGTTCCAATCTGGTTCCACGGTAGTCACTGGCTAGTGACTTTGAACACTGTCCCCTCTGCTTTCAGGTCTTCACATCTTCAGATCCACCCTTGGATCCACCGGAACTCTTCCCATCGAGCCGCCTGCAGCATCTTCAGCTCCAAGCACCATCGACCAGCGTGACGAAACCCGACACTACTTCGACCCTGTGCACCCGCTTCCTGTGGGTGAGGTAACTCAGCTCCGCCGGTGCTCCTGCACTGGTACACATCTCAAGGGCCTGTGTCTTAAGTTTCAGCTCCGTAGGTCACTCGGAAGGTTCCTAACTTTCTAACTTTGTACTTTTTACGCACCATAGACTTTGCATTGGAAAGTGCGTGCACTTTGAACACTGCACCCGAGTCCCGCGGGCCTTTCCCGACTTAGTCACTACTAGTCTCGAATAGCTCCAGCGATTCCCAAGGCCCTAGGCCTGTTCCCTTTCCTATTGGTATCTCTTATACCACTTTCTTAGTATATGGTTTAGGTGGCCCCTAGGGCTCATCCATATTGTGCAACTTTTGTGTATTTTAAACTGTCTTGTGATTTAACGCTTGTGCTTCTGTGCTCATAAAGAGTCCAGGGGATTTTATAGTTAATAAATCAATATATATTTTCAATATATATCTGTGTGGTGTCCCATTCATTTGGTATTCAAGGGGGTTGTGTATGGTATAACAGCTGGCTTTACATGCCTTTCAGAGTTTAGCCTAAGACTGCTTTGTCCACGTTACCACTAGGATAACTGGTCTACAAGGTTGAATTACAACCATCATCATAAAGGTTGCTTGGCATGGTACAAAGTGATCACTAAGAATTAGTGAGCATTATATACCAGGCCAACTTCTCACATTGGTGAGCAGCGGATTGGGATCTGAGCTTGCTGTTGTTTTACCATTACAATCTTTGAGATTATCATTTGAAAGATCATACAGGTACCTGCTAGGTACATATAAAACAAGACTAGTATACTTAAGTTCTACTGAACTTAGTTGTTGTAGAGCAAAGGGAGTAGCACACCCTAGCTACAACTACTAGATAGGTTTAGTAGGTAAACACCAGTGTAGGTAGATTGCAACACATCCACCCACACTAGAGCAATGTCTGGAGCAGAGGGTTCCACTGGGAATGTCTCTGTTGAGAGTGACCCTCCAAGGGCACTATCCAAATTTGCTATTTTTTCCTTTAAGGAATTAAGACAGCTTTGTGTCTTAAGGGGTCTGAAGACAGGGCCTTCCCCTACTACAGACCACCTAAGAGAGCTCTTAGACCAGTCTGAGACTCTAAAGCCCTCTAAGGCAAACCCCACAGGGAATGCCGAAGGAGGCCATCCTTCAGAGGATGACACTGTAGACACCCCTGGTCCTATCATCCTGGTAGATGAGGAAGCCTCCACCACTGGAGCTCCTCAAGTAGATGAAGAGGAAGAGGAAGAGGAAGAAGAGGAGGAGGTGGAAAGCAGTTAGTCAGATGATGACAGAAATAGTCAGGTGCTGGTCAGTAGGCTGAACCAGGCTAACTTAAGTGTGTTTGGGACTGAAGCAAGGCTGACCTTGCCCAGCCACCCAAATGGACTTAACCAGGGGCATAGGAGGAGGAGGAATCACTCAGGTGAATCCAATACCTCCCATGTCTCTAGAGGCTCTCATGGTCACTCCAGGAAGGAGATGACTAGCCCTCAGAGAAGGGAACATGAGGCCAAGATGAGAGAGGCTGAGCTTAGGATTCAGAGGCAAGAACTAGAGGTTGCCCTGGCCCAAGAGAAACTTGCTAGAGCAAGACAGCCTAGAGAGAGTGGGGTAATAGAACCCACTGGTGGCAGCAATATCCACAAGGATAAAGACAGGTCTTTTGATAACAGAAACCTGAGTAAGATTGTGCCCCCCTACAAAGCTGGGGATGACATCCATAAATGGATTACTGCAATGGAGAGAGCCTGCAGAGTACAGCAGATCCCTCAGGAGCAGTGGGCAGCAATCTTGTGGCTCTCCTTTGAAGGTAGAGGCCGAGACAGACTCCTCACAGTTAGTGATGGGGATTCTAGAAACTACCTGGTCCTGAAGAGTGCTCTGATTGATGGGTTAGGCTTAACCACTGAACAGTACAGGTTAATGTTCAGAGACACCCAGAAGACACAGACTCAGGACTGGTCTGAATTTGTTGAGTGTGCCACTAAGGCTCTGGAGGGATGGTTGCTGGGAAGCAAGGTTACAGACTATGAAGGATTGTATAATTTGCTGATGAGAGAACAAATTTTAAATAATGGTCAGAACCAGCAGTTGCATCAACATTTGGTTGACTCAGATTTGACCTCTCCCCAAGAATTGGGAAAGAGGGCAGATAAATGGGTAAGAACCAGAGTTAAGCAAAAGAACCAGAACCAGGGTGGTGACCAGAAGAAAACAGACCAGAAGGGTGGGGAGCAGAAATCTAAAGACCAGAAGTCTTCAACAGGGCCCCAAACTGAGACAGAGGGTGGGTCCCAAACTTCCAGGAAGAAGAAGAAGAAAGAAGGTCAGAAGAAACCCTGGTGTAAAACTTGTAAGAACACCTCTCACTGGACAAGTGAGTGTAAAAAGGGTGGAGCCCCCAGCACTGCAGCCCCTAAGGCAACTGCACCCACTAGTACAGCTAGCAGTGCTGGTCCTCAAACCAAGGGGGTAGTGGGTATCACTTTGGGAACTGAAGGAGATTCTGACCTAGTCAGAACCCTTACACAGGCTGTTCTGATTTGTGAAGGGGACATAGATTTGACCCCTGACATAAGTCCCAGTAACCTGGGCAAATACAGACAGACGCCTTTGATCAACAATAAAGTGGCTCAAGCTTACAGGGACAGATGTGCCAGTGTCACTATGGTGACACCTAACTTTGTGGACCCTGGACAATACATGCCAGGTGATAATTACCTGGTGACCAATGCCAGCAATGTCACTACTACACATAGTGTGGCACTTGTTAACTTTTCCTGGGGAGGGGTAACTGGCCTAAAAAGAGTTGTGGTTAGTGGTGATCTCCCAGTAGAATGTTTGTTGGGCAATGACCTGGAGAACTCTCTATGGTCAGAAGTTGAGTACAGGACTCATGCAGAGATGTTAGGGATATCATCACATGTCCTTGCTGTGACCAGGTCACAGGCCAAAAAGTGCCTCTCTGAACCTCAGGTCTTGGATCCTGGAACAATGGACCAAGCACCTTCCAAGAAGAAGAACAGGAGGGTTAAGGCTGCGCCTTCCCAACTGCCTACAAGTGAGGATCAGGCTTCACAGGAAACTGATCTTGAGACCCCTGAAGGAACTGTCTCTGAAGAACTTGAACCTGATCAGGTTGAGTTTCTGGGGACAGGGGGACCTTCTAGGACAGACTTGGGGCAGGCTCAGTTAACCTGTCCTTCTCTTGAACCCCTCAGACAGCAGGCTGCTGCTGAGGCTGCTGGGAATGCTCAAGGTGGCCATAAAGTTTATTGGGATGAAGGACTCCTTTACACAGAGGGTAGAGACCCCAAACCTGGTGCAACCAGGAGGTTAGTTATACCTCTGCAATTTAGGGGTTTCCTTCTCACCTTGGCCCATGATATTCCTTTAGCAGGACGCTTAGGCCAGAACAAGACCTGGGACAGGCTTGTCCCTCACTTTCACTGGCCTCACATGTCTGAAGACACCAAGGAGTTTTGTCGCTCCTGTGAAACCTGCCAAGCCAGTGGTAAAGCAGGTGGAACAACAAAGGCCCCCCTGATACCACTACCTGTGGTGGGGGTTCCCTTTGAAAGAGTGGGGATTGATATTGTTGGTCCAATGGATCCCCCTACAGCATCTGGGCACAGATTCATACTAGTGGTAGTGGATCATGCCACCAGGTACCCAGAGGCAATTCCACTTAGGACCACAACAGCTCCTGTTGTGGCCAGGGCCTTACTTGGAGTTTTCTCCAGAGTGGGGTTTCCTAAGGAGGTAATATCTGATAGAGGTGCCAACTTCATGTCAGGATATTTGACAGCTATGTGGAAGGAATGTGGTGTCAACTACAAGTTCACCACTCCTTATCACCCACAATGCAATGAGCTTGTTGAGAGATTTAACAAGACCCTAAAGGGCATGATTAAAGGATTACCTGAAAAGCTCAGGCGAAGATGGGACATCCTACTGCCCTGCCTTTTGTTTGCTTACAGAGAGGTCCCTCAAAAGGGGGTTGGCTTCAGCCCCTTTGAATTGTTGTTTGGGCACCCTGTAAGAGGACCCCTGTGTCTAGTGAAGGAAGGATGGGAGTTACCTCTCAAAAAGCCTAAGCAAGACATAGTGGACTATGTACTTGGTCTCCGCTCCAGGATGGCAGAGTACATGGAAAAGGCATCCAAAAACCTTGAGGCTAGCCAAGAATTACAGAAAGCTTGGCATGACCAAAAGGCTGTCCTTGTTGAATTTCAGCCTGGACAGAAGGTATGGGTGTTGGAGCCAGTGGCCCCAGCAGCACTCCAAGACAAGTGGTCTGGACCCCATACAATTCTGGAGAAGAAGGGAGAGGTTACCTACTTGGTAGACCTAGGAACTCCCAGGAGCCCCCACAGGGTGCTCCATGTAAACAGATTGAAGGCATATGTCAGCAGGGAAGACATGGGCTTGCTCATGGCTACAGATGAGGGACAGGAGGAAGAGAGTGACCCTCTCCCAGACCTGCTCACTCAGAACCCTGAGGATGGTTCAGTTGATGGTGTGGCCTTAGGTGGCAGCCTCACTGAGCATCAGCAACATGACTGCAGACAAGTTCTACAGGCATACAGACATATGTTCTCCTTGACACCCAGTCAGACTAACTGGTGCACCCATGTGGTGGACACTGGTGACAGTCTTCCTGTAAAGAGCAAGATTTACAGGCAACCTGACCACGTCAGGGACTGTATAAAGACTGAGGTGCAAAAGATGCTGGAATTAGGTGTCATTGAGCCTTCAGAGAGCCCCTGGGCTAGCCCAGTGGTTCTGGTCCCCAAACCTCACACCAAAGATGACAAGAGAGAGATGAGGTTTTGTGTGGATTACAGAGGACTCAATGCTGTCACCAGGACAGATGCACACCCTATTCCAAGGGCAGATGAGCTCATTGACAAGTTGGCTTCTGCCAAATATTTGAGCACATTTGACTTGACAGCTGGCTACTGGCAAATCAGGTTATCTGAGGAGTCTAAAGCCAAGACAGCATTTTCTACCCCTAGTGGGCATTATCAGTTTGTGGTGATGCCCTTTGGTTTGAAAAATGCACCTGCCACCTTCCAAAGGTTGGTGAATCAAGTCCTCACTGGGTTGGATGACTTTTGCGCAGCTTATCTGGACGATATTGCTGTCTTTAGCTCCACCTGGGAGGATCACCTGGTCCACCTGAAGGAAGTGCTTGAGGCTCTGCAGAAGGCAGGCCTCACTATCAAGGCAACAAAGTGCCAGATAGGGCAGAGTAAGGTTGTATATCTGGGCCACCTTGTAGGTGGAGGCCAAGTTCAACCACTGGAGAGTAAGATCCAGACCATCAAGGACTGGTCCCCTCCAACCACCCAGACTCAGGTCAGAGCTTTCTTGGGCCTGACTGGGTACTACAGGAAGTTTGTTAAGAACTATGGGTCCATTGTGACTCCTCTTAATGATCTGACATCTAAGAAGATGCCCAAAAAGGTTCAGTGGACAGAAATCTGTCAAAAGGCATTTGATGACCTGAAGAAGGCCATGTGCTCTGCACCTATCCTGAAGAGTCCTGACTACTCAAGAGAGTTCATTGTCCAAACAGATGCTTCTGAGTTGGGAGTGGGAGCAGTGCTTTCACAGCTTAATGTAGATGGCCAGGACCAGCCCATTGCTTTTATTAGCAGAAGGCTGACCCCCAGAGAGAAACGTTGGTCAGCTATAGAGAGGGAGGCCTTTGCTGTGGTGTGGGCCCTGAAGAAGTTGAGACCATACTTGTTTGGCACTCACTTCAAGATTCAGACCGACCATAAGCCCCTCTTATGGCTTAATCAGATGAAGGGTGAAAACCCCAAACTACTCAGGTGGTCCATTTCCCTACAGGGGATGGACTTTACAGTGGAGCACCGCCCAGGGACTGACCATGGCAACGCAGATGGTCTCTCCAGGTACTTCCACTTAGAACATGAAGACACAACTGGTCAAGGTTAGTCTAATGTCCCTGCGTTTGGGGGGGGGGGTTATGTAGGAGAGTAGGGTCTGCTATCCTATGGTCACCCCAAATTTTTGCTTTTTGCTTCACTGGTTTATGACTTAATGTGGCTGTGGGCCTGCTAATCAGACCCACAGCCTGCTGTTCTCTCTCTAAATTACTGCCAATGCACTTTAGGTGCATTACGAATTGGAACTGGTTCACCTTATTGGCCCCTGTAACAGTGTACCCTAGGTACCCAGGGCATAGGTGTTTCCAAGGCCTACCAGGGGCTGCAGCATGCATTGT
Organism: Lissotriton vulgaris; assembly: GCF_964263255.1. Classification (NCBI taxonomy): domain Eukaryota; kingdom Metazoa; phylum Chordata; class Amphibia; order Caudata; family Salamandridae; genus Lissotriton; species Lissotriton vulgaris. The sequence goes on from NC_141695.1 coordinate 720,738,680, forward strand.
GCCACCCCTGGCCTGGCCTCCATATTTGACACAACTGGCTGATCACTCAGCTGGGGTAAGTTGGTGTAATCACCTCTTACTTAGGTACAGTATGCCTGTGCCTGACCCTAAACTGGACACATATGTTCCTATCAGCCACTCCTATGGAAGGCCTCATCAATCCTGGAGGCAGAGTGCTTGGAAATATGTGAGATGGTGCTCTAGCATGAGCTGAGCCTGTCTGCAGCTGTCGGGAACCACTCCCTAAGCTGTTCCCGGATATTGCCATACCATATACTCTTAAGTGCATTATAATCCTCGCGGTTATTTGCTATCTTTGGTTTGGCTTTATCAAAACATGTCGAGTAAGGTGTCATACAAATTGGAATACTATCCTCTCGACAGTTCTGTCGACGGGGATAGCATTCCACCCTTCTAGAGGGACACGACATGTGTGTAGCCTTAACCCCGGTTAAAGTTAAACAGAGCCTCAGCATCACAAAATGGATGCTGCCACCACAGACACGAGTCTGGCCTCCTGCTGCTGACCGAAACTCGGCAGATGGTGGCCTGGACAAAGGGTTTCCTGCCTTGGGAGGTGCGAGCACCACCCCAGACAGGGTTTTGTGTATTGGGTAGGACAGGGCTGAATAGAATCAGACATGCCCGGGGCACACAAGGTGTCCCCGTGCATAGGCCAGTCCAAACCGGTCCTGGGACTTTCCAGACCCAGGCTTGGCGCGGAACTGGACAAAGGAAAGGTGGTGTAACCGCCCCCCTTCCTGATCCACCCCTCAGATTGGGAATAGGAGTGGGACCAGTGCCATTGCACAGCAGATCATCCTGAATCAACTTAAAACTAAGAAGACGACTGGACTTCGACATTCTGCTGCTCAGAAGACTGAAGAAGAATCTCCCTTGTGGCCTAGGAGTGGCCACCCTGTGAACACAGGTACCAACCAGCAACTCGACGTCTGCTTTGCCGCCGCCTCCCGCCGGAGCCCGAGCCCAGAGCCCGACAAGAACCAGACTCCCAGACCTCTCAGAGCCCGATCCACAATCCCTGCAAAGAAGGGACCCGTGGAGGCACCGAGTGACGTGGGACCGGACCTCTTGGAAGACACTCGAAAAGCTGACTGCGCAGCTTCTGAGGCATCCTCGACGTTGTGCTTTGGGGACTGAGAACCCCCACCACCGAGCAGCCCTTGCACCGAAGATCAGCCCTCCAGCATCTCCACGATCTGCGTGGGGCCCTTTTGCATTGTGCCACTCGACGCGCCATCCCGGCCACTAGCCACGTGGTCAGCGGCCATCTTGGCGACGAAACCGACGATTTACACAGCAGGTCTGGTTGCTCCAGACCTACCCAAGCTCCTGTAAAAAGGAGCACCCGCTCTGACCTTGCTGGTCCGAGTGTTAAGCATCTTTCAACTTCTGCGTGGCTTGTATTTGCCAAGGCCTGTTTGCTCCGATCAAGTTGCCGACACCGCCAACAGCGAGAAGCCTGCGTGGGACAGCTCGTGACCGACTCCTGGACGTCCTCGACCCCGGGTGTCCATGTGGCTGCAGAGAGAAGCTACCCGACAACGCCTGTTTGCACCCGACATCGTCTGGTTCCAATCTGGTTCCACGGTAGTCACTGGCTAGTGACTTTGAACACTGTCCCCTCTGCTTTCAGGTCTTCACATCTTCAGATCCACCCTTGGATCCACCGGAACTCTTCCCATCGAGCCACCTGCAGCATCTTCAGCTCCAAGCACCATCGACCAGCGTGACGAAACCCGACACTACTTCGACCTTGTGCACCCGCTTCCTGTGGGTGAGGTAACTCAGCTCCGCCGGTGCTCCTGCACTGGTACACATCTCAAGGGCCTGTGTCTTAAGTTTCAGCTCCGTAGGTCACTCGGAAGGTTCCTAACTTTCTAACTTTGTACTTTTTACGCACCATAGACTTTGCATTGGAAAGTGCGTGCACTTTGAACACTGCACCCGAGTCCCGCGGGCCTTTCCCGACTTAGTCACTACTAGTCTCGAATAGCTCCAGCGATTCCAAAGGCCCTAGGCCTGTTCCCTTTCCTATTGGTATCTCTTATACCACTTTCTTAGTATATGGTTTAGGTGGCCCCTAGGGCTCATCCATATTGTGCAACTTTTGTGTATTTTAAACTGTCTTGAGATTTAACGCTTGTGCTTCTGTGCTCATAAAAAGTCCAGGGAATTTTATAGTTAATAAATCAATATATATTTTCAATATATATCTGTGTGGTGTCCCTTTCATTTGGTATTCAAGGGGGTTGTGTATGGTATAACAGCTGGCTTCACATGCCTTTCAGAGTTTAGCCTAAGACTGCTTTGTCCACGTTACCACTAGGATAACTGGTCTACAAGGTTGAATTACAACCATCATCATAAGGGTTGCTTGGCATGGTACAAAGTGATCACTAAGAATTAGTGAGCATTATATACCAGGCCAACTTCTCACAAAAGTGATATTACCAATAGCAACCCTTTCACTGAAAAGACTCATTTGTTCATTTACAATATGTAGTCAGTGTGGTATTATGTACGATATAAATTCTATCCCAAGTGTGAACACCTTCCAGCAGCTACCAAACCCATTTAGTTTAGTTTGTCCTTAAACTGAGGGGGAACCCGTTCCAATGTGTGGTATAAGACATTCACAACATGCCCAGCTCACCCACTCTTCACTGAATTAAAATCACCAAGCAAGAGACCATCGCGTGCTTTCAAACTTGAATTCTGGGAAAGAGATTTTTAAAGAAGCCATCTGGTATGTGGGGAGTACATCAATATGACAGTGAGTTGGGCCCTATTGCCATTCCCTGATCACACTATATCCACTTTGCTTGCAAGGGGATTGATTTTCCTAAATTAAAATAATTTACTATTAAAATAGCCACCCGCATTACCTTTCTTTATAAGACTAAAATAGTGCTGAGGGTGCGATAGGGAGCAATTCCCCTCCTGTCTAAGTCTTGCTGTCGGCACATTTGCTGATATCCTGAAATGTAACTATGTGGTTCTTTTATTTTGGTAAGTTAGTCCTTTTTTTGCACAAATCTTGAAACATAGACATTGCCATGGTAACTAATACTTTGAAAGTGTTTTCCAACTTCCATTCTCATCTTTCCTTTCTAATGGCAACACCCTCGCCTCAGTCCTAGCATGCCTTACCCCTTTCTTCCTCTACAAACATTTTCGCTTACCACAAGTAGTCACCCAATGGTGTCTGCAACCAGCATCATGAGGGGCGATTTGTTAATGTTCGATTTTGTCAGCATCTAGCCACAAGCCCCGCAGGTAGCTATACAACCCATCCAAGCCCACCTATAAGCCAGACTGATGGTATGGACAGTCAATGATCCGAGATTACTCAGAGCATTAATTTGATGCATTCTGAACACCTTTCAGACTCCTGTTTCAATGCTCTGTGACCATTCTAGTTTAAAATGCTGTGAATAAAAACTGCATTTAAAGTTTCTTACTGCACCAAATCTAGGCTCTTAAAAGCTTGAACTCCTGGCTGATGTTAGCACTCTTTGCCTGGTCAGGTTACTAGTGCGCGCGCCCTAATCAATGAAAGGACTGTAGCTAATTCATAGTTTACATTTCAAGCGCTGGTATCGGCCTACTTAACCTTATTCAGCAGTAGGTCAACGAAAAGTCTCCTCCAGGACAACTTTTTTTTTTTTTTAATCTTTAATAGGTTAACAGATGGTGGATTATGTGGCAAGTAAGGTAAATCCATAATTATGCGGAAAATGCAATGTCTACAGAGTCACAGAATTCCAGTAGCCTTGTGTATGTTTTTTTCTTCTGCATAGTGGCAAAAAAGCACAAATTAACAGCCAAGTATCCCTGGTAACTTGGACTCTGTGCGCACAGTGTCCAAGTTACCAGGGTTACTTGCTGTCCATTGTTGGGCGAGGCCATTCAGTGCAGCACGCACAGTTTAGTTATTTGGCATACAGGAGTGCACAACTCACAAATTACTGACAAAAAAAACTGACACAGTTTTGTATGGTTTGCCTAAGGAGTGGCAGATACATCACGACCGCCTCCAGAAGCCTGGGGAATAATCTTTTTCTATACATAGAGAGTGTAGTTCTTTTAGAATGTGTCGAGGTCTCGTACCCGTTTGTGAGTTCTAACTTAATGCAGTATAAGAAAGATGTGCTGGTCTTTTCCGCCTTTGAATAAGTGTTTTCGCTCAGTCTGATCACAAACGAGAATAAGACACAGACTCTTTCCTTCTAGCCTGTACACAAAAGGCTCTGCCTCAAATTCCTGTTCTCCCTGTCTCCACAACATCTCAAAAGCACAGCTTCCCGCTGTTCACACTTGCCATTTAAACATTTCACTTTCTTCTCCCTTTCCTCTTTCAGTGCTTCCTTGTCATGCTTTCCTCCACCCACATGCTTTTCACTCCCTCATGCAGTCTTGCTAGTATATTTTTACAGTGCATCGAAGCAAGCACTTCAGTCGGCCTGTTTTTGTTATGGAGGCTGCAGAATTATCTGCCCGCTTTCCACTGATGTCCTGTCTGTGTGGCTTAAAGTAGGCCTGTGCATACTTACTTTTATTATTATGCGGCTAGACATGGATTAATAGGCTTGCACAATTTCCTGCATGTTTTACTTACATTAAAACCATCCCTTCCTCCGCGGGGCAGATGTTCAAGCGGAAATGACTTCTAATAATGGCCCATCGCGAGGAGAGCCGGTACTTGAAAAAAAAAAATATTCTTGTTAACAAATTGTGAAAATATGGATACTGCTGTGCTCGCACCTTTGCCCACCGCTTGTTTGAAGGGCTCCCTTGTGGGCAGATTCTGTTTTTTCCTACCAAGCCCATGTAGTGTCCCTTCGAGTCAGACAGGGCACCTTCTGTAGTTTATCGCATCTGAAGTGCATTCCTCACCAAACGAGACCACCAGGATGCTTTTCTCAGATGCCAGCTGATCAGACAAGCCTAACTCCTTCTATGCATAGATTCTATTCCGGTAGGTGAGCACGATTTTGAGTTTCACATACTATTCCCTGATTAATTACAATGAAACCAGAGACCAACACAGGGGATTTCTTTTATTTGTTGCATTGCAGACAGGAAATGGAACTCCACTCAGTCGTTCGCCACGGAGGTCACCGGCTTTGCCCATAGCCTTTTCTGCACATTTCTGAGTGGGCCTCTTTATAAGGCTGGCTGCCCTCTTCTGAACGGTCTTTGGGTCTTGTAATGTCTGGACTGTCCGCTCTCCATCATGCCCTGTGACACATTCAGGAGGTGTTCACTGGTGGTGAATGCAGCGTCATTTCCTCTCTCTCCAGCTGCCCTCAAGACCTAGCCCCCCCCAGGCCCCGGGGCCTTACTCTTCCCTGCTGGGTCCATGCCAGTGAATGTTGTGTCGCACTCACACTGGTATGTAGAGCAGCTCCTGACACTGACGCCACACCTCGACCATGCGGCCTCTGCAAGGCTCCGAGCCAGGCAGCTTCACAGCGAGACCGGAGCGGCCTACATTCCAGAGTCAGGCAGGGCATGTCAGGACAATGTTCCAAGCTGCACGTATGACAGCATCAGCTTCCTTCAGCCTTCCGGTGCCCACCCTACAGTAGCATCGGGCCGCGCAGCTGCGGTGACTTCCTTGCTCACGCTGTTGCCTTGGGACCATCATCAACAACAATTAAATAACAATGCTAATATTAGTAATGACCTCACTAACTGACGCCGTGCTCCCAAGCTGTCCTACGTCATAAGTGTGCGAATTAGCTGGTCCTGTTTTCACTTTGAATGGTTTTATATACTGTCTGTATTTGTAATGCAAAATCAAAACTGGAAGTGCCACAGTAACTTGTTTAGTACGCCACTTGTTACCCCCAATGTGCTGATTCGCAGCACTGTAAATTATAGTTTTTATTATTCCCAAAAAGGGCACTCTAAATATCGACCTTGGGATGAAGAAATGCAGAGTGAACCCCACTTACGGTCAAAAACTGCAACCAGCAGGCTTTTTATTCCGATTTTAACTATTGGTGCTTAACTCACGAAGCCATTCCTCCAGTTCCTTAAAGACACTCACTCTACATATATTTATTTGAAAAGTTTTATAACGCGCATACATGCCCGAAAGGGCTATCAGAGTGTTGTACAACAGACGTACGTTAGCATGAGTACAGTACAATATAATACATAAAAAGTACCTGAAACATAAAAAAAGTCACGGGGAGCACTGGGAAGGCAACATAAAAAAGAGGTGATCCACAGCAGTGGCGGTGAGTACATTAGGGCTCTGTGGCGTTGACCCACAAGCCGCACCCGCCGACTCCCGAGGCAGTCATTCAGTAGACAGGCTCAGCTTCCTCAGCAGCTGTGTCTGAAGCGGGTGTGGCAGGGCAGCCAGCAGCGTTGACTTCCAGCGTCATGCTGATTGACATGTCATTGACAGACTCAGCAGGCCAGGGGTGCGCATGATGGGTTTGGGTCAGAGAATTTTTCCGACCAGCCCAGGCATGCGCACTAGTGTTTGCTCTGGCTGGCGACTGCGCATTAGAAGAGCGAGGGTTGATCAATGAAGCAGCCCTCGGTCTCCTAATGAGCGGCAGGTATTCCTGCTAAGCAAATCCTGGCACTGCTGTAGAATCGTCTGTATTGGCTGAGAGGGGTTGCCACACTCGCGCCAGCGGCCTCTGGCAGTCCACCCACCGAGGGATTGGGCCCTGGGATGCCATTGGCTGAGGGAGGCTGGGAAAAGAGGCCTGGCTCGGCTGGCACTATTGATTGCACTGGAGGCAGAGGCTGGGGGAGAGAGAGAGGCGGACTGCGAGCCGGGCCCAGAGAGCTCGAGAGAAGAGTGCGATTCTGTCCAAGACAGGTCTCAGTAAAGGACCATGCTGGCGGGACTGGCTGCAGGAGAGTTACCCCTGATGGAGTCCATGGAGCTGAGACAGCCAGAGGCGCACTGCTGCAGGCGGTGAGGAAGCAGCTTGGGAGACAAGGCTTGGCTTTTGTAACACCTAACAAAGGCTGCAGTGTCACAGCACTCTGGTAAGTGACGGGCTCCTACATCCCATTACGAGTGTCATTGGTGGGCGGGCCGTTAGCGTCCCAGATCAGGGACGTGCTGTACCCATGGGGCTCTAACTACCCTGATGTCACTCACTGTAGTGTAGATCTGGTAAACAAGGCTAAATTTTGGCTGGCAAAAAATAGACCCCTGCCACCTAACCTCGAGGGTACAATACTGAGTGTCAGAAGGGTGGGTTGGCTGGGTTCCCTCCCAAAAGACATCGATGGTGACCTAGTACTCGTTAGATTTAGGCAGAGACACATTGTCCCATACCTGCGTACCTGTCCACCCCTAGTGGGAAACGGCCCAATTTCCGTCTGGGACTTGCATGATTTTTACCCTAGAAAGCCGTACATTCCCACATCTAGCCTAAAGGCAGGCTGCAACATCTTAATGGGCAGAGGACCCCATGTATCGAGCGGCCGTAGCTTTCCCACCTATACCAGACAGGAATCATTGTTTTATACACCTGAGAATTGGAACTCCTATTAATTATTGTTTGATTTAATTTTAACCTGTGAAAAGTATGCCATAATTAATATATTATCCCCCCAGGTTGGGCAAAATTATTATTTTTTTTTTTTTAACTTCAGATATTATGTGTTATGGTATGTATGTTCTTATTTATAACCGTTTTCAATTGTACGCTTTTATGATTTTAAACCAAAATCGAATAAAGCTATACTGACTGACTGACTGACACTCACTGTAGTGCTCTAACAATCCCCATGTGCAGCAGCGAGCTGGAGTAAACAGAGCTAATACTTGAACATACTGGGCCTGTGCGAGGCAGCGTGGCTCCCCGTCGCTCTCGCAGCAATGTGGTGTGAGTTTGAGGCCTGGCAGCTCACTCTGAGTGAGGCTGGCAGTCAGAGATCCAGGCTGGAGGCAGGCCGGTCAGAAGAATATACAGCAGTGGTCTATTCATTCAATTGAGGCTCCAGAAAAGACAAACATGTTGTTTTTACACTGCAAGTTATACCGCACTACAAATAAGTTAAAAGCCAGAGGGGGTGAAGTGCACACCTTCAAACATATATATAGGTGCACTATTTCTCTCCATACTACACTATCACTTTGCTCCACGTTATTTTCATCTGAAATGTTTGGCAGGTTTGTTTTGTTTTACATAGTATTTATTTATTGGGATAAAGTGAAAAGCACTGTGATATATCAGTTGTATTCATTATGTATATAGACATGTCAGCCCTGCTGCGGAGACAGCAGGCTAATGCGGTCACCAAGTAATGTTATCCTTCAGGGATGGTGGCACCCCTTCGCCACGATGTACGGATTGCTCACACGAGGTATAAAAGTTCACTCATGAAAGATAAAATTAAAAAGTCTCTTTGTGCCTTTACAGTTGATACAGTTTGGAAGTACATTTGGTGCATATCATTAACTTTAAATTACACCATCAGGACCACGAGAAGGCTGGGCATACGATCACACGCCTGGAAACCCTATCAGTTGACAAGTCACACAATACAAATATCAATAGATAAATTGACACACACACACTGCTCTCTGTCTTACTGTCTTCTCTGCCTACCCCTCTGTCTGACTCGCTTCCTCTCATCCTCTTTTATGCTCCCGCCCGCACACCCTACTATTTTTAGTCGACAAGTTAGAATGTTCATGGCACCTTTGTTACACCACTGCTTGAAGAGGAGGGTTTTAAAACCTTTCCTGAAGGATACAGTGTGAGCAGGCCGTTCTTGTTCGCTCACAGTGCAGCCTTGTAAATATTTTCTCCCCATGGTACCACCTGCAAGGGCCGGATGCCATAGGTCCATCCATTACATGGGTTTTGTATTCTGCTTTACGATAGGACAGTGGACGCTCTTGGAATACAGAAGTGTTTTTATTAAAGGACCACCAGAGGCTCCATAATATGCAAAGTAGTATTAGCCTGTGTCATGCGTTACATGCTTAAATTCTTTTGTGCCTCAATGATGTTCTAACTACAATTGCTTTATAAACCTTCTTTCTTTCTCAAATTTGCTTGAAAATACCCCATTTGCCCACTCTTTTTTCAAAATGTTCTCAAGAGGGGGGGGGGGGGAGTGGCTCCCCCAAATTCCACGTATGTGGTTTGGGCTTGCTCGTTACGCTTGCAACATTGCATTATGGCTATTGTATTACGCCTCACCACTTTCAAATGTCACCAGCCGCACTGATCCACAGGTATAGGCCCAACTAGTAAGCGCTGTAAAGTTCCAGGAGAGCTGTAGATCAAAAGGACAACCAAACACATTTTGAACACAGGTAAAAAGACTGTCAAACAGAAGGTGGAAGTACATAGAGAATGGCCTTGGGGCTATTGCTGAGGAAAGTCATTCAGGAGTAGCCATTTGACATGCTTTTTTAATGAAACTGGAACTGATCTCAGGAGGAAGGGCACTCCAACTTCTTGAAGGATGGTATTCTCTAAGAAGGGTTAGCAAAGATACCTCATACCACCCGAAGTTCTGTGGCTGGGGCCTTTTCGGACTAATGTGGTGAACTAGCGGCAGAGGCTGTGCGTGTATGAGCAAATTCTCCTCTTTAAGCACCAGGGGGAAACTTTATTTTGGGGCATAAAATATTACCTGGGACAACAAACTGAACAATCATTCCACAACATAAGTGGTTACTTGTAAATTCAGTTAATTGGTTTACAAGAGAGTCAATTGTTGTTGCAGCCGGGCCTTCTTGTTTTTTATGCTGGGCTGTATGTTTTGTGCACTGTAAAGTTAGCCTTGAACTCTGCTGAAGATGTAATGATATTTTAATTTCGAACATGTTCCGTCTGTATTACAACATTGATATATATCAAAAGAAATATCTGGTGTGCCACCAGGCACGCTTCTGCCACTCAAAAGTGAATGAAGTAATTTCCTTCCTGTTGCATCGCTTCATCCCTAGTCGTGCTCACGTGATGCTACTCAAGGAAAGAGACGGTCCTGCTCAATGAGCTCGGGGCGGGGGAGGGAGAGAGAGGAGGCAGCCTGCCAATGTAAAAAGAACCAAAATAAGACAGAACAAAGAAAGAATGTGCAAACGCCTAAAGAAACAAATGAGTTTCCAGTGTATGGAAAAAGCAAACGCAGAAAAAAATAGACCCAAGTAATATTGTGGCTTAAAAACATACTAAGGGCTTCTTTTCGAGGCATGGGCCAGGTTGTCAATGACTGACCAGTATAATTTTGTGAAGATATTTGTTTTATAATGTTTGATTAAATACAACACGCGATAAAAATCCACTAGAAAACCCTGGACATTTTGTTTCTGTTTTATGTTTATTGTGAAACAACGGTCCAAAAACTATGCTGGGAGGAGAATTGAATAAAACGTTACAACTTCCTGAAGTGCAAAATGTGTGTATGTCACAAGAGAAGTTATACTTTTGCCTATTATTTTAGGGCATTGAAAAGAGAAGAACTTTTTAAACTACACAATAACTATTTTCCCCAGATTATTGTTTGATCGTGTGTTATTGTAAGATTCTGACATTCCCCATTACATTTTACAACAGCAAGATAATGAATTAATAACATGTCGTCAAAACAATGAAGTTAATAATAAAATCCACAACTATGAAGTGCACTTCGTGGATGACTAGGATTCAAAGTAGTGACCTACAGGTAAACACACATATCTGCGTTATTAAGCCACCGTAAAGGAGAGGCAGCCCCTTAACGCAGAGTAATCCCAAAATGTCCACAAAAGTGACTTACGTGCAGTCCTGGTTATAGGAAAAGCATTTGAGCACCTCCGCGCCCGCGGGGACCTCGGAAGTCTCCTCTCCTCGACCCGGATCCATCGCCAGTCCCGGGGGGCAGGGCCGGCGCCGGCACGGCTGGATTCAACCGCGGCCTCCGTGCTTACTCGCGCAGGGAACCAACCTACTGCTATGTGTCAGTTTGTTTTGGTTTCTAGAAAGCGACAGTCAAAAATGTTTATCCTGTCCAAGGATTCCAGTTAAATACACGGATTTCTCACTGGAAAAAAAAAATCACAAAAGGTCGGGGACGGTGTTGATACCCAATATTTTCCTACAATAAACACATTTCTTAATGTTCAATAAACCAAAATACTTTTAATATATCATGTGAAATCCGTGAGTTAACGCAAAAAATGTCACATACAATTGCGTGGTCATAAAAAATTCCGAGCAATTCGCTGCATAACAAGTATTCAAACAGCTGATTGGTGTTTAAAATGTCCTAGTGTTTCCAGGACAAAAAGTATCAAAACTCCTGAATTAGTCTTCAAAATTCATGGATTTCATGTGGTAGGCTTCTTTCACGGGTTAAAACATAAATTATAATGCATACACAAATGCAGCCAGACTTAGTAGACCTCAAATCCTTTGCTGTTGTTTAAGGTAGGCTGTTGAGGATTGTTTAAAAATCTGTCCTTTATTTCTTCTGTAAGAGGCGATGTATTTAATGTCGAGGACCCCTCGTTACAGTATCGGCTCGAAAATGCTTCCCCCAACAGAAACTGGAAAACATACGCTGGTTCTACTTTTAGCTACCACGGGTACTTGTTGCACCGAAACCACACATCACTCCGTCGCTTTACCAAGCTCCTCCATGCCCCGAGGTATCCCTCCGCCGTGTAATCTGCTCCAGTCTGCCAGCACTAGATCCTGCCACGGTAGCGGCTAGATCCCATCACCAGGAAACAACACAGCGGCGTCTTGGATCACCTGACTACAACGTCACTGCTATGGATTTGCGCATTCGTGGTGTGGCGTCTCAACTCCGCCCCTTCTGTGACAGATTTACTTTTCCACTGCTCTCAGGAGCTCGAACACGCATGCGCTCCATTGATAGCATGCGCTCTAGTTTTACAGGGCTTGCAGCTCAGAGATAGGTAGGGCGAATGCAACAGTGTAACTGAATGTTTACAAACCTCGGTCTGACCGCATGCCATGCTACCTTCTAAAAAGATCTCAGAGCTCTTCTTCTCTTCGAAATACAATTGAGTGTACATGGGGGCAGTCAAAGTCATTGCAAAACAAATATTCGGTATTTTTTTCGGTCTATCACCTTCAGGTAAATTACATGCACGTTAAGTTAATCAGTGAGAAATGCGCTATTGTACACTATTGTACATTATGAAACCTCTATTAGTTAATGCACTGAAGAGGTCTGTGTGTAACTAGTGAACCACATAACCGAATCCTTTTTGGTGCAGTGGAGAATAGTGACTTGTGTATTTTTAGTGCAACGAGGTCCCAGTCTCTGATGGAAAGCACCATAAATATGTAAGTCATTATTTTAAACTTGCACGACATACAGTTTAAGATAGGCTGATACAAAGTGTGGGAAAAGGTTTAAGATAAAGTGCTTCCAAAATTTAGATTTTAGTAATACCCAGACTGTACATAGTGCAATTTGTTTTGTAACCAACCATCAAAATCCCACACTTTGCAACTCAGCTGGTTTACCTTACAATAACACTCAGCTGGTTTACCCTTGCAAAAAAACAGTCTTCAGGAAGCTTCAGGTGAGTACATCTATTTAAAAACATTTTTTTTTGAGTTTTTATATAGCGCGAACTTGACCTGAGAAATCAGGTATCAGAGTGCTTTACATGAGCACCAGTTTCGTTACAGAAGGAAACATTCATTTATGATCTATTAAATCTAATATCGGTTTCTAAGCACCCTTTACAATTGTGGATAAACCAGTTGTGCACATTTACATTTCTATTAGGCATGCAGGCTCCCTGCCAAGAAAGCCTGTTTAACTGTCTACCCCTTACTTCAAAATTTGCAAACATTCGTGACAAGAATTTTCAATTCTATTGAGGACTAGGAGGCGAGGATTATGCTTTCTCATTTCTTTAATGAAATGCTCAGCAGCCAATAAAAACAACCAAAAAACTACATTTCCCATGAACACCAGGGAATAACCATAGAGAGTAGTGTATAAAAGGTCCCAACATTAGTCTGTCTTCCTCTTTCTTTGTGGAAACACGTCCAAGTTAAAGTAAAATCCCAAGTACAGTAAGAACAATAATTCCAAACAAGCCGCAGTCATCCAGAGAATCCTGAAGTAGGCAGCAGAAGAACCTTGGGTCCAGAAGCCAGGAGGAGAACGAGATTCCGGAGGGGAACAAAAGACATCACTTCTGGTCTAAACCTGGAAAAGATACGGAGCCGTAATATCCAAAGGTAACAAGAATGTCAAGAGCAATCCAGGGAGGGAAGAACAAGGAGTGAAATATTTGTAATTGCATGTACACAGTCATAATACATTAGCATGCAAATATGAACCACGGGTGGGATAATCCTCGCCTCCTAGTCCTTAATAGAATTGAAAATTCTTGTCACGAATGTTTGCAAATTTTGAATTCTATGTCAGGACAGGAGGCTCCGATTATGCTTTTTTAAAGCTGATCCACCACCACAGAAGCAACACAATCAATAGGTTTGTAATAAAACGTTTTGAAGACAGAGTCAGATGACCAATCTGCAGCCTTCATAATATCAAACAAAGTAACACCCATGGAATAGGCTTTAGAGGCCATCGCCCCTCGTGCAGAATGCGCGCCAAACACAGAAACATCAATACCCGCCTCAGACATAAGCCACCGCACCCAGCGCGCCAAAGTAGCTGGAGTGACGGGGCGAAAAGGCTTTTGTAAGGCAATCAGCAGTTGACCCTGCATGTCTGAACGGAAAGAAGCAGTACTCACCTCGTAATCCTTAAGGCACTGCACAACACAAAGGTTGGGACGAGAAGGAGGTGAAGTAGTGTGGCTCACTGGTTAGAGGCGGCAGACCCGAGAGCAGAGGACGGCCCGGGACCAGGGTTCGATTCCCGACGCGGCAGGTTTCTGGACCAGGGTCAGCGGACTCGATAATTCTCTTGCCTCGGTGCCCACTCTGATCAGCGATCACACTCGGCAACTCTGGGCATCAGCTTGCCTCATCTTCACTAACGGCCCCACCAGACCGCCGGGGATGCCTGGTCTCACCCTGGAGATACCCATTAAGGGACCATCTCTCAGGGAAGCCAGGAAGGGTTTCGCAGCGGTCGAAGCGCGGAGATACTCCTCCGGGAGTCGATCCTAGCGCTATATAAACTTGCAATTAATTAATTAATTAATTAATTAATTAATTAAGGAAAAGAAGGATAAGTAATAGAAGGCGTATTAGATTTTGTACGTCTGGAAAGACGAAAAGTAACCCCTTCAGGAGTAAAACTGCGACCCGCAAGATCTAAAGCGTGGATATCCGACACACGCTTACAGGAAACCAGACACAGCAACATCGTCAACTTCGCAGATAACTGCTTGCGAGATAACAAAGAGTTCGAAGGCCAGGCTTCTAAGAATCGGAGAACAACAGAAACATCCCATAAAGTAACATATTTAGGCGCGGGAGGTTTCGCAAAACGAATTCCCTTAAGTAATCTGGAAATAAAGGGATGTTCACCCGCAGGTTTCCCATCAATGTGGGCATGACCCGCTGAAATAGCAGAGCGGAAACCATTGACAGTCGAGTAAGCCAGACCAGAGGTGGCTAAAGAGGCCAAAAAATTTACAATCATACTGATATCTGCTGAAACGGGATCAACTTGTTGTTGAGCACACCAATCGCACCATCGCTTCCAAGCCCCTTTATACCGTTTGTGAGTATTGGGAGCCCATGCCTCACTAAGGAATTTGGAAGCGTCGCTTGAAATGCCTGGGAGCGTCCAACGATCCCCGAGATCCTCCACGCTAGCAGCTGAAGGGAGCCGGAGAGGATCAGGGGATGCGGATCTCCGAGAGGATCCAACAAGAGATTCCACAACGGGGGAAGAAGAAACGGCGGAGCGCAGCACATTTCCAGAAGCACCGGAAACCATGCTTGAGCCCTCCAGAGAGGGGCAATCAGAATCAGATCCGCCGAAACCGTTTGGTGTAAGCCAGCACCCTGGGAATCATTAGAAACGGTGGAAAAGCATAACAAAGGGTCGATGGCCACTGCTGGAGAAAAGCATCTGTGGCCAGAGCCTGAGGGTCCGGCCTCCAACTGTAAAAACGCGGGAGTTGCGCATTGAGGCGAGAGGCAAACAGATCCAACTGACATTGACCCCAACGCCGAAGGAGAGCACGGAAGACTCGAGGGTGAAGCCTCCAGTCGCTGTAATCCCGGAGATGTCTGGAGTGCCAATCCGCAATTTGATTGCGGCACCCCGGAAGATATTCCGCAATAACAGTGATCTTCCTCTGCAGACAAAAATGCCAGAAATCCTTGGCGATCTCCGCCAACACTTTGGACCTGGTCCCGCCCAGTTTGTTCACATAGCGGACTGCGGACACGTTGTCCATCCGGAGAAGAACACAGCAGCTCGGTTGCAGGGGGGAGAAACACTTGATCGCAAATGAACCCGCTAGGAGTTCCAGGCAGTTGATATGGAGAGCTAACTCCTGAGGGGACCAACGACCCCCGGTCGAGACAGATCCGCAGCGGGCTCCCCAACCCCACCGACTGGCATCGGATTCTATCACTAGATCCGGGGACGCACCGAAGAGGGCTCGACCATTCCAGGCCTCCATGTGGTCCAACCACCACTGCATCTCCCAATGGACCTCCTCTGTAAGAGGAATCTGGTCGGAGTACCTGAGACCTTTCCGGAGATGCTGAATTTTCAGCCTTTGCATCGCCCTGTAATGCAGAGGACCTGGAAAGATCGCCTGAATGGACGATGCCAACAGACCCACTACACGTGCCAACGACCTCAACGACACAGTCGGTCTGGAAATAACAGATGTCAACTCTCTCTTGATGTAACGCATCTTTTGATTGGGCAAGAGAAGTTGACAAGCCACAGATTCGATCTGGAAACCCAGGAAGTCTATCGACTGGGCAGGGACCAAGACCGACTTCTGAACATTGATCAGAAAACCTAGAGACTGTAACAGATCGATGGACCATTCCAGATGTCGTAGAAGCTGCAGAGGACAATCCGCCATAAGGAGAATATCGTCCAGATAAATAATCAACCTGACACCCGAGACCGTAGATGTTCCACAACTGGTCTCAACAGTTTTGTGAAGCACCACGGTGCCGACGAGAGACCGAACGGGAGAACTTGATACTCGTACCAAACTCCCTGCCAGAGAAACTGGAGAAAACGACAATGAGGCCTGTAGATTGGAATCGAGAGGTATGCATCTTTGAGATCCAGACGGACCATCCAGTCCCCCTCTCGTAGGAGATCCCTCAAGAGATGGATGCCCTCCATCTTGAAATGTCGATAGACCACCCCTCCGTTGAAGTCTTTCAGGTTGAGAACTAGGCGAGAGCCGCCCCCTTTCTTCTCGACCAGAAAGACTGAACTGGCAAACCTCATTGGATGACGGGTCGTGGGAACAATCGCCCCTTTCTTGAGGAGGGTGTCTATTTCCCCGGAGAGACAAACCTGATCCTTTAGAGAAAAATGTAAACAAGGGGGAGGACGGGTCTGATGCATCGGGTGATAAAACTCTATTCTGAACCCTTGAACAGTTTGCAGCACCCATGCATCGCTGGAGATCATGCGCCAATTTTGCAGGAAAAATTGAATGCGACCCCCCAACATTACATTGCATGCATGAATCAGGCTCACCTGCAGAGTGGGCATCCTGGTAGTGTCCCTGTTGACCACCTGAACGTCCTTTGCCGTACTGGCCCTTTCCTTTTCTTGAGGGGTAAAAGTTGGCTCGGGTGGAATAACCGGCGTCATAAGAACCTCTTTGCTGAGAGGAATTGCCTCTCTGGGACTGGTTCGCAGAGCCACGGTCGAACGAGCATCCCCTACCTCGTCCGGCCTTTGCAAAAACCGGGCGGGCTGCCCGTCTCAAGGAGGCTTGCGCTTTGTCTATCCCACTGAAGGTGGAGACAAACCGTGTGAGTTCCTTAAGGAACGGCTGACCAAGCAAAAGTCCCTGCGCCTCAGGCCCAGACTCCGAGGTGGCCAACTCAGAAAGTTTCGGATCAAGTTTCAAAAGGATGGATCTGCGACGTTCCGCAGACATCGCGCAGTTGGCATTTCCTAAGTAACATATTGCCCGCTGGGCCCACTCGATCAATTCAGTCGGGTTTACCAGGGCAGAGGCCTCTTTCGCTTTGTAACCGAGATCCAATATCTTGGTGAGCGGACCAAGCAAGTCCAGTACCTTATCCTGACGGGAACGCCAAGATCTATCCAGGCCCTTCTTCGGGTCCTTCGCATATTTTTTCAGGTACGTGACCATCATGGGGTAAACCTCAGGAGTTTCGGCCAAATGGTCTGCCAGCTCAGGTCTCGGGCACTCCGAGCGCAACCGTGCCCGAACTGAGGCCTCAAAAGGCTGACGTATGTGAGTCTCAATATAGGTAGCCACTGCAGGTGAAGGCATCCAGGTGGAAGAGTTCGGGTGAACGATATCTGCCGGTTCAAAATTGAGCACCGGAGGGCGCTCAGGGGCATCCACAAAATGTTCCTTACAGACCCGTTTCCGAGGAGGTGGTGAAGCATGGTCCGAAGAAGAGGAAGACTGGGCATTATCCGATTCGGTCTCATGCAGAGCAGAAGAAGCAGAAGGTGCAGCCGCCAAACTCTTAGCCAGGCGTTGAAAGTCTGTTTTATGAGGATTAACCGGAGACTTTGCCGATTTCTTGGAAGCAGGCAACCAACCCTGCTGTTGCGCATAAAGATTTAAATGACACTTCAAGGGGTTAATAGCACCCACCAGTGCCTTGTTGACAGATTGTTGGACACCCCTATCCAACTGTTCCACCAAATTCTGTTCCAAGGAGCCTTCCTCCTCGTCATCATAGTAATAGTCGTCATCAGCGTCGTAGTAATCAGCCATTCTACACAAGGGTAGACAGTAAATGCCCACAAGACGACTGTAATAATATGGAGTGTCAAAACACAAGTCAAGGGGGAGTGTTAAGACCCCAAAGCAGGCTTTGAACGAAGTAGGAATGAACCTGACTTCCAAAGATATTCAAGTGTGGAGGGAGCCAAAGCCTGCACAGCACCAAAACACTCTAGGCAGAGCCTATGCCACAAAGTTGCAACCAAAGCCCTCAGAAGACCTCGGTGTCTGACGGGGTAAAAATCTGGAGACAGGCTGTGGGCAGGACGCCAAACGAACGTCGTCACTCAACCAGCTCTGAGGAGAAACCCCGAAACCGGAAATAGGACAGTGCGCATGCGCGACTGTCGCCTGTCACCAAACACCGTCTCGAGAGCGCTCGCGCTCCCCAACGAAACAGAAACCACTGCTCCCGCTCCACCAAAAGCACGCGAGCGCTAGAAAGCGCCCGGACCAACAAACGGAGGTGACCCACACGCTCCGAAACCAAAGTAAACCGCACACCGGCAGCGGAGAGAAAACACGCAGCCCCCAAACGCGTGAACCACAATGCGCAAAAGCACAATAGGTAAGATAAGCAACAATGTCAAAGCAAGTAACAATATGCTAGTAGAGAAAATAATGCACTTAACTGGCTGCGGAGCAGCAAAGAAAGAGGAAGACAGACTAATGTTGGGACCTTTTATACACTACTCTCTATGGTTATTCCCTGGTGTTCAGGGGAAATGTAGTTTTTTGGTTATTTTTATTGGCTGCTGAGCATTTCATTAAAGAAATGAGAAAGCATAATCGGAGCCTCCTGTCCTGACATAGAATTGGTTTAACACCACAGGAGATTCCCAGCTTTATACTTCTACTGCTGCATTTCAACTCTCAGAATTAACCATCCCAGGACTGTTCTCTTTTCTCAAAACGTAGGGTGAACTGTGAGCACGTCCTGCCTCTCTGACCCTGCTCACTTCGGCCACTGATCAACACAACTATTAACCAGCACACTACTAAAAGTGTGGCAATTCAGACTATTCCAGGCCCCCAAAGAGATATAAATGGCTTTGGCGGCAGGCCTTAGCCATTTTTTAAATATATTGAATTAATAAACAACTGTTGTTATTCTCATCTGTAAATTAGACAGATATCACCACTATATGGCAGACTGTCATAAGCTCCAGTGTTGATAATTAAGTGCCGGTGCTGAGCACCAGATACCACCGGCTCAAATAAAGCATTTGTTAAATCCCTAGATCGTTGGGCAACTGTATTTGTGTACAGCTTATCCTCACTTACTCTTGACTATCTGCACTTATTTTTCCTAGCTTATATCTCTAATGTACTCCAGCTGTAATTGTTTGACAAGTATGCTCTTGTACGGCATTCTGATGCTATTGGGCCATTCCCTTGTTATATAAAATCACAAAACTAAAAATGTATTTTTAGTTTGGAAGCTGTATTCGTATACAGCCTTTGCCCCAGTTAGTCTTGACTATCTGCTCTTATTTCTTCCTAGGTTCTATCTCTAATTTACTTCAGCTGCAATTGTTTTGTAAGTGTGCTCTTGTAAAGCATTATGATGCCTCTGGGCCATGCCCTCCCTCTAGAAATCACCAAACTAAAAATAAATAAATAAAACAAACACAAATATACTGAAAGTACAACGTTACTACAGAAAATGAGAAGAGGGTCTCTGGAAATTTCAAAGCACGCTGCCACTCTGAGGCTGAGCAGGGGTAGGGAATGTGTCATAACGACCTGGGCTGCTGACTTCAGAGCTGGGGAACCAGCAGTGCTTAATTTGAGCCCTGTGGTTTCCAGGCTGTACACCGGCACTTAATTGTCAACACCGGCACTTTTGAGAGCTGCTACATGGTGGCACTGTCTGTCAACTTTCGAGATGAATACAACAACAGTTATTTATCAATTCAAAAAACATTAAAAGTGACATAAGTGCCTCCCAAGCCATTCTTATAGTTTTTGGGGCCTGGAATCGTCTGAATTGTCAAACTCTAGATGTGCTGCCTACCGCAGCTAGGAAAACCATGGTGCATGCCCTGGTGACATCGCATCTGGATTATGGGAACGTACTGTACCTGGGAGCAAATGCTAAATGCATTCAGAGACTCCAGCGTATCGAGAACGCTGTCACACGCCTGGTCTTAATGCTTCCTAAGAGAGCCTCTTCTAAGAGGGACTTAGCCTCCCTACACTGGCTCCCAATTAGGCAGAGAGTTTTGTTCAAGGCTCTGTGTGTTAGCCATCGGATCATACAGAGGAAGGGCCCCACCTACCTGCATGATCTATTAACTCCCTATTCCCCGACCCGTCAACTTAGATCTAGCGGGATAGGGCAGGTGGGTATCCACCGTCCTGACGCTCTCAGTAGCGGTCGCTCCCCACGCTCCCTGCTCTCCTGTGGTATCGTTGGGCTGCGCTCTTTGCTTTGCGCCTTGAATAACTGCTGCCTGCTTTATGATATAGCGCTGTGCCTCACTTAAACATTGCTCGTTTATTTCTGCAGTCCTAGTCTGTATCGCTCGCTTGTTAAGCTTAGACCTTTAATTATTATTTGTATTGCTCGTTTTATGCAGTTGTAATAGTAGCGCTCACATCACTGATTTTAATACATTCATTAATACCTGATTGTGCCGGTGCCACTGCCCACAGCATATCCCTACTTTGTGCCCCATCCTGTTCCGGTTTCGCTTTTGCTGCCATTTTGTTGTTGTTGTGCCTCGGAGCCCGTCCTCTCCACCCCGCTCCCGCCTGCTCCTCCTTCGCTCCGCCCCCCTCCTCTATCCACATATGACAGACGCATTTGCGCACAGCGTTCACGCGCAGGGGTCGCGCCCCATGCGCGCCGAAGGCGCACGAAAGGTAAGCCCGTCTACACCCGTAATAGAAGGCGTATTAGATTTTGTACGTCTGGAAAGACGAAAAGTAACCCCTTCAGGAGTAAAACTGCGACCCGCAAGATCTAAAGCGTGGACATCCGACACACGCTTACAGGAAACCAGACACAGCAACATCGTCAACTTCGCAGATAACTGCTTGCGAGATAACAAAGAGTTCGAAGGCCAGGCTTCTAAGAATCGGAGAACAACAGAAACATCCCATAAAGTAACATATTTAGGCGCGGGAGGTTTCGCAAACCGAATTCCCTTAAGTAATCTGGAAATAAAGGGATGTTCACCCGCAGGTTTCCCATCAATGTGGGCATGACCCGCTGAAATAGCAGAGCGGAAACCATTGACAGTCGAGTAAGCCAGACCAGAGGTGGCTAAAGAGGCCAAAAAATTTACAATCATACTGATATCTGCTGAAACGGGATCAACTTGTTGTTGAGCACACCAATCGCACCATCGCTTCCAAGCCCCTTTATACCGTTTGTTAGTATTGGGAGCCCATGCCTCACTAAGGAATTTGGAAGCGTCGCTTGAAATGCCTGGGAGCGTCCAACGATCCCCGAGATCCTCCACGCTAGCAGCTGAAGGGAGCCGGAGAGGATCAGGGGATGCGGATCTCCGAGAGGATCCAACAAGAGATTCCACAACGGGGGAAGAAGAAACGGCGGAGCGCAGCACATTTCCAGAAGCACCGGAAACCATGCTTGAGCCCTCCAGAGAGGGGCAATCAGAATCAGATCCGCCCGAAACCGTTTGGTGTAAGCCAGCACCCTGGGAATCATTAGAAACGGTGGAAAAGCATAACAAAGGGTCGATGGCCACTGCTGGAGAAAAGCATCTGTGGCCAGAGCCTGAGGGTCCGGCCTCCAACTGTAAAAACGCGGGAGTTGCGCATTGAGGCGAGAGGCAAACAGATCCAACTGACATTGACCCCAACGCCGAAGGAGAGCACGGAAGACTCAAGGGTGAAGCCTGCAGTCGCTGTAATCCCGGAGATGTCTGGAGTGCCAATCCGCAATTTGATTGCGGCACCCCGGAAGATATTCCGCAATAACAGTGATCTTCCTCTGCAGACAAAAATGCCAGAAATCCTTGGCGATCTCCGCCAACACTTTGGACCTGGTCCCGCCCAGTTTGTTCACATAGCGGACTGCGGACACGTTGTCCATCCGGAGAAGAACACAGCAGCTCGGTTGCAGGGGGGAGAAACACTTGATCGCAAATGAACCCGCTAGGAGTTCCAGGCAGTTGATATGGAGAGCTAACTCCTGAGGGGACCAACGACCCCCGGTCGAGACAGATCCGCAGCGGGCTCCCCAACCCCACCGACTGGCATCGGATTCTATCACTAGATCCGGGGACGCACCGAAGAGGGCTCGACCATTCCAGGCCTCCATGTGGTCCAACCACCACTGCATCTCCCAACGGACCTCCTCTGTAAGAGGAATCTGGTCGGAGTACCTGAGACCTTTCCGGAGATGCTGAATTTTCAGCCTTTGCATCGCCCTGTAATGCAGAGGACCTGGAAAGATCGCCTGAATGGACGATGCCAACAGACCCACTACACGTGCCAACGACCTCAACGACACAGTCGGTCTGGAAATAACAGATGTCAACTCTCTCTTGATGTAACGCATCTTTTGATTGGGCAAGAGAAGTTGACAAGCCACAGATTCGATCTGGAAACCCAGGAAGTCTATAGACTGGGCAGGGACCAAGACCGACTTCTGAACATTGATCAGAAAACCTAGAGACTGTAACAGATCGATGGACCATTCCAGATGTCGTAGAAGCTGCAGAGGACAATCCGCCATAAGGAGAATATCGTCCAGATAAATAATCAACCTGACACCCGAGACCGTAGATGTTCCACAACTGGTCTCAACAGTTTTGTGAAGCACCACGGTGCCGACGAGAGACCGAACGGGAGAACTTGATACTCGTACCAAACTCCCTGCCAGAGAAACTGGAGAAAACGACGATGAGGCCTGTAGATTGGAATCGAGAGGTATGCATCTTTGAGATCCAGACGGACCATCCAGTCCCCCTCTCGTAGGAGATCCCTCAAGAGATGGATGCCCTCCATCTTGAAATGTCGATAGACCACCCCTCCGTTGAAGTCTTTCAGGTTGAGAACTAGGCGAGAGCCGCCCCCTTTCTTCTCGACCAGAAAGACTGAACTGGCAAACCTCATTGGATGACGGGTCGTGGGAACAATCGCCCCTTTCTTGAGGAGGGTGTCTATTTCCCCGGAGAGACAAACCTGATCCTTTAGAGAAAAATGTAAACAAGGGGGAGGACGGGTCTGATGCATCGGGTGATAAAACTCTATTCTGAACCCTTGAACAGTTTGCAGCACCCATGCATCGCTGGAGATCATGCGCCAATTTTGCAGGAAAAATTGAATGCGACCCCCCAACATTACATTGCATGCATGAATCAGGCTCACCTGCAGAGTGGGCATCCTGGTAGTGTCCCTGTTGACCACCTGAACGTCCTTTGCCGTACTGGCCCTTTCCTTTTCTTGAGGGGTAAAAGTTGGCTCGGGTGGAATAACCGGCGTCATAAGAACCTCTTTGCTGAGAGGAATTGCCTCTCTGGGACTGGTTCGCAGAGCCACGGTCGAACGAGCGTCCCCTACCTCGTCCGGCCTTTGCAAAAACCGGGCGGGCTGCCCGTCTCAAGGAGGCTTGCGCTTTGTCTATCCCACTGAAGGTGGAGACAAACCGTGTGAGTTCCTTAAGGAACGGCTGACCAAGCAAAAGTCCCTGCGCCTCAGGCCCAGACTCCGAGGTGGCCAACTCAGAAAGTTTCGGATCAAGTTTCAAAAGGATGGATCTGCGACGTTCCGCAGACATCGCGCAGTTGGCATTTCCTAAGTAACATATTGCCCGCTGGGCCCACTCGATCAATTCAGTCGGGTTTACCAGGGCAGAGGCCTCTTTCGCTTTGTAACCGAGATCCAATATCTTGGTGAGCGGACCAAGCAAGTCCAGTACCTTATCCTGACGGGAACGCCAAGATCTATCCAGGCCCTTCTTCGGGTCCTTCGCATATTTTTTCAGGTACGTGACCATCATGGGGTAAACCTCAGGAGTTTCGGCCAAATGGTCTGCCAGCTCAGGTCTCGGGCACTCCGAGCGCAACCGTGCCCGAACTGAGGCCTCAAAAGGCTGACGTATGTGAGTCTCAATATAGGTAGCCACTGCAGGTGAAGGCATCCAGGTGGAAGAGTTCGGGTGAACGATATCTGCCGGTTCAAAATTGAGCACCGGAGGGCGCTCAGGGGCATCCACAAAATGTTCCTTACAGACCCGTTTCCGAGGAGGTGGTGAAGCATGGTCCGAAGAAGAGGAAGACTGGGCATTATCCGATTCGGTCTCATGCAGAGCAGAAGAAGCGGAAGGTGCAGCCGCCAAACTCTTAGCGAGGCGTTGAAAGTCTGTTTTATGAGGATTAACCGGAGACTTTGCCGATTTCTTGGAAGCAGGCAACCAACCCTGCTGTTGCGCATAAAGATTTAAATGACACTTCAAGGGGTTAATAGCACCCACCAGTGCCTTGTTGACAGATTGTTGGACACCCCTATCCAACTGTTCCACCAAATTCTGTTCCAAGGAGCCTTCCTCCTCGTCATCATAGTAATAGTCGTCATCAGCGTCGTAGTAATCAGCCATTCTACACAAGGGTAGACAGTAAATGCCCACAAGACGACTGTAATAATATGGAGTGTCAAAACACAAGTCAAGGGGGAGTGTTAAGACCCCAAAGCAGGCTTTGAACGAAGTAGGAATGAACCTGACTTCCAAAGATATTCAAGTGTGGAGGGAGCCAAAGCCTGCACAGCACCAAAACACTCTAGGCAGAGCCTATGCCACAAAGTTGCAACCAAAGCCCTCAGAAGACCTCGGTGTCTGACGGGGTAAAAATCTGGAGACAGGCTGTGGGCAGGACGCCAAACGAACGTCGTCACTCAACCAGCTCTGAGGAGAAACCCCGAAACCGGAAATAGGACAGTGCGCATGCGCGACTGTCGCCTGTCACCAAACACCGTCTCGAGAGCGCTCGCGCTCCCCAACGAAACGGAAACCCCTGCTCCCGCTCCACCAAAAGCACGCGAGCGCTAGAAAGCGCCCGGACCAACAAACGGAGGTGACCCACACGCTCCGAAACCAAAGTAAACCGCACACCGGCAGCGGAGAGAAAACACGCAGCCCCCAAACTCGTGAACCACAATGCGCAAAAGCACAATAGGTAAGATAAGCAACAATGTCAAAGCAAGTAACAATATGCTAGTAGAGAAAATAATGCACTTAACTGGCTGCGGAGCAGCAAAGAAAGAGGAAGACAGACTAATGTTGGGACCTTTTATACACTACTCTCTATGGTTATTCCCTGGTGTTCATGGGAAATGTAGTTTTTTGGTTATTTTTATTGGCTGCTGAGCATTTCATTAAAGAAATGAGAAAGCATAATCGGAGCCTCCTGTCCTGACATAGAATTGGTTTAACACCACAGGAGATTCCCAGCTTTATACTTCTACTGCTGCATTTCAACTCTCAGAATTAACCATCCCAGGACTGTTCTCTTTTCTCAAAACGTAGGGTGAACTGTGAGCACGTCCTGCCTCTCTGACCCTGCTCACTTCGGCCACTGATCAACACAACTATTAACCAGCACACTACTAAAAGTGTGGCAATTCAGACTATTCCAGGCCCCCAAAGAGATATAAATGGCTTTGGCGGCAGGCCTTAGCCATTTTTTAAATATATTGAATTAATAAACAACTGTTGTTATTCTCATCTGTAAATTAGACAGATATCACCACTATATGGCAGACTGTCATAAGCTCCAGTGTTGATAATTAAGTGCCGGTGCTGAGCACCAGATACCACCGGCTCAAATAAAGCATTTGTTAAATCCCTAGATCGTTGGGCAACTGTATTTGTGTACAGCTTATCCTCACTTACTCTTGACTATCTGCACTTATTTTTCCTAGCTTATATCTCTAATGTACTCCAGCTGTAATTGTTTGACAAGTATGCTCTTGTACGGCATTCTGATGCTATTGGGCCATTCCCTTGTTATATAAAATCACAAAACTAAAAATGTATTTTTAGTTTGGAAGCTGTATTCGTATACAGCCTTTGCCCCAGTTAGTCTTGACTATCTGCTCTTATTTCTTCCTAGGTTCTATCTCTAATTTACTTCAGCTGCAATTGTTTTGTAAGTGTGCTCTTGTAAAGCATTATGATGCCTCTGGGCCATGCCCTCCCTCTAGAAATCACCAAACTAAAAATAAATAAATAAAACAAACACAAATATACTGAAAGTACAACGTTACTACAGAAAATGAGAAGAGGGTCTCTGGAAATTTCAAAAGCACGCTGCCACTCTGAGGCTGAGCAGGGGTAGGGAATGTGTCATGACGACCTGGGCTGCTGACTTCAGAGCTGGGGAACCAGCAGTGCTTAATTTGAGCCCTGTGGTTTCCAGGCTGTACACCGGCACTTAATTGTCAACACCGGCACTTTTGAGAGCTGCTACATGGTGGCACTGTCTGTCAACTTTCGAGATGAATACAACAACAGTTATTTATCAATTCAAAAAACATTAAAAGTGACATAAGTGCCTCCCAAGCCATTCTTATAGTTTTTGGGGCCTGGAATCGTCTGAATTGTCAAACGCTAGATGTGCTGCCTACCGCAGCTAGGAAAACCATGGTGCATGCCCTGGTGACATCGCATCTGGATTATGGGAACGTACTGTACCTGGGAGCAAATGCTAAATGCATTCAGAGACTCCAGCGTATCGAGAACGCTGTCACACGCCTGGTCTTAATGCTTCCTAAGAGAGCCTCTTCTAAGAGGGACTTAGCCTCCCTACACTGGCTCCCAATTAGGCAGAGAGTTTTGTTCAAGGCTCTGTGTGTTAGCCATCGGATCATACAGAGGAAGGGCCCCACCTACCTGCATGATCTATTAACTCCCTATTCCCCGACCCGTCAACTTAGATCTAGCGGGATAGGGCAGGTGGGTATCCACCGTCCTGACGCTCTCAGTAGCGGTCGCTCCCCACGCTCCCTGCTCTCCTGTGGTATCGTTGGGCTGCGCTCTTTGCTTTGCGCCTTGAATAACTGCTGCCTGCTTTATGATATAGCGCTGTGCCTCACTTAAACATTGCTCGTTTATTTCTGCAGTCCTAGTCTGTATCGCTCGCTTGTTAAGCTTAGACCTTTAATTATTATTTGTATTGCTCGTTTTATGCAGTTGTAATAGTAGCGCTCACATCACTGATTTTAATACATTCATTAATACCTGATTGTGCCGGTGCCACTGCCCACAGCATATCCCTACTTTGTGCCCCATCCTGTTCCAGTTTCGCTTTTGCTGCCATTTTGTTGTTGTTGTGCCTCGGAGCCCGTCCTCTCCACCCCGCTCCCGCCTGCTCCTCCTTCGCTCCGCCCCCCTCCTCTATCCACATATGACAGACGCATTTGCGCACAGCGTTCACGCGCAGGGGTCGCGCCCCATGCGCGCCGAAGGCGCACCAAAGGTAAGCCCGTCTACACCCGTCCGCACCTGGACCGCGCCCAGCGCCAGACCCCCTGGTCCTCGCAAATCCCACTCCACTCGCATAACGTATGATGCCGCATCCCTGTCAGCACTCAACCCCGGCCGACTCCAAGACTGCTACCAAGCCGCCCCAGGACACACCTATGGACCCTTCACCTGCCACTCCCGCAAGCTCGACTGCATCAGGACCCACACTAAATCCACAGACTCCAAACAGAGCTCCGACACTAACCACCTGAAGTGCATCCTACTCAACACCCGCTCGGTCCACAGACACGCCATTGAACTTTGGTACCTACTCGACACCACTTCGCCGGACGTCGCCTTCCTTACAGAAACCTGGATGAACGCCTCATCAGCTCCCGACATCGTCATAGCAATCCCGGACGGCTACAAGATTGTCCGAAAAGACCGCACCATCCAAACAGAAGGAGGCATCGCCATCGTACATAAGAACTCCATCCGCATCACGACCAGCTCAGACGATAACCTCGCAGCCGCCGAACACCTTCACTTCCAGATCCACACCGACCCCAAGACCACACTCAGAGGCACCCTCATCTACAGGCCACCAGGACCCCGCACACAATTCAGCGAAGACATCTCTGACTTCATCAGCCCACACGCCCTCCCCTCTGAGGACTACATTCTACTGGGAGACCTCAACTTCCTCCTGGAAAAGAAAAACGACAGCAACACCACCACCCTTCTGGACAACTTGGCCAATCTCGGACTAAAACAACTTGTTGATACCCCACCCACTATGCCAGGCACACGCTCGACCCAATCTTCACCTCTAGCAAGCACATCTCCTTCAACCACACCACAGCTCTCCACTGGACGGACCACAGCTGCGTTCACTTCAACTACAAAAAGACCACGACCTACAACCTCCCTCAACCAATCCCCTGAAGAAACTGGAACAAAATACCACCAACCAGCTCTTCACTTCGCTTCACAAAAACCCTCCTGCCAAATCATCGGACCCAAACCAAGCTGCCACCAACCTCACACAATGGATCCCCCACAGCGCAGACGAACTAGCACCCTTGAAAAACCATCAAATCAAGCAAAGTAGCAAAAAAGCCCCCTGGTTCAACGATGACCTTAAGACATCCAAGAAGTTCTGTCGTACCCTCGAGAAAGCCTGGAGAAAAAACCCAACCACTGACAACCTGACCACCTTCAAGAACGCCACCCGCAAACACCACCAACTGATCCAATCCAACAAGAAATCAGCATTCAAGGATCGCCTTGACAACAACGCCCACAACAGCAAGGAACTATTCAACATCGTCAAAGAATTTACCAACCCCACCACCGGCACCAACGACATCACCCCATCCCAAGACCTCTGCGACTCCCTAGCCTCTTTCTTCCACAACAAAATCGCCGACATACATAACTGCTTTGAAAACCAGTCCTGTGACCAGTCCACTCCACCCACCCCCGAACCTAATCCCCCCTCGAACAACCTATGCGCCTGGGACCCAATCACGACTGAAGACACCATCCGCCTGATGAACTCCATCCACTCAGGATCGCCTGCCGACCCATGTCCCCACCACATTTTCAACAAAGCAGACTCCATCATCGCACCCCATCTCCGAGACGTCATCAACTGCTCCCTCAACTCCGCTACCTTCCCGGAAAGCTGGAAACATGCCGAACTCAGCGCCCTCCTGAAGAAACCCACAGCAGACCCCACTGAACTTAAGAACTACCGCCCCATCTCGCTCCTCCCATTCCCTGCCAAAGTTATTGAGAAAGCCGTCAACAGTCAGCTCGCCACCTTCCATTGAATCCAACAAATCCCTGGACCCCTCACAGTCCGGCTTCCGAGCCAAACAAAGCACCGAAACCACCCTCATCGCAGCAACAGATGACATTTGAACACTACTGGACAACGGAGAAACAGTTGCCCTCATCCTACTTGACCTCTCCGCAGCCTTCGACACAGTCTGTCATAGCACCCTCATACAACGCCTCAGCAACGTCGGAGTATAAGGAAAAGCATTGGACTGGATCATCTTGTTCCTTGCCGGAAGAACCCAGAGAGTCCGCCTCCCCCCTTTCAGATCGGAGCCCACCAAAGTCATCTGCGGCGTACCACAAGGATCTTCACTCAGTCCCACCCTCTTCAACTTCTACATGAGGCCCCTCGCATCCACCGCGCGCCAACACAACCTCAACATCATCTCCTACGCAGACGACACCCAGCTGATCATCTCCCTCACCAAAGACCCAAACACCGCCAAAGCCAACTTACACGAAGGAATGAAAGATGTAGCCGAGTGGATGAAGAACAGCCGTTTAAAACTGAACTCGGACAAAACGGAAAACCTAATCTTAGGCTCATCCCCCTCTGCTTGGGACGACTCATGGTGGCCACCGGCCCTGGGAAAAGCACCCATACCAACGGACCACGCACGCAACCTGGGCTTCATCCTGGACTCCTCCCTCTCGATGACCAGACAAGTCAACGCCGTCTCTTCATCATGCTTCAACATCCTACGCATGCTCAAAAAAATATTCCGTTGGTTCCCCACCGAAACAAGAAAAACGGTAACCCATGTGTTAAAAGTTAGGCCGCAAACGTCAACATTATCGGCGCCATCTTGCCCTTTTTGAGCCCATTCGTGCGCGTAAGCGGCAACCATTTTTGAGCCCCACGGCCTCCCTGCCCCTCACTGATAGCCAGCGTGTCTCTCTCTCTCTCCTGACCTCGCAAAGCAGCCCCCGCTCTCACATGCCTTGGGTCATAAACCCCTCTACCACGCAGCTCTGCCTCGGAACCCCATCCTGTTCCCAGCGCGACACCTCCCTCCATTCCTTTCATGGTCCCGGATCCTTTGATAACACCCCCCTTCCCTTTGTGCCCGTTTGTCTCACTCGTTCCCAGGCCGCCACCTGGCCCTGCGGATACTGTTATTGCCCCCTTCCTCCTGTACAGTAGGAAGCCTCCCCCATCAAAGGATCCTTGAACTAATCAAAGCCCCCACCCCATGAGATCCGATCGACCTCCTACATTCCGGGAATCGGCGGAATGTCCAGCTGTGCGATACTCATCACCTGTTGTGATCGGGGTGGGGACTCTAACTGTAAATATGTGTGGGAACGGGCCTGAAGCGGGGATTCCGAGGATGTCCTTTCATACTTCAAAGCATTGCAAGAATGTGTGACATGTAATAAAGATCATAAATATGTGTATAAGAGGCCAGGCCTCAGTGATGCGGTTAGAGCACCTCGAGAAGATACCCTGTTGTCTGATTTGATGTGTTCTGCTCCGTCGGAATAAAACTTCTGTTTCCTGCCTTCCAGTCTCCAGTGCCTGCCTCTTTGTTTGGTAACTTGAGTGGGTATAGAGGCGGTTAACGCCGGGCAACTGCGGAAAAGGTCTTCTGCCTGTACCTTTTTCTACAATTGGCGTCCCAAACGTGGGGCCCATCAGCGACTCGTGGATCCAGTGGGAGAGGTCCTGACGACAGAGTGAACGACTGCAACGATCGGGAGTGCACCTGTCCGATAGACCCTCGTCTGACAGCCGATCATCCGAACTTCACTGGTTCCGAACAGACCTCTCTCGAGTGATCTACGGTCCTGACTGGGAACCATCAGGAGTGCCACGAGGACTACGAAGAATAGAGGACGATCGGGCGCTGGATTCGGAAGACAAGAAACTGTCTATGCGGTCCGGGTAAGGTCGTGTAAACACGACGAATTGCGAAATGATTGTTTGATTGTTTGGAAAATACTAGTATTACTCTTAGTTGATTTGTTTGGAGATTCGCTGTCTGCAAACGGAGAAACAACAGGCTCTCTCTTTGCAAGCAGTGAAGGATAGGTAACGCAGACCTTTGTCCTCATTTGTAATCCGTCGTGCCTATCTTTCTCCCCCACTGATTGATTGTTTGAACCCGAACTACGGTTCGTGGATTGTTCTCTGGAGATTTCCTTCTCCCCCACTGATTAATTGTTTGAACCCGAACTACTGTTCGCGGATTGTTTTCTGGAGATTCTCTGTCTGCAAACAGGAAAGAACAGGTTCCCTCTTTACAGATAGTGTAAGGGTAGGTAACGCAGACCTTTACGGGCCTACTTATTCTCCCCACTGATTGTTTGATTGACCGAACATTGACTGTTCGATATTGGTTCATGAGGTATTCACTGCCTGCAAACAACGTAGAATAGAAATATTCTGTCTAGTCTTTGCACACAGTGATAAGATAGGTAGTGCTGACTTTTGTCCCCATTGTAATCCGTCATGCCTGTCTTCTCCCCACTGATTGGTAGCCTGTTTAGCCCGGACCGCTTATTAGAGATGAACCATCCGGCTCCACTGGAAGGCACCCCTAATAAGGACATGTTCATGAAGCATGGATTGATTGCTATAGCTTATAGCAAGCTGTGGCATAAATATACGAAAAAGGATCGAGAAAGTCAGTGGCCACTGATAGGATCCTTCGATGATGATAAAATGAGCGCGCTAGAAACAACCCTTGGTAAAAACAAGACAACGCCCACTATGCTTGATAGTTTCGGCATGTGGCGCAAAGAAACCGAACAGCGTAAGAAGAGAAATGAGAGTAGGTTGGGAAAAGAGCTGCGAAAGGCAGCCCACCTAGCTGCTAAGAAACTAGAAGAAGAGATTAAGGAAAGAGAGGAAGCCAATCAGAAACCAGAGATAGAAACATCAAACCAGTGTCCGGTTAGAACGCCCTCCACGCTCTACCCTGAATTACCCTCGAAACAGCGAGCCAACGATGATCTGTTGTTAGGTCCTCCGATCATCTACATGCCCCCTCCATATGCCCCTTCCCAACCCTTAGCACAGCACCCACCATCCCCAGGCACAAACCAGAGTAGCGCCACAGCTTCGGCCCCCATGGCCTCTGTGCCGGCCGAACTCCTTGTATTAGATACTACACGAACGACAACGTTAGGCGACCCTGAGACCCGAAGGGCTGGTTCTGCAAGAACAAACAGATTAGGCAAAGATGAGCGAGCAGGGATTGACAAGATAGCAAGAACATTGGTAGAAAGAAAGGAAGATGAAGAGTATATCACGGATATGTGTAACTCGTATACAGGAAGTCACAGACGACATTTTACCGTTCGACTGTGTTATCATGCCTTGAACGCATACGAGGACCGATATCGAGACAAAGGTCCCGAGAGCCTAACGACTCTATATCGGAAGGTCGATATCGGGGATGAGGGCGAGTGTGATGTGACGGACCTCCTTATGCGAACGCTTGAGGTTTTCCGCCACCTCACTGAACAAGGATCGGGAGCTAAACCCACGACATCCGTAGCAACCGAACCACAAACTGAGCGATCTAACGCCATGATGCCGATACGAGAAGCTGCCCCTTACTGGGTTCCTCCACGAGGTGAAGGGACTAACGATGATGCAAACCACAAAGATGCAAAAGGAAGGGTAGTATACAACTGGGTCTACCAGCCGTGGGACCGGCAAGAGATTCTGACATTCCGGAAATCTCTGCCTGACCTACGTAAAAACCCCACTGCCTTCTATACTGAATTAGGTACAGCCCTAGGTTCAACGATTAGGACCCTGGCTGACATCGACTTGTTCTTCGGGTTATGTCTACCAGCTGATGTGTGGAAGCAAATCCGGAAAGTCGACCACCTTGAGCTGTTTGGACATACCTGGTCACAACTCGATGGCATTGATAAACAACGAGAACCTGGACAAAAGCCTTTGAAATCCATTTTAGACCTCCCAGACAAAATCGTACAGAAATTAAAAACCCTGATTCCAGAAAAGAAAGTGGACTGGTCGATAGTAACGGCCTGTCGCCAGAAACCCCAGGAGGATGTTTCGGATTACTTCTCCCGGTTTGAAATGGTGTTCTTCGATTACAGCGGCCAGGACATGACCACTGCAACCGGACACCATCTGTTTGTCCAGAATTACGTTAAGGGTTTGACACCAGAGGTCTCCCAGAAACTGCAGGCCAGCGAGAGTAGTTGGGCAGCCTCCAAACCTGCGGCTATCCTCCAGATGGCCCAATATTATGAACATCAGAAAAATGAAAACGATAGAGCAACAGAGAAAAAGAAGAAAGACTTGAAAGAGAGGGTGATGATTGCACAACTGCAAGGGGTGACTATAGGACGAGACCAATACAGGGGAAACTATCAGACG
Source organism: Lissotriton vulgaris (assembly GCF_964263255.1). Taxonomy (NCBI): domain Eukaryota; kingdom Metazoa; phylum Chordata; class Amphibia; order Caudata; family Salamandridae; genus Lissotriton; species Lissotriton vulgaris. Next base: position 720,772,223 of record NC_141695.1, read on the forward strand.
AACGTCCCTAAGACTGCGCCTCCCAAGGACCGCACTTTGACTCCCGCATTGGACGTACAGACATTAGAGAGGACCAGTGTGCTTTCTGTAAAGGGACTGGCCATTGGAAATCCCAATGCCCGGTCCTTTTGGAAATAATCAGAAACAAAGACCCCAAGGACATAGCAAGCGGACCAAGAAATAGAGAACAGCAGCGAGGGCCCCCAAATGACACGACTAACGACAGATCAGGCAGACCAAATACATTTGATCAACCCAGACAGAACCAATGCCAGCAATCTGACTACGATGACGCCCACGACTTTGCATAGGACTGCCAAGGGCAAGGGAGGGATCCAGTCGAGCTCTATGTTGACCAGCAAGGCCCTTATGTCACTGCTAAGGTCTTGGGTACAAAGTCTCCATTTCTGGTAGACACTGGCGCAACACGTAGTGCGTTATCTAAACGACTGATTCCAAGGGCACCCTTGTCTGGCTCATTTATAACATCGACAGGTTTCGATGGAACGCCCTCCACTAACCCTTTGTCCGCTCCGATCCTCTTCGACTTAGAAAACAACACCACTGACACCACGTTTTTACTTTCCTCCAATAGCCCTGACGCCATTATGGGACTTGACTTATTGAAACACTTCCGAGCGACAATTAGATGTTCTCAAGACGGAGTTCGAGTTTCCCTTTACGACAACCCCGTTCTGCTTAGACATTGCCCTCCCCGACGCATGTTTTCCATCACTGACGCTGACACATCCCTGCTTGACACTCTGCCTCCGTATCTGTGGGCCAAGACAGATTCGGACGTAGGGCGCATGATGATTGACCCAGTACACATTACTGTCCGACCAGACGCAACACTCCCAAAACTTCCACAATATCGGATATCGCCCGAGGGTGAGAAGGCATTGGTAAAGATTATTCAGTCACTGATAGACGCAGGAGTGGTAGAGGAAGTGGTTAGCAACATTTGCAACAGCCCTATCTTGCCCATCATCAAGAAACAAGGAGAGGGAGATGAGAAAGCATACCGCTTTATCATTGACCTTCGAGAGATCAACAAAGTGGTTGTACCCCAGTACCCCGTGGTCGCAGATATCACCACCATCCTGACTTTGATTCCTTCTACTGCCACCACCTTCACTGTCATTGACCTCAAAAACGCATTCTTTTCCATCCCCATCCACCCAGACAGCCGATATCTCTTTGGCTTCACCCTAAAAGCCCGCTCATATAGGTTCTGCCGAGCACCCCAGGGCTACACAGAAAGCCCTAGCATCTACAGTCAGGCCCTCAAGAGACAACTGGATCAAGTCCAGTTACCCGATGGAGTGGTGTTGGTGCAATACGTCGATGATATCCTTTTGGCGGCCGACACCACTCCGCTAGCAGTCACAGCCACCATTCAACTCCTACACTTCCTTGCGGAAAATGGCCACAAGGTCTCCAAGAAGAAGTTGCAATTCTGCCAACCCCAGGTCACTTACTTAGGCCACCTTTTGTCCAAAGACGGAAGGAAACTCACTCCCGACCGGATCCAAACCATTCTCGAAATCCCTGTCCCTAAGACTCAGAAACAGGTTCGCTCCCTACTAGGCCTCACCTCCTTCTGCCGACAGTGGTTACCAAACTTTAGCCTCATTGTGAAACCGCTGCTTTCTCTGCTAGCTAAAGATGTCCCCTTCCCACTCCCTTGGACCCCTGAGTGCCAAACCTCCTTCACGGAACTACGAGATGCCCTCTGTTCGGCCCCTGTCCTAGGTACCCCTGATTACACAAAGCCCTTCTCCCTTTACACTCACGAAAGGGAGGGGTGCGCCTTATCTGTCCTGACCCAGTCCATTGGCCGAAAGCAACGACCGTGCGCTTACTTCTCTGCCACTCTTGACCCTGTAGCCAGAGCCTTGCCTGCCTGCCTTCGAGCTGTAGCTGCCGCTGCTATCTCTATCCGACAGAGTGAGGGGATCGTACTCTCGAATCCCCTCACAGTACTGGTACCCCATGCAGTTGACACCCTCCTGAACCAAACCAAGACGCAACACCTGACGAGTGCACGACTGACTGGATACGAGCTGACTTTGCTTGCGCCCCATATCACCCTGAAAATATGCACCACACTGAACCCGGCAACTCTGTTACCCTTACCAGAGAACGATCCCAATGTGCCCCCTGTACATGACTGTGACTCTTACGGACGAACAGACTAGAAGTAGGGTTGACCTCAGAGACACGGCTTTTCCTGACCCTGACGGAGAGCTGTGGGTGGACGGTTCTTGCATCAAACTCCCCGATGGCACCACTTCAGCTGCCTATGCAGTCACCACGGCTCGAACTGTAGTCGAGACAGCCCGCATCACGCAACGATCTGCCCAGGCAGCGGAACTGATTGCCCTCACACGAGCCTGCATCCTAGCAGCAGGAACCACAGCGAACATTTACACCGACAGCCAGTATGCCTTCGGGGTGGTTCACCATTTTGGGCTCCTTTGGAGGGAAATGGGATTCTTGACCTCACACGGCACACCCATCTTGCATGGAGATCTAGTCTCCGCCTTGATCGAAGCTGTCCTTCTCCCCAAAAGGCTTGCGGTCATCAAATGCCAGGCACACAAGAAAGTGACAGACATTATTGGACAGGGAAATGCACTAGCCGACATCACTGCTCGAACGACAGCTGAAAATAGGACGACAACACGTATGTACGTGACCAGGTCACAAGCAGAAAAATGGACTGACGCTAGGGACACTATTAGAGACATTCAAATGGCTAGCACACAACACAAACTGACTGAATGGACACGGGTGGGATTAAAAGACGATGAAGGCTGCTGGCGGACAAAGGACACAAACAAATGGTTGCTACCTGACTCCTACCTGATTCCCATACTGACTATGGCACACTCCCCCGCCCACATAGGATCAGCCCCCATGATTGAACTTGTCTCCAGAATTTGGCACAATGATAAAATCACAGACTCCGCCAAACGTCTGGTCCAACAATGCTTGATATGCCTGCAACACAACCCCGGGAAAGGAACTGTAGTACCCCGGGGAGGGTTTGGGGTCCCAAATCACCCGTTTGAGGTCCTGCAGATGGACTATATTCAGCTAGACAGATGCCAAGGCCTGAAATACGTACTTGTTGTGGTGTGTGCATTTAGCAAGTGGGTGGAGGCATACCCAACCCGTGACAACACCGCCATGGCCACTGCAAAGGTACTATTAAAGGAATTCTTCCCTCGCTACGGCCTTTGTCGAATTTTATGGAGCGACAATGGCCCTCACTTCATAGCCGAAGTCATCCAGTTCATCATAAAGGGGCTGGGCATCAAGCAGAAGTTCCACGCAGTTTTCCACCCCCAATCTGCTGGACTGGTCGAACGACACAATGCCACACTAAAGCTTAAACTAGCCAAGATAGTAGCTACCACAGGACTGAAATGGCCAGACGCTCTCCCCCTGGCATTGCTATCGATGCGTTCCACCCCCACCAAGCACCACTTGACACCTTACGAGGTCGTTTTCGGCCGACCCATGAGCGTCTGGTCTGCACCAAAACCGAATTCCATTCATGACGTCCCAGACGTCCTAATGTCTGATTATCTGTATAAATTGACTGAAACTCTGTCTGTCATTCATCAGCAGGTGCAGCAGGCCATCCCCGATGCTTCCAGGGGTCCGGGTCACGACATCCAACCGGGGGAATATGTTTTGATCCGGAATTTTCAGCGGGCGAAGAGTCTGGAACCCCGGTGGACGGGCCCCTGGCAAGTATTGCTCACCACCCGGACGGCTCTTCGTGTGGAGGGGAAACGGCACTGGCTGCACGCACACCACTGCAAGAGGATCTCCTCGACTTTGGCCACAACAGAAAGCATCGACAACCAAGAAGAGCTCCTGAACAAGGACCGACAGTCACTAACCTGCTATCCTGATACCGAAGTACTTGAACTTTCAAAATTCTCTGATCCCACTGTGCCATCCAGAGAAGGGTATTTCCTGCGTCGAAAGGAGGGAGCTTCGGCTAAGTAGACCACGGACTAAGTTAAATCTCAGAACGGTGACCTAAACACCACCAAGGGTCACCTGGAGAGAAGCTAAACGAAGTCTGTGGTTCCGTCCGCTACCGAGCACCTTGAAGATGATGGAAGCACCAACTAAGAAGATGATGGAAGCGCCAAATAAGAAGATGATGGAAGCAACAGGAAATACCCACTACCGAAACCCAAAAACAGACAGACTCCATAGCTCAAAGACAATTGCACTTTTCATCACAATCCTTTTCTGCTTTCTCCTCATGACCACACTCTGGATTGTGGAAGAAAATGCACCTGCTCATGAAACATTCCTGACCACTGCTCAGCCTACCACCATGAAGGAACATTATCTGATTTCGCTCTCTCCTCAACTCAGAGAGAGGCGAAAGGAGTTTTGGAATAACTCCTTTGTACAGTTGCTGCACCAGCACAATCTTGCCACCAACGCCACCAACTGCTGGATCTGTGGGTTGCTACCCCACGCCACTGGACACTCGATACCTTTCATCCCTTCACCCTTCTCAGTCCACGGCTCCTGCCTTGCTTGGCTGATCCTCCTGCAAGAAAGCTATAAAGACAATGCCACCTCCGGCAAAACCATGACACACTTCTATCATGGGGTCTGGCGAAACCAAACAAAGACACACTTCTGCCCGCAGACCTCCAACGACTCAATCCACATGGACATCCCTGCTAAAGAACGAATTGAAATGCAGGTGTTCAACAATCCAACCAGACCCACCTTCTCTTACCTGCGGAAACGAACGGCTGCCACTCTGACTGTGGCCCTGTCAGTCATCAACGTCACAGGCCACATGTGCATAGAAGGGCTTGGGACCCAGCTGGTAGGCCACAGCGCCTGCCGTTTCACCAGAACTTTGGACTCCACCGATCCACCTTCCTTTGTATCCTCCCCAAACATGTACTTCGTCTGCGGCACAAAAGCTTACACCTGGCTCCCCAAAGGCTGGGGGGGCACTAGTTTCATCTCCTTCATCCTTCCTCCGACTTATGTGGCTCCAGCGAATCATCACAGACAAAAACGAGCCAAGGACATTGAACAAGCCGACTCAACAGGAGCACAGTTCCTCGATGCTATGAAGGGACTTGTTCCGCTCTGGGGCCCGATGGCAAACAGCCGTGCCATCCGACATCTGACTCAGGCAGTTGAGACAACAATGAACATCACAGCTGGTATCCTTGCTAACAACACTGCCGAGCTTCAAGCGGTCCGCTTGGTAGCACTCCAGAACCGCCTTGTGCTAGATGTGGTTCTTGCGGACCGTGGTGGAGCATGCCGCATTATTGGGTCCAGCTGCTGTACATACATACCGGACAATTCACCCTCAGTATATAAAGCCATCGAGCATCTCCACAGACTCTCGTCAGAAGTCCACCAGGAGCAGGAAGAATGGTCACTTGGTGGATGGTTCTGGAGCACTGTTAAGAACTGGGGCTGGAGACTGTTTATCTTGATTCCTGTAGTAGCAATATGTGGTCTATGCTTAGGAATTCAATGCCTGCCACCTCTATGTTCATTATGTACAAATTGTATTTCTAGACTGTGGACTTTGGAAACGAAAGCATGGGAGCATTATATGATGCAGAGGTTAGGAATTTGATGAAGATTGACATTGGGTAGGCAAGTTGGCTAGATATGTTGAAAAGGGAGGACTGTTAAAAGTTAGGCCGCAAACGTCAACATTATCGGCGCCATCTTGCCCTTTTTGAGCCCATTCGTGCGCGTAAGCGGCAACCATTTTTGAGCCCCACGGCCTCCCTGCCCCTCGCTGATAGCCAGCGTGTCTCTCTCTCTCTCCTGACCTCGCAAAGCAGCCCCCGCTCTCACATGCCTTGGGTCATAAACCCCTCTACCACGCAGCTCTGCCTCGGAACCCCATCCTGTTCCCAGAGCGACACCTCCCTCCATTCCTTTCATGGTCCCGGATCCTTTGATAACACCCCCCTTCCCTTTGTGCCCGTTTGTCTCACTCGTTCCCAGGCCGCCACCTGGCCCTGCGGATACTGTTATTGCCCCCTTCCTCCTGTACAGTAGGAAGCCTCCCCCATCAAAGGATCCTTGAACTAATCAAAGCCCCCACCCCATGAGATCCGATCGACCTCCTACATTCCGGGAATCGGCGGAATGTCCAGCTGTGAGATACTCATCACCTGTTGTGATCGGGGTGGGGACTCTAACTGTAAATATGTGTGGGAACGGGCCTGAAGCGGGGATTCCGAGGATGTCCTTTCATACTTCAAAGCATTGCAAGAATGTGTGACATGTAATAAAGATCATAAATATGTGTATAAGAGGCCAGGCCTCAGAGATGCGGTTAGAGCACCTCGAGAAGATACCCTGTTTTCTGATTTGATGTGTTCTGCTCCGTCGGAATAAAACTTCTGTTTCCTGCCTTACAGTCTCCAGCGCCTGCCTCTTTGTTTGGTAACTTGAGTGGGTATAGAGGCGGTTAACGCCGGGCAACTGCGGAAAAGGTCTTCTGCCTGTACCTTTTTCTACACATGCACTGGCCACAAGCCGACTGGATTACGGAAACACCCTTTACGCCGGAACCACAGCCAAACTACAGAAAAAACTCCAACGCATCCAAAACACCTCAGCCAGACTCCTATTAGACATCCCCCGCCAAGCTCACATTTCCGATCACCTGAAAGACCTCCACTGGCTCCCCGTCAACAAGAGGATAACGTTCCGACTCCTCACCCACGCACACAAAGCCCTCTACGACCTAGGACCCGAATGCCTCAACACGCGCCTGTCCTTTTACACCTCCACCCGCCAACTTCGTTCGTCCAATCAAGCCCTCGCCGCAATTCCGCGCATCCACAGATCCACCATGGGGGGAAGATCCTTCTCCTACTTAGCGGCCAAAACCTGGAATTCTCTCCCCACCCACCTCCCCCTTACACAGAACCACCTCTCCTTCAGAAAGCAACTTAAAACTTGGATATTCGATAAGTAAAGTACCCCCCCTCCCACAAGCGCCTTGAGACCCTCTGGGTGAGTAGTGCGCTATACAAATTTTTGAACTTGAACTTGAACCTACCATCAGCATAGCAAGGATGGGTGGACGCTCCTTCCACTATCTGGCAGTGCAGCAGTGGAACAAACTCCCTCAGGGCCTCCGGCTGGAGGTCTCGGAGACTACTTTCCGCAAAGAACTGAAAACTTACCTCTATCCCTCTGAGTAGACCCCCTTCGCTATGTCCAGTTTTTTAGCTCCTCCCTTGTGAGATGTCGGTCGCAGACTATACCACAGTGAGGGGACACACTAGCCTAGTGTAACCATGCACTTTACAAATGTGATTATTATTATTATTATTGTAGGAGTGTGATGATTAGTAGTTCTGTTACTATTATTGGCATGGCTGGCAGGAGCAATGGGTTGTGAAAGTTGCAGTGGCCTCCTGACAAGGGCCCTGGTACTTTTTTTGCTTACAAATTAAGCACTGGGAAGGAGTCTCGAGTCTCGGCCTCTTTTCAACATCATGTGATTCTGGGCAAATTATTTAATCTCGCTGTGCCTCCAAATTTGAATGTGTCTTTGTGTAATGTAACTAGTGCTCATGTATAGCGCTCCAATACCTTCAGGCTGAGTTTGCAGCTATATAAAAATGCAGATAAAGTAAAACTGTAAACAGCACAACACAGTCTAAGCAGATACTGCCAACAGCGCAGCACATAGGCATGCAGCGCCTATTAGGGTGAAAGGTTTTCAGGCCGCTGTCATGTGCCATTCTCGAGGCTGCTGCAGCATGCTAGGACACACACAATTCTTAATGTGACCTGTGCTGGGCTGCGCTTATTGTGTCTGTCACACTATCAGTGCTGTAGGTTATAATACACCTATAATATGGTGAATAGGAGATCTGCCACCTTTGAGATGCAGTATCCTGTGTGCCAAACCCTATATAAGGCCCTTAGTATTCAAGATAACGCAAGTGTGTTAAGGGGTGTGGTCAAGATGGCAGATTCTTGTGATGCTTCCAGCCCTCCAACACCATCCATATGCATCCAGTTGCTTGGAGTGCTCTTGCAGTGCTGCAGATCCCTTGGTGGTGGCCCCTGGGCCACAGGGAGGTGACACGGGTGAGAAAAGAGATGGCAATAAGGCGTGCAGGGGAGTACGAGCAGGAATGCGGTGAGGCTGCCCACATCCAAGATGGTAACATCCTGTTGACTGAGACCCGGATACCGTGATCGGGAGCTGGCTGTGGGCGGGCTGCGAAGCGTGGTTGGCCCCGCCAAGGGAGCAGCTGCAGCTGGAGGAGTCGCTGAGGTCACCTGGGCTGCTTTGCTCCAGGAGAAAGTGAGCTGCTAAGGGACCAATCACACCCTTGAAGCGAGGTCACACGCACCACTTAGCAGGCCCGGTGGAGGATCGATGAATCTCTCCGGTGCATACAGAGAGGAGTGGCAGCATATGCAGTCCCTCAGACGACACCCCTTAGGTGCGCCCACAGGACCTTGAAGACTCTGTCTGCCTCCCCTGGCCCGGGCAGGTGAGCAAGCACACTGACAACCTGCCTTCATCTGGGTGAGCTGCCTCTCCTGCCCTAATCAGCAAGGAGGCTGTAAGAATCACACCTCCTGTGAAGGTGAGCCAGGGCCAGAGGTCCCTCAACTTAATTCTTCACCTGACCTTCTCTCTTGCTTGGGCTGTGCCAGTGGTGCTGCTGCAGCTTACGTTCGTGACTGTGGGGAGTTCACCTGATGTAGGCCTACAAGGAATGAAGGCTAAAGAACTATCAGCACCAGTTGTACATGCTGCCTCCAGTAAGAGAGCGTAGGCGAGAGGGCTTCCAAGTCCAGTGAGACTGGCTAGTAGTAAGTGGAAAATACCTCTAGATCCTGGGAGTTTGCTACTCCTGTGGCTGAGTCTGTAAACTGCCACACTGGGCTGGAGGTCTACCCATGGGGACAGTCAAGGTCCAGGGTGGTGCACAGCACCACGTAATACTCGCCTTGGGACCTTGAACTGCTCGGGACTGTAAATGATGGGGAAGGAGTAGGGCACTCATGCGCACACACAATTGTGGATCGACCCATACCCCACTTCTGCCTCAGATCAGACTAGGCCACCAGGTGACCCCTCCAAGCCATGACTCTGCAGTGGTAACAACCATCCTGTAAACAATCCAGACTTTGTAGAAGATGGTGGAAACTAATATGGGAGAGGTGTGGGTAGACATTGCCCTCCTCCAGCAGGACCTTCAGAATGTGGTCAACAGGGTAACAGAAGAAGAAGGCAGAATTTAACTCCTTGAGGGTGATATAACAATGCTTAAGGGCATGGTCTCTCGACGGGCTACCACTGCACACACTTTTGAAAAAACAACTGAGAATGTCAATAATGAAGCCCAGCGGAATAATTTGCACTTTGTAGGGTTCCTAGAAGAAGCTGAAAACACAGCACTGGATGCATTTTTAGAGATGTTGCTTCGATCCTGGATCCCAGAAGTTGCTTTAACCCAGTGGTTTGTGGTGGAGCCTTATATAGAAACCTGGCCCCAAATCTTCTGCTGGGCACCCTCCAAGATCCACAATGGCCTTTAATTGTATTTTCAGGATTGCAACAACATACTACGGGAGGCACGCAAGAATGGTTACCTACAGTTTAATTCCACCCACATTATGATCTGCCCCATCTACACCAGGGTGGTCCAGAAACAGAGGAAATCCTTCAAGGTGGTTCAGTCGATAGTCAGGTAACTGTCTCTTCCATATATGTTGCTCTACCTGTCAAATCTGGAGGTGTTTTAACATTCCCAATCTTCTTTGAATCCCCTGAAAAAGCCAGATATGAGGTAGCAGAGAGGAAAATGATCTGCTGCCAGCATGCTCTGTTTCTTCAAAGCTCAGCAACTGCAGGTCCCCAAGCAAGCCCAGCCAAAATCTTCACGCAAAACACCAAAGTCGAGAAAGGGATGTGGATGCCACAGGAAGTCGCCAGACTTGTCTGAATCAGAGTGGTGTCGCCACCGAGAGGGGTGTGTCTTCCATCCTAAAGAGACACATAATGAATAGAGGGGTAGTCAAGGGGCCACCTCAGAATAGACGATATTGTGTAAGTTATGGTTTGCCACTTCGCACTTGAGGGGGCAGGAGGTAGGGCATTGGTGATGGTGAGCAAGATGCCATTGGGACCCGGGGAAAGCCTCCAGATCCCGTTTTTCAATATTTTTATTGTAGCAAGAAGGACAACAAAATTAAAATGACATAAGATATGCAGACAAAAAAAAATGCATGTTAAATAACGATTAACATCAAAAACAGAAAAAAAACTAATAACTTTTCAGAAAACAAATGTAGTTTTTGGAAAAGATATCCGTAGATTTAAATTGGCCTCTTTGGTCATAATGATACAGAGGTTCACAATTCAGAGTTCAAAAGAAATATCGCCAGATTTTTTCCTTCTTTTGCAAAGCCTTAGGGCCTCTTAGTCTTGCTAGCGAGAGTTCCATTACATTTATTTCATTTATCAAAGTCCACCATTCGATTATATTTAGGGGTTCTTTTGAGATCCATGATCTTGCTATGACTAGCCTAGCGCAGGCAAGCAGTATATTTATTAAATCTTTGTGCTGGCAGTTAAGATCTTGGATGTCCAATAAAACAAAATGTGCTGTAAGTAATGGGGTATTAATTTGTTTACTAGTTAAAACATCCGTTATCCCCTTCCAGAATGAAGATAACCCCGGGCAAGAAAAAAGCATATGCTCTATGCCAGCAGCTTCCATGTCACATTTAGGACATTTTGTTCTATCGTTTGCTTGATTCCCCTGCGCCCAGCTAGATATTCTTTGCGGAGTTTAATATAACTGCGTGATAGTTCTATATAGCTGAAGCCTCAGGTTAGAGGAGTGAACTATCGAATTTATGTGAGATAATGAAGATAAAATCTGTGTGGAGTTGATATTCATTCCCAGTCTAGAAGACCATTTAGCCGCCATTTTGAAGCTATCATCAGTTTTGCCTCGAATTAAGTGTTCGTAGCCCAAGCTGATACGTGATTTGATTTTATCAGAGTATAGACATACTAATGTGTCCGAATGAGCCACTTCAGAAATTTTCATTTTACGGAGCAGGTAATCTCTTATTTGGTTATTTTTAAAATACATATCATCGCTTAATTCGAATACAAGTTTTAGTGTGTCAAAATCCAAGAGACCATTTGGGCCATACAGATCCCCCAGAGTATTGATGCCATGTCTAGCCCAGAGATTTCCTGCCCCGTCTGAGAAAGTTTTCGGTAGACCTGGATTACCCCATAATCTAAGCTCTGCGTTGTAAAAAGATATCTTGTCATTGATCATGATTTGGTCCCAGATTTTTTTAATATGTCTAGCTGTCTTGAATTTTACTCGTTTAAAGTAGTTGGGATCGTGTAGTCGAAATGAGAATTGGTTACAATCAGGTCCCAACATGTACGGGTGGTAGAATAGTGAACTCTCGTTTTTCAACAAACTTCGTATACGAAGAAAAAAAGTTGGGAGGAGGTATAACCTAAAATCGTGAAAAGCTAATCCCCCCTTTTCAATTGGTAGCTTCAGGAATTTAATAGCCCTGCGTGCTTTTTTGTAGCCCCATAAGAAGCTACTGCAAATGCCTTCCAGTTTTTTGAAGAAGAGTTTGCTAGGTTGTAAGGGTATGGCCCTGAATAGATATAATAGTTTAGGCAGAATCTTCATTTTTACGAGGTTAATACGCCCCACTAGGCTGAGCGGGATCTTGTGCCATTTTTTAAGAGTTAGAGCGAATTGCTTTAGCAGAGAATCATAGTATATTGTTATTATCTTGTCAGTGTTAGCTGCTAGTTTGATTCCTAAATACGTCGCAATTTTTAATATACAGGAATCGGCACCGTTGGTTTGTAATTAGCGATGACCTGCGTCTTACTTACATTTAATTTATATCCTGACACGTTGCCAAACTGTGTAGCTTCTTTTATTATTTCTGGGTTGGCTCTAACTAAGTCTGTAGTATATACCGCAATGTCATCTGCGAAAGCAGTTATCTTTAAACTCTCCCCACCATGCTGAGATGGAGTGATATTAGCTTGTACGACCAATGCGTTTAAAAATGGCTCTAAGGATAGAGGGAATAGCAGAGGGGACAGAGGGCAACCTTGCCTTGTTCCCCTCCCTATCAGGAAGTTCGATGATTCCCTTCCCCCATAGCTGATCCTGGCCAACGGTTTGTCATACAGCAAACAGACCCAATCAAGATATTGGCCCTGAATGCCAATCTTCTTTAGCACCTCCCACAGATACTCCCACCCCACTCGGTCAAATGCTTTTTCTGCGTCTAACATGACCATTCCAAGTGGGGTGAGGGTAGTTGAGGCTACGTCAAAGGCTGTAATTGCAGTGTTCACATGGGCCGTGGTGTCTCTCCCCATCACAAACCCATGCTGTTGCACATTGACCAAGTCCGGCATAATGGGGGCTAGGCGATTTGCCAAAAGTTTAGAATTTTTTTTTTACATCTGAATTGAGCAGAGAAATCGGCCGGTAAGAGCCACATTCCTCCGGAGGTTTATTCTTCTTGAGAAAGAAAACTATTTTAGCTATTTTCCATGATGTTGGAGCCTTCCCAGATTTAGCTATAGAGGTAATGACAGACTCTAGAAGAGGCAACAATTTGTGTGCACAAATTTTATATAATTCCATTGGTAGGGAATCCTCTCCAGCAGCTTTTCCCGGGGGTAAAGCTAAGATAGCCATGTTTATTTCGGTTAGTGTTATTTTTGAGCTAAGTAGTTGAAGATCTTCTATATTGATATCTCTTTGTATAGATAGGTGTTTATTAAGATATTGCAGTATTTCAGCCTTAGTGGGAGTGTTGTTTGGGGTGTACAGATTTCGATAGTATTTTAAGAATTGGTCTAAAATCTGATCTGGTTGTTCATATTCGCATAGATCAGGGCCTTTAATTTTTTAAATCTTGATTCTCGCTTTCTTGTCGGCTGCCTTGTATGCCAGCACTTTGCCGATTATGTCTCCACCTTCATATTGAGCCATTTTATACTTATGAATTTTAGCGCAGTATCTTTCTCTAAGAGTCTTTTTGATAGATGATTGTAGTTTACACAGCTCTATTTTTAGCTCATCAATGTTTGATTTTGCTTGTGTAGTACCTTCGGCTAATTGCTGTTCTACTTGCATTATATTAGAGGTGGTTACTTTGGTAGCTCGATGGTTCTCAGCGTTTGACCTCTAGATGTATTGCTGAACGAACCCCCTTATGCTGCATTTACAAGAATCCCAAACTATGTTAATCTTAGCTGAGTTAATATTCAGTTCTATGAATTCTTTAATGTGTTCTTTTAGTGATATAACAAAGCGAGAATCTGTGAGTAAATATCTTGGAAATGTAAAATGTCGTATATCCCGCCTCTGATCGCTAATTTCTAATTCTAATAGTGTCGGATTATGGTTGGATGTGATCCTCGGACATAATTCAATATTACAGTTGCCTGCTATTTGGTCCGTTGCCCAAACCATGTCTATTCCGGAACAGGATCTATGGGGTGCCGAGTAGTAAGTGTGTCCAGCTATATTGGGGTATTTAAAGCGCCATACATCCTTTAGGTTGAGCAATCTGCCAAGTTCCAAGATTGCATATCTAACCTTGCGCATCCTACTTAGAGAACCCTGTCCGGTAGAATCAATTTTATAGTTGATAACACAATTAAAGTCACCCATGACCAAGACCTCCCCCTCCCACTCCAGTAACTCTATACTTAGCTGCTCATACAGCTTAGGGTCGTCTATATTGGGTCCGTATACAAAACACAACACTCATTTCTTAAATTCAAATTGAACTTGAGCAATTGCCCACCTCCCCCGTGCGTAAAATGCAGTTTTGAGAATTTCGATATCTAATCGTTTCTGTTTTAGAATGGTCACCCCCGGATAGAAGCAACCAGAGTTGAACATACCACCAACTCGTACCCCATTTGGGACAGCAACTTTCTATCCTGGTAACTAATGTGAGTTTCTGACAGGAGCGCGAAATGGGGTTTGTACATGTCATCCTCTTCTTGTACTAATCTCCTCTTTTGTTTGCTGTTGAGGCCTGCAACATTCCAAACTAATAGTCTTAACTTAAATATATCTAATATTAGTTCCTTTAATTTTCCTCTGGGTAAAGTATTTATTAAACAAACATGGCTTGCTTTTGTCTAAGACGTAGTTCCTTCTTGCAATACATTTTTTTTGCCCTTTTTTTTAACCCACCCTTGCCCGCTACCCTTCCCCACCCTCTCACCCTCAAGTCCCTAAGGGGGGAGCACCCCTCTATACCTTGCTGCCGCTGTAGTGGCAGCGCTGTGAAGTGGTAGGCACGGAGGGGACCCCTACCCGCTACCAAAGTAAAATCTTCAATTAAACAGTGAGGAAAAGCGATTAAAGAAAGAGAGGAAAATATAGATTTATGTGTAAGTGCATTGAAGAGTAAGAAGAAGATCATCCCGATGCGACCCTTGGTGCTTTCATTAGCTGCTTTGAATTCACGTAATAGAACTCTAAAAAAATCAAGGATGTGCCCTGCTGTAGCCATTTCAATTGCCTCTTTCAGTTGTGAATTTTTCTAGAGCCTGAACCGCCTCTTGTTGTTCAGTAAAAAAAAATGACTGACCATTTCTAATCACCTTGAGGCGTGCGGGTTCTTGTAAATAAACCGTACAACCTATAGCTTTAAAAGAGTCAATCAACTTGCGAAGCTCCCAGCGTCTGTCCATTGTGCCCTTGCTCAAGTCCGAGCGCACAAAAAAAGAGATGTTATCAATAGTAACCGGGCTGCTAGATTTGGCTTTGAAAAACACTGCTTGCCTCAGCAGGAAGTTTCCAAAGTAGATCAGAAACGGTCTGGGGAATTTATTGTCTTTGCTCTTTTGAAAGAGGGGCAGTCTATGTACTCGCTGCAGCTGGGAGTCCCAGTCCCAGTCTGATAGATCACCGAAAGCCTTTTGAAATAAATTCACAACATAGGATCTGGGGTCCGCCCCCTCCGCGCCCTCGGGAATCTCAAAAATTCTGAGGTTATGTCTGCGTGCCCTATTCTCCATGTCCTCCACCTTGGCTTCCAATTTAGATATACGTTTTGAGTGAGAACTGGCTACTGATTCGGATCGAGTTGCGCCTTCTCCTATTTCCACAATTTGCTGTTTTAGATCGTCCATCTCCTGCGTGACCCCTCCAAGCTTTTGACACACTTCCTTCATAAATGCCTGTAGTTTAGTATTGTCCTCTCTTAGCTGCAAGAAATGTTGTTGGCTTTCTCGTCTTTGTGCCAAGAGAGTCTGCATAATTAGATCAGTGGAGGCAATGTTTCCGTAGTCTCCTGTTTTTTCCCCCTGCATCGTTAATTGTGTCTGAGAAGGGCTTGATGAAGCGCTGTGTTCCAAGTTTGAGGCCGGCGTGCAAGCAGGGGGAGAGTTATGGCCTACATTTACCTTCTCTTTATCAGTGTATGATAATCCCAACAGACAATTATCAATTCCTGTTTCCATTGGCGTTGAACTTAGTCTTGAGCTTGTTAGATCTGTTTGTGAGTGGAAGGAGTTACTAGTAGCTAAATTGCTAGTCGAATCCACAGAGAGAGGTGGGGCAAGAGTGCTAGACTGTGTGACCATTATTGTATCTAAGTGGCTAGAACCAGGATTCGTCAGCAGGGTTGGTGAAGTTATTGGGTCCATGTTTACTAGTGCTGGCGTTCTTGGATTCTCCAGTCTAGACGTTGTTTTTTGTCCCTTGAGTGGAAATCTTCATCAGGGCTTACGCCAGATAGCCTCAAGGCCATGCTCTTGACCCCCCCCCTTGGCTTGGATCCATTTTCTCACCGGACTATCATCAACATTAGCCTTTCGCCCCGTTCTGGATGTTGAAGGATCTTTGGTCAATGATTTACGGACAATTGTCTTCAATTTGGTTTTAGCTTTCAATTTTGTTTTTCTTGTTCCAGGTAGTTTACTAACATTAGATCTGTTATATGAGGTTTCTGTATCACTTTCATCCTCATCAGGCATCTCTTCATAGTCCAGGTTTGAGTTTTCCTCTACTATCTCTGTGTTGTTGGTCAGTAAGCACTCTGTTACATTATTTCCCAATAGAGTATTGCGAGTTGTTTCTCTGCTATTGGTCCGGCTGTGACTGTGTCTGCTATTGTCTGAATTGTTTGTGCTGCATCGATGTAACCAATAGCGTCAACTCTAGTGCCTGTGAGGGCGTGAATCGCTGCCGGTACAGTAATTGTATAGTCTACCTCGTGCACATTCTCTTCTGCAATCTCCCTGTCTAGCATTGTATCCCTTCTACTCTCTCTTGTATGATCAGTCATATGGGCAGGCTCATCCTCTGTGTGAAACTCGGCTGTATCCATGTCCTTAAGAACATCTTTGATCGTGTTAGCCATGTTTAAATTAATTCCCCCATTGTGTTCAGTTAAGGGATCTGCATTAACAACTTTAGAGACTACAACGTCTGTTTCCTTATTGATTGTTCCTTCTGATTCACCTAGAGAAAGTGAACTGGACTGATTCAAAGTCTCATCACAACTGACTGAGGGATCAGTATTATTGCCAGCACCTATGTCGAGCACAGCCGGGCGGAGCATTTGTTTAGGAGCCGAGATTATTACACCTTCAGCTCCAGCGCCCATGGCAGCCTTGACTTTCGTGTTTACTACGGGCTCTACCATTGTCAGTTTTACATTTAAATTGCAAGCAGTTGCCGTACCTGGAGCGTCCAGCTTTAACATCTTTCCAGCCTTTCCAGCCCGAGTGGAGCGAGTATTCTGCTTCAATGCCATCAGTGGGGTAGTGGACTCCGCCTCTGTTGTCGAGTGCTGCGTCCGGTCTTCGTCCAACCCTGCGCACAGCTGAGCAGAGAGCAAGCCGAGACCCGCCCTGCTGACCTCCTCGCTGGACGCCCAACCTCGAAGCGGACAGGCTCTGAGTCTCCAAGCTGGCAGTATCTTTCTGCTCAAATGGCAAACGAGCTGCAACATCAGCGCCTATTAAGATAAGTGACTGATATTATAGAAATCTGTGTTTTTCTTAACTTAGGCGTCTCGGCGTCTGCTCGACTTGGGATTCGTCTTGGAGTTTAGTATTTCGCCTCTCTGAGTTTCTCTCGTGTCAGACTTTCACGAGGCAGATTTCCAGGCTTTACGTGTCGCTTTCCTCTTGTCTATTCCAACTTCAAAATCTTGAAGCGCTACACCAGCGTTTTTCCTCGCAGTGTCGTAAAGGTATAGGAGCTACTCCATGCTGCCTCCTTCACCTGGCGGCATCAACCCGCCATCTTGACTCCGCCCCCATTCCAGACATATGCAGAGCAGCAACCTCGGAAAGCCTCCAGATCCCTATGCAGATATCCTTAATAGAAAAAGGTCCAAATTGAATGCCCTATACTAGGTTAGAACCGGTTATGTTACAGTGGGAATTTGGGGCGACAGATACTTCTTGGATGGAAGTGTGTGGCGGGGTATTTGGTTGGGTACATATGTTCAATTGATCTTGTTTTGTTCAATGTTGGAAACTGGTCTGACAGCTCACTCACACACACACACACACAACGCTAGAACATCCCCACCATTTGACCCTAGTTCCTCTCTGCAGTACAAACTATGCAATTAATTACAGTCTCCAATGAAGGACTTGTTTCTCATGACCTAGAAGGTCAAAAGTCTCTTAGACCATACTAAGTGAGTTGTGGTCCTCTGCTATGCAAAAAGGACCCATCCAGCTGAGGTGTTACTGCAGGAAAAGTACCTTTTGGGGACCAAATTGGCCTTTCTATGTAGATTTTGTTATGGACAGGGCATTTCATGCAGACTATGCCAGACGATCTAGAGGCGTGGCAATGCTCCTACAGGAATCCTTCCTAATAGTACTAGATCCTCAGAGTTGGTAAGTGGAAACTGAGGACTTGATTGAAAGGAGGCAGATCAATATCCTTAGAGTCTATATACCTCACCAAGTGCCTGCTCTAACTCTAAAAGAACTCAGAACAGTAGTTTTTGGACTCCCTCAAGGAGTTGCGACTATAGGAGAGGATTTCAACACAATTCCCAAACCTGAAGTGAGCTTCTCGGGCACTCCCACACACACCAATGAACCCTGTAGTTGAAAGAACTAAAAGGGGTTTGTAAACTCTAGGGGCCTCTGCGATATCTGCCAGAGAGTATACACACTTTTGGCGTCCCCAAAACACTCTCATGCATTGATGTCCTACTTATACCGGCACCTGACATGCTCGATAACCTGGTTCTGAATTGATCCTTAGCGGGTTTTCTGATCACTCCGTGGTGATCCTTCACTTTTAGTCACCAGCACCGCTCAGAAGCCCTATGTGGCACCTGAATGTCTGGTGAACAACCAGTTCACCAACCATTTACATAAAGAGCTCCAAAAATACTGTGAAATGAATACAGGCTCAGTGGCCTCTACGGGCACATTGTGGGCTGCTAGCAAGGCCCCAATCAGAGGGTGTCCTGATCACATCTATGACAAACTGAAAAGGCTAAATATAGCCAGATCATAGAGCATGAGACCCAAATCTTGCATCTTGAAAAGAAGTGTAGCATAAACACTCTTGAGACACTGCATAGACAGCTTGAGCTTGATAGGACAGTGCTCCAGCAGTTGGCACTAGATGAGACACCCTAGTGCTATAGGACACCGACCATAGGGGCATACGAGAATGGGGAAAAAATGGGAAACTCACAAATCCTGGTCATTATTGACTGACTGATGGTGGGCGTAGCTTTTCAGACTACCGAGCGCAATTGGCCCTTTTGGCCTAGATAATGTGAAGCACTTCTTATATGGCACCCCATCCCAGCCTATCTCCCAGAGTGTACAAGAGTGGTGTTCCTCAGCTGGCAGGCAGCAATCCGATTTACGGGGTGGGATAAGAAGTTGACACAGCAAACCGCATTATGGAAAGGCCGGGGTTTGAACCATACTTCGCAGCTGCAGGGATATGACGGATGGGATAAGATTGGGATTACAACCCTGGGGGATGTTCGGGCGGGATCCCATATGAAAACCTTCAAGCTTGCACACACCTAATTCCACAAATTCTTACAGATTTGGCATGTGTTGGCATGTCAAACATCAGAGCTTTCTGATCTATCACAGTACAGTCAGCTGGAGGTCCAAATGATGATGGGTGTTCTGGGTTGGCATATACAGACCACTCATAACGCACCAGACAAGTTTGCACCACTGAAGTAGAAATGGGAGGGCTGTGTGGAACCCCTAGATGATGTAGGTTGGAGGGAAGTGCAAATGGCCCCCGTGAAATCGCCATAGCCTCAAGGCTCTGGCTAATTCAGCTGTGCTACTTACACATATCTTACTTTCCACCACGACATGGCATGCTGGTTGGCTTCCTGACCCAAGCGCTTCAGGTGCACCCATCTAGACGCAGGTTTTTTTAATATGACATGGCTATGCCCCGGCATCACCAGTTACTGAAGCTTGATAGCCAAAAACCTTACCGGGGTGGTTGGCAGCTATATGGACCTGAACCCAATGGTGGCATTGCTGGGGCTGTTGGATGACCTGAGGGGCATGAGAGGTGAGGGTACGCTGGTGGGGTTGGCAACGGTGCTGGCCAAGAGAGACAGTGCACGCTGTTGGAGAGCCCCCAACCCTCAAACAATATCTGAATAGAGAGCAGCAGTCCTACTCCTGGGTAATTATTAATTTAAGCAAAGTGTATTGTGGCTGCGTTAGTTCCCCTTGAACTGTAAATGTACATGTGTATCATTCCAAAGAGGCAGTTTCGGGGTTGATTGGATTATTTCTGTGTCCTTTTAGCCCCTTGGTGAGCCTGTCTGTATGGCTAATGCTCAATGCTGGGGAGATCAGCTCCCATCTTTCTGCAGTCACTGCTGCTTTTTGTAATAAATCTATTTTGCAGACTTCTGTCGAACTAGCCAAGGCAAACAGGGCATACGACCCTCCTACAGTCATCACTAGAGTAGATAAAACAGCAATAATTCGGTGTACCTGGGCCTCTCAACCTTGTATGTGTACCACTGCACCATTGCACCAATGACAGATTTGCCCGAGCCCCCAACTACAACCTTATTACCCCTGCTCTCTTCCTTCCTGCTGTTTTTCCTTTCTCCCCCCTCATTCTTCTTTTCTGCTCTTCCATCTCATTCTCTCTTTGCCCATTCTTCACTGCCAGCAGCACCCGGCTCCATCTCCCACCAGTTGTGGGGCAGCCATGGTTTCTGGTTACTTGTTAGAGGAGCAGTCAGTATAGGGTGAGATGGGCATTCATCTCAGGGTCCTGGTACGGTCTTGCGCAATGTGTGCCTTTGCCTGTGCAGGAGAGGATTCTCGGTGGAACCAGAGAGAACCTTGCAAGCATTTCATTTCTAGCTCTCCAGTGACAGTCGTTTAGCTCCAGCCCTTGTTCCACACACTCTTCCCTTCAGAACAATGGCCACTTCATTGCTAATTGTCCCCCCATCGAGGCCAGTGCATTTTAATGAACGCTGTGAGTTGGTGCAAGGCCTGGCTTTGACAAGATCAGCAAAGGCAGCCGCCTAAGGACGCCACTTATAGCCAGATTATGAGGAAAATTCCAGAAATGTGCTTTTTATTCAATTTACGAAAAGGGCTCCAGTTAGCAAAATTCTACGTCACCTGGAACTCTGACAACGTATTTTTCAGTGGATGCTTACAACTTTGCGCGTGTGCCCTCAACGGCCATGCCATGGAATCAAATTAACTAATTGCCCAACCAGTGCATCGCTAGAAATATTTATTTATGCAAAGACCAAAATGATTGGGTTTCTCAGTACTTGTTGCAAGGACACACTGCTAAAAGCATGGCAGTATTTTAAAACTCCAAAAACTTGAAGGCCAATCATGCAGAATTCAAAAGCTCCCTGATTTTGCATGTATTTTCCAGGCAAAAGAATGCTAAGGTGCTTGATAACAATATGTGATGTTTATCTGACCCTCAACAGTTTTTAGGTCGAGCTATTATATCCCGCAGGGATTAATAGCTTGAACATATAGTAGGGGAAACAAACTCTTGACCAAGCGGATTCCCTGCAGTTCATGTGATGCACTCGTGTGAGACGAGCGTCCACGCCAACCCCAATGCCTCACAAGCTGCTCCCCCGCCACCCCGCCATGAGACTTCAAAGCAATGCGCTGCTCTGAAGTGATTGTTTTTCACGCGCTCTGCCGGTCACCATTTGCCGCTAGCGCTTTCATCCCTATCACTCCCCCCTCTCCTACTTCCCCTCCCACCTCCCAAACAGCATCGAGCCGTGAAGACTTGTTTGTTTCCTCAGTGAGCCACTTTTACTATTTAAAAATACAAGCTCTGTCTCATTCTATCTTTCCCTCCCTCTCCCTCAGTCTTTCCTTTTCAACCCTTTCCTTTTTCCAATTAAAATCCTTCTATATGTTCTCTTTCTCGCCGTATCTCTAGGCCTTTCGTGCCCTGTTCCATTCTTCTAGCTAGATTGCTTTCCCTTCTTTCTATCTCTTCTCATCTGCTTCCTTCATGCCTCAGTCACTCGCCCTCTGCCTTTCAGTCACACTTCCTCCCCCATCCCTCTGTCTCAATGTCTTTCCCACCCCTGTAGTGGACATGCTATCTCTCTCGTGCCTCTTCATCCTTTCTGCATATTTTATCTCCTCTTTCCCAGTCGCTCGTTTCCTAAATCCATCCATCAGCTGTCTGTCTATCCTTCCTACTTATGGCTTTGTTTCGCAGCAGTATATACCTATCGCCCCCCCTCTGTCCCGGTGTACTTCACTATTTCGTTCCCTCTATGCCTCAGCCTGTCTCTCTCTGAACCTCCGATCCCCATGCGGCCACATTTCTTTGTTCATTCTTTTTATCCTTACTTTTCACAAAACCTCAGCTTCCCCTCCCCTCACTCAGGAATGTTGCACAAAAATCAGGAAGTGCCCAGGGCGATTTTACAATGAATACTCTGTCTTGGGAACACAGAACTCGTCATCTCCTCCACGTATAGGTCAAGACATTATTATATGTACATACATACAGGTTTCTGTGTATTCAGGTGCATTGATCTATAGCTATATAATGTATATGTTAATGTGTGCATACATACTGCATTCACATAAGCTTCTTACACACACACATTCAAGAATACACCGACGTGGCTGCAGTGCAGACACAAGCATAGAATGTCACAATCTATAAATATTTAGCATGTATAAACACTCACAAGTCGGTGGATCATTAGGCACCACTACAAATCTCTCACAAAGGAACCTTTTTATATATTTTCAAATCTTTAAAAATTAAACTTTGAATATGATTTTTTTCCCAAAGCCCTCTAGGTGAAGTTGTGATCCTTCCTGGGGGGATTTCGCTCACTTTAGTGTTAACTTTAGCAAACTCGATCAGTGATCTCCCCAAGACGATCTACGGAAGTGATTTTCTAAACTATTGGTCCATGAGACAGTATTTTTGAGTTTCTTTCTGAGTAAAAATGCTCCTAAACACTAATAGCTGTTTTGATAATGGTAAAGAGCTTTTTTTGGAAGATGATGGTACTGAATCTCACTTTGCATACCAAGAGAGATCGTTGATAAGGTATACACTCAAGCACTTATTTCTCAAACCTTCTGTATTGACACAGGGTTATTTTTCTGGCTAATTATTCCACAATTCTGACATGAATTGCGTCAACACCTGTTAAGGAATTAACACATTTCCTATTCCTATAAGTACACACAACACCCCAGCTGATTTTGATCCGGAATGAACTTAAAATCTGTAGTGTGAGCAAACAGGCCACTGATCTGTTTACACTTTGTTGCAAGCACATACTTTAAGACGTTTTCAATGTATGGTAATGTGAAGACATATTCTCTCATTTTCTTGGGAAATTAAGGCAGTGTAATGAATAAGTCGTCTTAGATAAAGGACCTCCTTAACTCTCTCTACTCCCCTCTCTCTACACCCCCTCTTTCTCTACACCCCTCTCTCTCTCTACACCCCCTCTCTCTACACCCCCTCTCTACACTCCTCTCTCTCTACACCCCCCTCGCTCTCTACACCCCTCTCTCTACACCCCTCTCTCTCTACACCCCCCTCGCTCTCTACACCCCTCTCTCTACACCCCTCTCTCTCTACACCCCCCTCGCTCTCTACACCCCCTCGCTCTCTACACCCCCTCTCTCCACACCCCGTTCTCTCCACACCCTTCTCTCCACACCCACTCTCTCTACACCCCTCTCTCTCTCCACCCCTCTCTCTCTCCACCCCTCTCTCTCCACACCCCTCCCTCTCTACATCCCTCTCTCTCTACACCCCCTCTCTACACCCCTTCTCTCTACACCCCTCTCTCTCTACACCCCTCTCTCTCTACACCCCTCTCTCTCTACACCCCTCTCTCTACACCCCTCTCTCTACACCTCTCTCTCTCTACACCCCCCTTCTCTACACCCCTCTCTCTGTACACCCCCCTCTCTCCACATCCCCTCTCTCCATTCCCCTCTCTCTCCACACCCCTCTCTCTCCACACTCCTCTCTCTACACCCCTCTCTCTCCACACTCCTCTCTCTACACCCCTCTCTCTCTCCACCCCTCTCTCTCCACCCCTCTCTCTCCACCCCTCTCTCTCCACCCCTCTCTCGACACCCCCTTTCTCTACACCCCCATTGCTCTACACCCCCCTCGCTCTCTAGCCCACTCTCTCTACACCCCCTCGCTCTGTACACCACTCTCTCTACACCCCTCTCTCTACACCCCTCTCTCTACATACACTCCCCTCTCTCTACACCCCTCTCTCTCTACACCCCCCTCTCTACACCTCTCTCTCTCTCTACACCCCTCTCTCTCTACACTCCTCTCTCTCTACACCCCCTCTCTTTCTACACCCCTCTCTCTACACCCCTCTCTCTCTACACCACCCTCTCTACACCCCTCTCTCTCTACACCCCACTCTCTACACCCCTCTCTTTCTCTACACCCCTCTCTCTACACCCCCTCTCTCTCTACACTCCCCTCTCTCTACACTCCCCTCTCTCTACACCCCCCTCTCTACACCCCCCTCTCTCTACAACCCCCTCTCACTACACCCCCCCTCTCTACACCCCCTCTCCCTACACCCCTCTCTCTCTACACCCCTCTCTCTCTACACCCCTCTCTCTACACCCTCTCTCTCTACACCCCTCTCTCCATACCTCCCTCTCTCCACACCCCTCTCTCTACATCCCTCTCTCTCTACACCCCTCTCTCTCTACACCCTCTCTCTACACCTCTCTCTCTCTACACCCCCCTTCTCTACACCCCTCTCTCTCTACACCCCTCTCTCCATACCTCCCTCTCTCCACACCCCTCTCTCTCCACACCCCTCTCTCTCTACACCCCCCTCTCTCTCTACACCCCTCTCTCTATACACCCCTCTCTCTACACCCCCCTCTCTACACCCCCTCTCTCTACAACCCCTCGCTCTACACCCCCCTCTCTCTCTAGCCCACTCTCTCTACACCCCCCTCGCTCTCTAAACCACTCTCTCTACACCTCTCTCTCTACATAAACTCCCCTCTCTCTACATCCCTCTCTCTCTACACCCCCTCTCTTTCTACACCCTCTCTCTACACCCCTCTCTCTCTACACCCCCTCTCTCTCTACACCCCCCCTCTCTACACCCCTCTCTCTCTACACCCCCCTCTCTCTACACGTCCCTCTCTCTCTACACTCCCCTCTCTTTACACATCCTCTCTCTACACCCCCTCTCTCTACATCCCCCTCTCTCTACACCCCCCTCTCTCTACACCCCCTTCTCTCTACACCCCCTTCTCTCTACACCCCCTTCTCTCTACACCCCTCTCTCTCTACACCCCTCTCTCACTCCACCCCTTTCTCTCTACACCCCTCTCTCTCTACATCTCTCTCTACACCTCTATCTATCCATCGCCCCCACTCTATCGCCCTCACTCCGTCGCCCTCACTCCATCGCCCTCACTCCGTCGCCCTCACTCTATCGCCCTCACTCTATCGCCCTAACTCTATCGCCCTCACTCTATCGCCCTAACTCTATCGCCCTCACTCTATCGCCCTCACTCTATCGCCCTCACTCTATCGCCCTAACTCCATCGCCCTAACTCCATTGCCCTCACTCTATCGCCCTCACTCTATCGCCCTAACTCTATCGCCCTAACTCTATCGCCCTAACTCTATCGCCCTCACTCTATCGCCCTCACTCTATCGCCCTCACTCTATCGCCCTCACTCTATCGCCCTAAATCTATCGCCCTCACTCTATCGCCTTAACTCCATTACCCTCACTCTATCGCCCTAACTCTATCGCCCTCACTCTATCGCCCTTACTCTATCGCCCTCACTCTATCGCCCTCACTCTATCGCCCTCACTCTATCGCACTCCCTCTATATATCTATCGCACTCCCTCTATCTATCTATCGCACTCACTCTATCGCATCACCACAGCATCACTCAGCGGCACCACAACATCACTCAGGGGCCCCACAACATCACTCAGGGGCCCCACAACATCACTCAGGGGCACCACAACATCACTCAGGGGCACCACAACATCACACAGGGGCACCACAACATCACACAGGGGAACCACAACATCACACAGGGGCACCACAACATCACTCAGGGGCACCACAACATCATTCAGGGGCACCACAACATCACTATGCGCTACCACTGCATCACTGAACGCCACAGCATCACTCGTCGCCACCACAACATCACTCAACGCCACCACAACATCAAATTCAAATTCAAATTGACTTTATTTCGGATATATTGCAATCCATAAAAGTGCACAGCATTAAACAATTCATAGTAAAAACATTGCAATAATTACAAAGTCAAACTGAATTACATACAACACATATATAACTTAAAAGAGTGCATAGACAAAATCAGTACAAGAGAAAGTGCAAGTAGTGCCCACATACAGAAAAGTGCATTAGTGCATTGGGCTGCAGATCATTCACAGTTATTCATCTAAACATTTTCTTAATCTCATAGTTAGTTTTAAGAATTCTAACACCTGGAGGACACTATCAGGGTGCAACAGCTGTAAGTACATAAGGGCGGGCCTGATTTGCTTAAAATTTAATTTCTTTAAAAGAGTAACAAGATACCGCCTCCGGGGATATTCATAAAATGCACATAAAAATATAAAATGCAGCATATCCTGTGGAGACTTCCCGTCGCAGCCACAGGGAGCTGCAGGTTTCTTAAAAATGTCTGACACAGGTCTAATTAAAAAATGGTGAAAGATGTTGAACCTGAACCGGGTCAGCAAGAATTTCTCATGGGAGGTAAAGTGGCATGTTAGATACATTTCCATAGAGTCACAAGTTCTCAGCATTATATACTTTCTAACATTGGGTTTCGTGAGCTCAACTTCTTCTCTTAAGGCATTACAATCCATGAAAAAAGCTCTCTTAATTGCTGCGACATCCCCCTTAACTATGTCCCTCGGGTTGTCAAACAGGTTCAGGCGACCAAACTTCAAAAATTGGGTCTTCAGATATTTAAGCCAAGGTACACGCATTGCATGATCGAGTGATACAAGATCTTCCACTATCTGGTGGGTTAAAGGAATTTCATCACTTAGCCATAATTTTACCCAACATAACAGTGGTTTCAATTTAACAATATCAGATAAGTACAGACAACCAAGCTCTTCATGTACAGCTAAATTCGATGTGCTACCTGGGACACATAACAGGCGCTTTAAAAAGTTATTTTCAACTATTTGTAGTTGTTCGCCGTTTGTGTGGCCCCATATCTCGCTTCCATATACTGCGGTGGCTATGGATTTTGCATTATATAGTTTCATCATAGCCACGTTTGGCTTTTTCCCCAGTTTGGAGGCGAAGTTGAAGATGGAGGCATTTACTCTAGTCATTTCCCCCTTCTTCTTGGCCAACTGTGGGGCCCAACTGAGCTTCGTATCAAATAAAACACCCAAATATGAGAACGTCTGGGTGGTGGGGATCAAAACATCATTCAATTTAAAATTGAACTTCTTTTTAGGTTGACGGCCAACATGCATTATGTAAGATTTAGAATTGTTGACCATAAGGTCCCTATCAGACATGAAATTATTAAAAGCAATCAAAAGTGCCTGGAGACCTATTTCTGTTCGTGAGATTAAAACCGCATCATCGGCATATAAAAGTAAAGGAATACCCCT
Organism: Lissotriton vulgaris; assembly: GCF_964263255.1. Lineage (NCBI taxonomy): Eukaryota > Metazoa > Chordata > Amphibia > Caudata > Salamandridae > Lissotriton > Lissotriton vulgaris. Next base: position 720,799,484 of record NC_141695.1, read on the forward strand.
CGCACCAGCTCTAGGACAATCTGATTTAACATCTTGTAGTTCAGCCTCTAGGTCATTTATATAAAAATTAAAAAGAAAAGGGGCCAAGATACACCCCTGACGTACTCCTTTATTAATGCTAAAACTTCCTGTGGTTTCCCCAGTCGATGAAAACCTCACGTTGGCTCTTGTATCATTATGCAAATCCGCTAGGAACTCCACGGTCCCCTTATCAATACCTTTATCCTTCATGGTCTGCCACAGCTTCCCCCTGTTAACACAGTCGAAGGCTGAGGACAGATCCATGAATGCAAGGTGAATTGCCCCTTTCTGTACAACGGTATATTTATTCAGAATAAGAAACAGGTTGAGACACTGAGTTATAGTAGAGCGCCCTTCACAAAAGCCATATTGAGAAATTGACATGATGGTATTTTCATTCGACCAGCTTGTTAGACGTTGAAGTATGACTCTCCCCATAAAATTAACCATTGAATAAATTAAGGATATTGGTCGGTAACAAAGAGCACTTCCCCTATCTCCCTTCTTAAAGACAGGGACTATAGTTGACAGACCCCACGTTCCCGGACAACCCACTTTGGCCGCAGCATTAAATACAGAAACCAGAATGGGAGCCCAGAAAGCCGGATCAGACTTGTAAAGATCCGGTGGTATTCCGTCAGGTCCTGGAGCTTTATTTGCAGTAAGTCCCATTATAGCAGTCAAGACCTCACTTTTGTCAAAACTAATAGTGCTATCCCTACCATGGGGGGCATCAACCACAGTTCCAGATCCCTCAGAGTAGTACAGACTTTTAAAATGTCTTTCCTATTCCTCTTTAGTTATACAACAGACAAGTCCATCTCCGGGGTCCTCGGTCAAAAAAGGTTTTTTAACCAGTGCCCAGAATTTGTGCTGCTGTTCAGGGTAGAGGGGTCAAGCAATTCCTCCCAGGCCTCTTTCCTCAAAAACTCCTTGCGGGCGACAGTAATAGACTTATATTCCTTTCTACAGCGTTTTACGACCTCCCGATTCCTCGGTGAAGCTGATAGTGCAAGCCTCAGTTTGCGAGCAGCTGTAGTGCAGTCGTGGCTAAACCATCTCGGGCCTTTATTGACCTGGGTTTTATTGGGGACAGATAGAAGCACTGACACCTTCTCCGAAATATTTTGATAAGCCTCTAGAACCATCCTAGGTTCACCCCCCCACATCAGTACAGACTTTAATATCCTCTGCACACCCTTCAGAGATATTCTTGTAAAGGATATCCGCAGAGACCATAGACCATTTTAACCGCCTTCTCCCATCTGTTGTGCCCAAACTACCTTGATTAATGATCTTATTACCTTTTTTAACCCATGGACATTTTAAACAGATTGTCAATGGATTGTGATCACTAAATTCGCTGGAAACAATGCAAAAGGAATCTAAAAAAGTTTGCATTGTCCGCGAAACAAGTATATGGTCTATAAAGGTGCCTCTTCCATGCCCCTTAAAGGTTGGGGTATCAAAGCAATATAGCGGGTCCTTTAATGACATAGCCAGAGAGAGGTCAAAGTCATTCAGTAGGTCATTGCACAATTCCCCCTCCTTAGTGTGCTCCATATGGAGACAGTCCGCACGTTCACAAGTCATTTCTGGTAAACACTTGTGCAATGGATCAATACAGGGATGCAGATTAAAATCCCCCATAATCATGAGGTTATGACTCCTATTTTCCATAAAATTAGCGACAAAAGAATTTAATATATGAATGTAATTCCTACCTGCACTGTCATAAGCAGCATTATAAAAGTTTACCAGGCCCACAAGGACATTACCTCCAGTTAGAGTTAAGCCCATTACACCTGTATGATGTGCTTCAATTCTTCGTACTTCACAAGGTATTAATATGGAAACGAAAATTACAAGGCCCCCCCTTGGCTCTGCCCCGCAATGATGGTAAGGCTGGCACAAAGAAGGCCTTATACCCTTCTAAGAACAGATTACAGCCTACCTCCGAAGTCTCTTGTAGACAAATAATTGAAAATTGCTTAATGTAAATTACCCAATTAGCATCAGACATTTTGGCCGCAAGACCAGCAATATTCCAAGAGACAGCAAGACATCCTGGCATTTTGTCCACCGGGTTACCTGAGTTTATAGATTCACCTGTAGCCCTAGTATCCTGAGCCGCAGGTGCCCCCGTCAATCGCACATCTCAAGTCCGGATAACACTTCGTACCTATTCTGTGTATTTATATTCGACCCATATTGATAGTGTCCAGAACTAGGACTCCTGTTATAAGTTCCATTTGGTCCATCCGGCCCACATGGATTAATGATGTTATAAAGGAATGGAGTCTCTTGCACAGGAGTATACGGTTCAAGTCCTCGCCTTGTTAGACTATGTTGTGGTGGAGGTTTACAGAGGTGTGCATAAAAATAACCCAGGGGGCGTACACAGATACTGTTCATGTTATATACCAGAGCAGAAGCTCTCAAAAGGACAGTTGCCACATGCTGGGGGTGTTTAAAATTCACAACTATACAATCCCCCGACCCAATCTTTTTAGACGGCCCCACCCAGTTTACACGCCTAACTGTCATTATCTGATCACAGTATGAGATGGGGAATCCACAGTTTTTATTAAGCCATGACACTGTCTTATTTTTTAAAGAGGTTTCAGATTCATCAAAGGGAGATGCGGGATGAGAGCCACATGGGGGCACATTAGTCAGTACTACCACAAACGGAGCACAATCTGGTGGTAAATTTAGATAGCGGTTGTACCTCGGGGGTCTGGGAGCTCTACTGCTTTCGGGGTTTGTAGATGATTGTTGCTGCGGGGCAGTTGCCACAGGGATATCCGGTCGCGTAGGTGTTTCTTCAGACCCTGAGGCAACTGCAGCAGCAACAATCCCCCTCCCATTGTTTCGTGTATCGGAAACTTCAACAATTTCTCGCCCATTCCCCCCAGATTGTACAATTCTGCTAGATGTTACAATCTGCTGTGATGATAACAAACCACCCAGCCTAGTAACTTCCTTGGCTAGGATATCTATCTTGCTGGTTAATGGTTTAATAAGCTCCTCCATTTTTGCTGTTAAAGAAGCTTCTAGGTTTTTTATAAGTGAAGCAAAGAAATCAGGATTTAAGTTAGCACCATTACCATTACCGTTACTATTACCGTTACCATTACCGTTAGTGCCCGTGAATACAAAAGGGGTAGTTATAGCAGGACTGGTAATTACCTTACTAACCTTTTTTTTAGACTTAGAGTTATTATCCCTTTGAGACAGTGTTCTGCAAGTTCTCAGGGGCCTGGTATCAGGTTGGGTCTCATTCAACACAACGGAACTTGGCAATGCCAATGAGTCAGAGTGAACCTCCACATTCACTAAAATGGGCGCAGGAGAATCAGTAGAGATAACATCACTCATGTTAGTTACACAATCTTGGGTCAGGCTACTTGGGGATTTTTCAGGTAATGTTTCCCCTATCACACTGCCTTTCCCCAGAGATACACGTCTCTCGTTATTAATCTGATTTACTTTCCTAACCAGGAAATTATCTAAAGTAGCAGGTCCCGCCATCACGTTATCAGATTTAGATTTAGACATTATACACAGTGAAGATGTTAAGCTTCCACACAAGTACCGTTAAGTATAAGCACTCCAGAACAAACGAAGATAACTAAATATGAAAGATTTAAAAGTCTTACATGCTCTTAGCACATTAGAAGTCCAGAGGTCCAGTAGGCAATATAAGGTCCCTGGCCCAGACCAGACTCCTCAGGCCTCTGAGGGCCACAGAGGGCCCGCCCTTTGCCCGCGCTTAGCCCCGGGCGCTCCCGCGCGCGACTCGCGTTGCGAGAGGTGTTCCCTGCTTTTCAGGCGCCTCCAGGCGCGAAGGTAGCGACTCGGCCGCCGGGGCACCTGGGGGTTGTGGTTCTGTGACCCCGGTGGTGTAGTTCAACTCTGCCGGTCAGCCGTTCCCCTCACAGCGCTAAACAATGCTGGCAACGCCGTTGCCCTCACGGCAGGTAAGCTCAGCACAAAGCCCCCCTGAGCGCTCGGTGCTCCCTGCTTCTCAGGCGCATCCAGGCGCGACGGTAGCGTCAGGGACGCGACTCGGCCGCCGGGGCACCTGGGGGCTGTGGTTCTGTGACCCCGGTGGTGTAGTTCAACTCTGCCGGTCAGCCGTTCCCCTCACGGCGCTAAACAATGCTGGAAACGCCGTTGCCCTCACGGCAGGTAAGCTCAGCACAACATCAATCTGTGCAACCATTCACAACAACTGGTTCAAATATGTTCTCTCAATGTTTCAAGCTTTATTAGAAATGTCACAAAAAGATGTTAATATTTCACTTCTGTTCTTGGATTTTCGTCACAATAAAATGCACTGAACATAATCTTCACAAAAGTTATTTACAAAAGTTTAAGCTAGTGCCATTATAAATTGCAATAACTTTTATTTAAGTATTAATTATTTTAAAAAAATTAAAGCCATTGCTATTTGTAATATCAATACATCTAAGTCACGTAAATACAACATATATTGCATTACAAATGCTATAGGTGTCACATTTGCATAAGTTAAAACTATTGTCATTGTAATTGACAAAGCTATTAATTTTGCTATTTTCAAAACCAACACATAAATACAAAAATTGTCATTTACAATACCAATAGCTCAAACTTTCCTAATGCGAGACCTATTGCATTGCAAATGCTTGTTTGGTAGCAGTATGTTGTCTTACCATAGCTTGGACTGTGACTCGGCAAGTTAAATGCACATTGTTGACATCTGGTGTGACATGGCTGTGGCTCTGAAGTTGATAAATTGAGCTTCATTCAGTTGGGTCACAGTAACTCAATGTGACCGGAAGGGTACCTGGACAATACAATCCATTGCCAACACTTGCACCGAGTTGGAGAGCACGCTGTACTGCTAAGCAGCTGTTCAGCATGCCCTGGCACCCTGCCCTGCACAGGTGTCAATAGAGGCCCGGCTGATTTTGCAACTGGCATGCACGTGTTTGGCACAAACCCCACTCAGGGCTGCCGGGTGACCATATCAGATTGCATCTGTGCCAGCAAGTGCGCAAGCTGGCCTGTGCAATGCAACATGCTAGACAAAGACAAAGTACAGGTAAACATTGCCAAGTTATTTGCGGGGAACGTAGAAGGAAAGGCATTAAACCATGGGTTGTGTAAAGAAGGCTACTTATAAAAACATTAGAGAGTAAAGAACAGGATGGTGGTGATATTAATAATGATGACTGCTTGAAAGAGCTCTGTCACATTCTTAAAATGCTATGAAAAGTGGTTGCAATCAGCCAGCTCAATCTTACTCATTTAATCAGCTGCCATTGGAAGAGAGGCTGAAAGGACTCACCACGTCTCAAACACGTGACTGGCAGGCTGCGCACACTGACCCCTTCAGTTGATGTATCAGTCCATTGTACGATCACCACTGGCGAGTGGCCTCAAATGGCCAGGAACAGCTGCTTGACTCTCACCAAGCAGGATTTCGACCTGCCCATTCCACCAAGACAGTCATTCTTGCAGTTATGGGTGAGCTCAGAGGGGGAGTTGACAAGGCCCTTACCCAGGCTCTGGTACTCCTGGATCTATCAGCTGCGTTTGACATGGTCGATCATTTTTCTCCTGATCGACCGTGTCAGCAACGCTGGGATCCAGGGCCTGGCGCTGCAGTGGATCTATTCCTACCTCAGCGACCGATTCCAAGCAGTTCGCCTCACTAGTTTCTCTTAACTTGTGGGGTTCCCCAAGGGTCTTCCCTTTCGCCCCTTTTGTTTAACTTGTACCTCTTAACTTTGATCCGGTCTTACTTGGAAAGATGGTCGAAACTTTCAACTATACTGATGACTTACAGCTAGTGTTTGACATCAATTCTTCCACTTCCTCAGTGTTCAATTTCCAATTCACCTTGAGTTTTATCAGTGATTGTATGAATGATAATCACTTGAAATTAAATCCTGATAAAACTGAGCTTATTCTTAAAGGTGGAATTGCAAATCCGTGGAATTCAAATTTTTGGCCTTTTATGTTGGGCAGCCCGCCATTCCCAGGAAGCTCGGTTAAGAGCGTGGTGGTCCTGATTAGTAGTGACTTATCCATGAAGGCCCAGATCAGCTCAGTGGTCTCCTGCTTTTACGATCTACGAAGAATTTGTAAGATCAGCAGATTCTTGACCACTGAGGCCTTGACTCTGGTTGTCTTAGCATTAGTAATTTCACGCATTTATTATGCAAACTCATTATATGCCGGTATTCCGGCATAACAACTGCATCGTTTACAGTTGGTGCAAAATCATTCGGCAAGGCTGATTGCCCGTCAGCATATACGACATCATGTTAAACCTCTGATGAAGAGTCTTTACTGGCTTCCGGTGGCCAAACTCTGCGCCTTTAAGCCGGGATGCACCACAATTCTGGACCTCGCTTCCTGTGGAACTGAAGTTGGCAACCCCCTATGTGCAGTTCAGGAAATTGCTGAAGACTTTCTTATTTTCTCAGTCATATCAGTAAAGTCAACTGTTTTGTTAATGCCTCTTCTTCTCTTGTTCTCAGCGCCATGAAACCGCTTGGTGTATGTGCGCTTTATAAGCATTTTTATCATAACATAACATAACAGCCTCAAATGCCAACATAACAACTCTATGTGTCCAGGAACAACCACCGCATGTTGTGCCACATCCCTCATATAACAAGGGGTAGAGTTGCAGTGGCAAGACTGTCCAACTGCTACCCAATGCATGCTGTTATATGTAGTCAAATCGACTTTTTCTCACCATTGACAGTGGTTGCTTGCATGTTCAAGCACAGCGCTGCTCTTGGTAGCCTTGGACCTGTGTTTCAAACTTTCAGTATTTTTCAAAATGGTAACTTTTTGCATGGGAGGGGGCATATCTTGCTGCTGTAATACTCTTGCATTAGTACCAGCTGCTGACTCTGCGCTCCAGGAACTGCTGCATAAGGCCTGTTATAGCATAATAGGAATAGTTTGAACTCATATGGCTAGGTCAGCTGCCTCCAACAGTCATGACGAGCTACAAGTAGCTCGTTGACACCTTCAGAGTAGCTCACAGGCTTGAGTTCCTTTTTACATAACCACAGGGTCACATTTTCCTTTTAAAGTTAAGGGAAGGCTGTGCTTATTCTACATTGATATCTTCATGCATTAGATAGCTGGGCCTGATAATGAGCAGTGCTGGGGGTCACATTTATAACCCAGAGCACAGAGATAAGAAACGGAAGCACTGAGGTATGTCAGTCCTCAGTATATCTCCTTGTCATTTAAATATTGGAAGGCGAGAACAAAATAATGTTTCTGAATGCTTTGGAATGGGAGAAGATTCAAATGAAAAGTTACCTTAATGATTAAGTTAACTCTTCTTTTTAATTTTCTCTTATTTCAAAGTGTCACATTTACCAACGGTGGGCCTATTGCCCCCAGTGGCCAGTAGACGCTGTGTCATATTTATAAATGAAAAGTACAGTCAATTTTAAAGGGGAGGTGAAAAATTCTAAGTGAAGAAAAATCTTTATATGAAACACTAGTCACTATTTTTCTCCAATTTCGCATTAAGCCAATTATGTCTTAATATTTTATGAAGCAAGTTAAATCACTTTAAATTACCCCCATTTAAACAAATGGCTGTATTTTTCTGTTATAAATATGGTACAGTGTCTGCAGGCCACTGGGTCCAGGATGCCTGCAGTTTGTAAATGTGACACTTTGAAATGGGAGAAAATTAAATGAGTTTTCTGGAATCCATATAAATGTAATGTTACCTCTTCAGTTTAATTTCCTCCCATTTCAAATTGTCACCTGTACACACAGCAGGAATCTTGCTCCCAGTGGCTGATAGACACTGTGACATATTAATAACCAAACAATCAGACATTTTTAAAAGTGGGATACATTTATAGTGGAGAAATATGTTCGATATTGTGAACATGTTTGAAGAACATTTTTCTGTACTTTAAATGATTCCTATTTAAAAAAAATAATGGTTGTATCTTTGTGTTATACATATAACAAGTAAATGCAGCCGGACACTCACACTCTGAATCTGTGATAGATGGTTTTCTGGATGATATCTCATTAATATCGATTATTGGCATGCAGGATGGGCTGCCAATTTAACACTGCACAAGGACCTCAGCCATTCATGCTGCCTACAGACATCAGCTGTGTGCAGCCAGGGTTTAGCAGAAGGGTCGGCCTCTAGTCAGGCCCTGAGCCCAACAATGCAGCATCCATTCAACCCACCCCCTGTGCACAGCCTCTGGCCCACCCCTCCACAGATGCCCTTCCCTCAGGAGATGCATAACCCACATTGTATTTGATGCTGTGGTACTAGGGGCCCGATGTAGGTACCAAATACCGGTCGGCAACGGCCGATTTCGGCCGTTTCCGACCGGTATTTGGCCTACTGAGATGTAGGGGACCTTTTTTTGTCCGATTCGGTATTTTACCGATTCGGTAAAATTACCGAATCGCAAAAATACCGAATCGGTAATTTTACCGATTTTTTTAAATTTGGGATGTAGGTGGGACTACTTTCAGTCCCACAGGCCCTTCAGATTCGGTATTTTAACACCCAATCCAATTGGGTGTTAAAATACCGAATCCAGGTGTGCATGCACAGTTGTGCATGCACACCTATGCCATGTGACAGACAGACATGCCCTTAGGGCATGTCTGTGTGCCACATGGCTCACATGCCTTTTTTTGGGGTGCTGGAGGGTGTCAAAGTGACACCCCCTGCACCCTTGCACAAATCGGTAATTACCGAATCGGTAATTACCGATTCGGTAATGCCCATTGATTCCTATGGGCTTCAAGGCCCATAGGAAGCAATGGGGGATACCGAACCGGTATTTACAGATTCGGTAAATACCGAATCTTACAGATTCGGTATTTACCGAATCTGAAATACCTACATCTCCCCCCCTCTAATTTACCACTTCATAAATACCGATTCGGTATGATTCGGTATTTATGAAGTGGTAAATGTAGATTTACCTACATCGGGCCCTAGATGCTCAAGTTTCACCCCCATGGTACTGTGGTATAGTGCAAGCATGCAAGCTTCCCTGAGGAAGTTTTCAGGGTACCGCAGTGCCATGGGATGGGGGTGAAGCTCGAGTGGCAGCACTCCCAGGAGTGCTACAGTACCTCAAGGATTTGCAGCACTTGGTATCAAGGGAGTACTGGAATACCTGCAGCACAATTGCTTTTCTTTATAACTTTTATCACCATGGGGTCCTGCCATAATTGTGTACTTACCCTGCTCCCTTGAACTATTTTTGCAAATAATTTTTAAGACAGGATACCAAGTGACTCAGTCCTGTAATAGGTACCAGCACATTAGTTTGTATAAAGCTTTATTTCTCTTTTTTATATCCCAACAACGCTGTCAATAAAGGGAAACCTTGGAGTAGTTTGGAGGACTTTTCATCTTTAAGCCTCCTGAAATACAGTCGAGCCCACCCTGGTCTTTAGGAGTCAGGGTGAACACGGTGATGAAGCATGACACTATTAGAATGTGTAAGTGTTATATAAAGAAAATGTATTCTTTCCTTTCCTGCCTATGAACTGACGGTGTACCACCTGAAAAGACTAGTGCCTCGCGTGTTCGACATATGGGGGGTGGGATACTTTTTGGTTAAAGGTACTCTCTAGCTAATACAGCAAAGGACCAACACTATCAATGGGCATCTCTCCCGTAACTTCACTGGTTATGCTTCCATTATGCATGCTTTTGCATGTGTCAGTACTTATGCACCAGTTAAACCTCCTGCCCCACTTGTCTACAAGGCATCCATGCTTGCCCACCAACAATGTTCCTCTGCTCTTCAACTAGTACCATCCATTCCCAAATATCTTTTATGAAATGAATATTATTATTCAGCCTGAATGGAGATATAACCTTGTCACCTCTGATCAAAATCCCATTGTCAGTGTCCAATTAGTCCTACATGTTTAATAAGCCTTCATGCCAACCAGCAATTACATTCCCCATCATGGAGTTAATGTCAGAATCACAGCTCAATTCTTTGACCACAACTCAACTGGAATAACTGCATCATTACATTTAAATCCAACATCAGCAATAGTGAATGCTACGTCACTCTCTTGTATTTGTTTCTCATTATTGTTCTGTCTCTTCACAAGTAATCTGGTCATGGAATTGGCCAGAATGGCTTTCTTCATAGTAATGTATTCTATTTTATCCGAATAGGCCTGTAATCTAGCTGCTAGCATTGACAACTTCAAAGTTCTTGTTCTTGTTCTACCTGGTGATAACATATGAAATAGTGGTTATGTTTCATCATTGCAAAACTTTGTAAACCTGGCCCCCAAAGAAACATTCTATAATGTCCCACAATCCACACACACATGCAAGCAGTTCTGCTTCTACAACAAAATTGTTCCTATCACCTAACCTCTGATTCCTACAATCATAAAATTCTATCCACTCTTCATTGGCATCATGTTGCATCAGGGCATATTCCATAGTTAATAGCACCCACTCATACAATACATTCCTTGCCAGTACAAAGGACTGTAAGTATGATGCACTAATTATTTAACTGTTGAGAAATTTGAAAGCTTTATCTTAGATATGATCCTAAATAAACCTAGCATTTTTCATGAAAAGAGCTCTAAATGGTTACATTTTTTTAGCATAGCCACTGACAGCGCCCTGTAATGTGAACACCTTCTCATGTAGATTTGGCCAAGGATGACAGTCAATCCAAATGGCCTCATTCAGACTGAGAGGGTCGATGCACAATCTTAGGTCTCCTGGATTTTTTAAGATAGTACTACTGGAGATATCCTCGGTGGTGATTCAGTCGTCTGTATAATTTTTCTTTTTTATAGATTTTCCAACAACAACTTCAATTTTGCCCAATGAGGACGAGAAACATTCCTTATCCTTTGTTTTGTGGGTGTAGCATTCACTTTCAGAATTATGCAGTGTTTGAAACCTAACATTAGAGGTCTTCATTAATCAGAGCTTTATGCTTGTTCTGTAATTTCAATAAATACTATTCAACACAGCATTATTTACTCTTATCTGCCCCTAACTCTTTGTTCACTACCTAATCTGGTGGATCAGCTCTGGGCTTAGCTAAATTCTCATTGTTTCTTGATGTGGTCCTCCAAGTAATGATTGCCCCTTTTCCGCTACATAAACCTTTCCCTTAGTACACCTTCACTGGAAATGTAAACCTGCATAAAATTACCTAGTAGATTAACCTTGCGTCCTGTATAGCCTCCTGGAGGTACTTCTGTGAGTTGCAATTTCGTACGATTCCACAATTTCTCTTCTATATTTTTCCCTAAAACCATGTACCAAGCACAGGAATGAAAAAATACTGTGATTGATTTTGCCATCAATATCAAGTCTGCATGAGGAAATCAATTATTTTTGCTACTCATATCTCCTATACCAAGTAGTACCTTAGGGTTGTATGCTTGTGTACCCTTCTCCACTTTTGTGGTGAGTAAATGTACTCCATACACTGCACACACCCTGTTAAAATGTCCCTTCTTCTATATTTATTGCAAGCTTTGACCATTCTAGGACAGCCTTTTAAATTACCCAAATGGGGTTAACTGCCACATCTATAACACAGAGGGGCATTTTCCTATTACTTCATTTCCATAACTTTTTCCCTGCTCTTTCACCACAGTGTATCTTAGTTGTGGTATGACCCGCATTGCTGGAGTCGTCTCTTATTTCCTGTACAAATCACTCTGATTGTTCTACTCCTTTTAACTATGTAGGTAGTACCACTATGTGAAAAACTCAAAATCAATTGACATCCATTACTAAGGTTTCATGCTGCTGAATGTTTTCATGAGGATTTAGTCACATAATACAAATAATTTACACTTTACAGCTAGAGACCTCAAAGCTGCAACTTAGTTTCATGTTCAGCTTGCTTTCTTGAGTAAAGCGTGTGCTTTTTTGTCCTATCATAATTCATGTTCTTTAGTGGCATTCTGAAATATATCTAAAATACCTGGTCTCTACACTGGTGGTAGAATTCTAAACTTAAAGTTTAAGAGAGAACGTTTCCTCTGTGGTATACAGGAAGAGAAAAGTAGTATCTGATGTCAATGTAAAATGAAACATTAATAAACAAAACAAAGTAGTCATAGGTGTCCCTTCTTGTTTAATTAACTGTATTTTCAGGTTGTGTCCAGTGTGTGTGTATATATCACAGTACCAAAAGATTCACACTTTGGTGTTGGATGAGAACTTCTCACTTAAGGAAATTATCAGAAAGACTATAAGGCAGTGCAGCTTGAAACTGAGAAAAACAAGCCCCCTTAAATGCAGGAGCAGGAGTGTACACCACATTTACAATGTGCTAATAAAATAATCTTATCTTTTTTAGGTTTCTTGAGCTAATTGTAACGTTCTAGTGATTAATCTCTGACTGGAATTGATAAATTAACAGGTACCAGGCAAGAATGTACAGTTTAAGGTGGCAACATACAAGCTTGATTAGTATGGGTGGGTGATGACGTTCCCTGTAGAGGCCAAGCCTCACTCAATATGATGGTGTGTAGAGGTCTTCCAGTGCACCATCAGCTTGTAATCAAGTAATACGGGTTGGTTTACAGGACATGCAGCAATAAATGTAGGCAGTGAGGTTGTGATGAGTTTGACATGTCTGTTGAGGTCACTGATTGAACACGGGTACATGATCTCCAATGCGGTATAGGATCCTCTCTTCAGAAATGTGTCCCTTTAACCCCTCCACACTGAAGAATTCCCTCTTGTCTGCTGCTTTTGTCATTATTAGGTTGGGGAATGCAACCACAGCTCTGAAGTAGACTTTATGTTCTTTTAATTTGAAAGTTGTGGGTACAGTAACAGGAGAAACAATCACCACATTCACCTGCTTTCAACTCCTTTGCCAATTACAATACCCTTCACAGTGTTCTCCTTTCAATCAAATAAAAACACATTCCACATTCTACCACTTCTGTCATAGCATTCTACAATCAAGCATACACACAACCACAGTTTAATTGTGATGTGTTATAATTTATTGTGTTGCTATGTTGTTTCGCTGTGATGTGGTATAGTATTGTGTTATATTTTTTCAAACCAAAATAATAAAATAAAATACTTATTGCCTAAAAACATCTGATACACAACCATAACATCCTGCAAATGGAAACTTAATACCTAATGAAGTCATCAAACTTTTAGGAACTTTTCTGATTCAACAACTAGCCTCCTCTCTCATGCCAGGAAGACCTGAACCAGACCCACTAGAACCTGGAGCATTCATCCGTTCCACTTCTTCTAACCCTCTATCTGTCACAATTCTACTATCCTATGTATCCCGTTATCAGTGACTATAACCTTAGGCGCACCATCCTTTAAAAATATTTTTTTCAGGAACTCAATAGTATTATTCGTATCTGGTGACTCGACGAACCTATAACATCCATTTCCAGAAATAATCTACAGCTAATATTAAGTATTTCATCTCCTGTGGTAAAATTGTATATGGCCTAGAGAAATCCAAACCCATTTTCTCCCATGCCACACTCAGAAATTGAGTTGGGTGCAATGGCGTCTGTACTGTCCTCCAGTGTTTGTCTGACATTAAACATTCCGTACACTTATCAATCAACATTCTAATTTGACTATCGGTGGCGGGCCTCCAATAGTGCTGCGTCACCTTCAAACTAGTCTTTGCAGCCCCAGGTGGCCCTTGATGTGCTTCCCTTATGATTGCCTCACGTAAAGCAGAAGGAGGATGAAGCTATCTCCCACCATTACCAAATCATTACTCAACTATCTGTGCCAACGTTTTCAAATCCCTGCTTAAACATCTCGACTCTGGCCATTTATGGGTAGTGCACTCAATTGCTTTCATCAGTGTAGGGTCTTTTCTGTCAGCCACCCTCCAATCACTTTCCTATGTAACAGACCCACATTCCGCTATTTTATCCAATATCACCACACATTCCACTTCATCCTTCTCCATCAGTATTCTGGACAAACAATCCACTCGGAAATTCTTTCTCCACAATGTGCTTGTTTTCAAAATTATATTTAGGCGAATGCAATTTTATAGCAAATGGTTAATTTATAGAACGCCCTCGTTCCTCCATAGTATATATCCCCAAGTTGAGGATAAGTGCTTCCGCTGTTAAGAAAAGGGCACTTGGAAACACATAGTCTGGGAGTGTTCTAAAATACAGGAGCTTTGGAAGGAGATAGGAAAATACCTCAGCAATTTGCTCAAAGTCAATATCATTTTTGATGAACTAACTTCAGTCCTCGGTTGCTCCCTGTACTCAACTCCCCACGATGAATCCCTGTTTATAGCATCATTGGTAGCAAAATCGCTTATTTTGCAGTGTTGGAAATCAGAGAAAGTACCAACCCTAAATGCATGGAAAGTAAAATTAGCTAGGATTCAGGGAAGGGAAAGAAAGTACGCATGAGATCAGGGGCCCTTAAAAAATATGATAAATATTGGAGCATGTTCGAATGTTAGACTTTTTATACTTACTATACTGGTCATTTGATTTCTAATCTCTTTCTTAGTCTGTTTTATTGTCAATATATTGCACTATGCACATTGCACCTTTTGCTGTATTTTAACATTTTAAATTTGAATATGACTCTGTATTTAAATGAAGTTACTTAGTTTGGGTATTGGGTTCTATATATATTGCACCAAGCACTTTATGAATTTTATTGTTTAAAATTGCCCTGTATTGTCTATCTATTGTCTATGAACTCTCAAAAAAATATATATATATATTCTTGTAACTTAGACACTAGTCTGGTGAGCCTGGCTGACATGTTATTGCTCTTCACTCTACTAAAAATATAAACTAGTGGTCAGTATATAGCTCGTACCTGCGGCCCCAAATATACATTTTAAACTTTTGCACTACCCTGACAAAAGCAAGTGCCTCCTGCTCTATTGTACTATACTGGCATTCTAACTGCTTCAGTGACCTTGACATAAACACCATGGTCTGTTCTCAACCTTCCACCCTCTGACTGTGCTCTACCCCCAATCCTTGCACAATGGCATCCACAGTTATAGTTGACATGCAGTAGAGCTTGAGCTGATATGATTAACTCCTTCACCTTCTCAAACACAATCTCTAGCTCCTCAGACCACTTAAACATTTTACCTTTCATTAGTAATGTACGCAGTGGCTCTATTGTTTGTGCATATTTGGCCACAAATCTGGCATAGTACTCTGCCAACCCCAGAAATGAGCGGAGAGTATCCCTATCCTTGAGTGCCGTAGCATCATTGATTGCTCTAATCACTGAGAACTTCAGCTTTATACGAACCTCCAATACAGTGTGCCCCAAATATTCCAACTCTCTCACATCAAACTTATATTTATCAGCCCTTACAATTATTTCTCATTCTTTTAAAATGGATAGCACATCCCTTAAAGTCATGTTATGCTCTTCCAAGCTCTGTGCATAAATTAAAATATCATCCGAATATGCTTCTACCCCTTTGGTGCCTTGAAATAATGTGTCCATAAGTTTCTGACACATGCTGGCCACTGACCTGAGACAAAACGGTAGTCTCAGAAACTTATAAGCACCAAAACAGGTAACAAAAGTCATCAACTCAAGTCCTTCATCAATGATAGCTGGTGATAAGCCGACCTTAAGTCGATCAGAGAAAACTACTAATCTCACCCAAGGTTCGCCAATAGCTCTTGAATTCTAGGCAGTGGGTGGCAGTCCAAGACAATATTCCTGTTTAGGCTGCTTAAATCAGCACAAAGCCTGATCTCTCCTGACTTTTTCTGTTCCACGACTATGGGTGACATCCACTGACACGAATCTGTGGCCTATATAATTCCCTGGGAACACAATCCTTGTAGTGTGTTCTTCAATTCTTCCCTGACACTCATAAGCACTGCACACAATTTGTGCGTTACCAGTTGACCATCAGGCAACAATCTAATACGATATTCCACACCTTTAACTAACCCCAATTGCTCACTGAACACTACCTTGAAATCGGCTAACAATTCCATAATAGAATCCTCTGCTCCAGCCACACTGTAAACAGAAACATACCATACTCTTGGTTCTCATCCCCAGAAACCAGATACAGGCCCATGCTTGCCAGGTCTTTCCACCCAATTATATTTTTTCCTCTGAAGGCTGCGTACACCTTTGTGTAAGGCTTTCTGCCAAGACATTGTACATTGGCCATAAAATACCTAATCATTTCGATATCCTTTTCCCCAAATGGTTTGGGGTTCACATCCCCTTGACACAAAGTAAAGTCCTTTCCCCAATGTTCATGTAAGGTAGTATCCCTGAGAATCGTTACAGGTGATACCGCATCCGCAATGACCTATAACACAGTCTTATCTACAGTAGACGAACATAATGGGCATTTAACCTCTATGGACCCAGCGTCATAATCCAGTGTTAAAACCATGTTGTTGAGTGAATCTGAACATATGCCAACATCTACATCCACTTACAGTTTTCTTATTACTGCAAACATTTTGAAAATGTCACAATAGCTTACAACCCAAACAATTTTTGTTTGTGGCCGGGCACCCAGTATAATTACTCAGATGACTCTTTGACCCACATCTGTAACAAAAGCTGGATCCTTTTTTTGTGTATAAACTTTGACAGTTTATCTTTCATGCCAACCATTCATAGCCCTTCCTCCTGATCCACGTTATGTGAAGAAACCACATTGATACCTGAGACGGTATCCATTTGCATGGCTTTTGTCGAGATCGCTGACCTTTCAATACTAAATACCAAGTCAATGACTTCAGTTAGTGATGGATTTTTGCAGCTTAGCAATCTTTCTTTGATTTTTCATGAAACAAAATTAAATACGAACCAGTCTCTAATGTCATCATCCAACAACGGGCCCAAACCACAAGTAGTTGCCAAAACCCTTAACGCTGAAATGTACTCCTCAACCTTTTCATCCTGCATTTGCTTGCATTTATAGTAGTTATGACGTACTAGCACAATGTTAGAAGTGTCTGAAAAGTGCTTATTTAGCCTGGCATTCGCCTCCATGTACACATTCTAGTGTCTATCACCAGACTGTCCCTTAGGAGGAGGTATCAGTGGAAGACTATCAAGAATGTGCTGAGCTGCTTGACCTAGACTCCCAAACAGCATGGAAAATTAAGGTACTGGGGTATATTCTATGGCAAACATAGCCACCAAATGGCTCTCAAACAGCTTGAACCATGCCACTCCATAGCCGGTTTACCTGGTTTATTAAGGAACGGTGGTGGTTGAGTGAATTGGTGTGATGTTGCCATAGCCTCTGTAAGTTATGGAAAAACACAGGGCCACCAAAATACCAAAGAAAAAATTAGATGCTAGGGAACTTTTTTAATGTAAGTTATTGCAAGCTATGAGATAGAAAGTACACCTTGAAGTATACCCAAATTTGTCGTATAGACAAATCAATAAAGTTACTTTCTTCTATGATTGATTGATACTTTATTCGATATTATCATATCATAAAAGTACATTAATCATAAAAAAACATTAGCATTAAAATACATTACATTATGCTCATAATAAAACCTTGAATACATTAAAACATGAAACAGCTCAAAAATACATGACAATATATGTATCAGACACTTAAAATAGGTTATAGTTTACAATCATAATCATACGGCCTAAGAAGTAATAAGTTTAAACATTCTTATACGGGTTAGCTAAGCACTTGAAAGGTACTTTGCCACACCACAAACCATGAAGAGTGGATGCGTATTGGTTGTAATAATACGTAAAGCAACCCGAAAGTCTCTGGTTCCAAGCTCCCTACAAACCGGTTTAAGCCATCTCTGCCTTGCCCCCTTGTAGCTTTTACAGCCGAACATAAAGTGAGCAAGGGATTCTATTTTACACGGACAGCATAGGCATCCACTGTTCAGTGACCTTGAGGCTTTCCAACCTTTAGTAAAATAATTCAGAGGCAGGGTTCCATATCTCATCTTTAGAAAAATTACTCTGTCTCTGGGCGTTTTTATCACGTCAAGAAAGGGTTCCAGCCTTCTTGTTGGTTTATGTTCCAAAAATTGCATAGTTAATATTCCCCTACTTGGGTTCCTCCGTTTAAGGGCCTCCACCCACTCCCAGTAAATTTTCTTTATTACTTGCTTTGGGGGTGGTGCCTGGGAAATCCAGAATTCAGTCAAACCCAGCTTTATGATCATCTCTTTGAGTTTATTTAGCCAGCGTATTTTACCACCCGAGTTCGATGCAATCAGCTCGTCCAGCACTAGAGCATAATGTGCCAGCTCAGGGGTCCTCCTTAAGCGAACCCAAAACAACAGTGGGCGCAAGTGAAGTATATGTGAAATTGGACGTTTGCCCATATCCAAATACAATGGTTTCAAAGGGGTGGAAACAGGTAAGGCAGCCAGCTCCCTAATAAATTTGTTCTCTGCCTTTACCAATAGCTCAACATTTTCACCTCCCCATAGTTCTGCCCCGTAAGAGGCTGAGGGCATCGCCCTACCTTCATATACAGGTAGAGCAGGGCCAATCTGTCTACTTACTGATAACCGCTGGCTCCTTAGTATAGCACCCGACACTCTCCTGAGATTTAAATGCATCTTAGCTATATGAGAATCCCACCTCATTTTGCTGTTTATCCTTATACCCAGGTAGTCAAATTCCTCCACCACCTCAAGAGAACTACCATTGAGGGTGAACTGGGGAATCTTTCCATTTTTTTTGGGTATAAACCATTGACTTAGTTTTGGTCGTATTAATGGTGAGACCATGCTCATCACAGAATAGATTGAATTTATCCAAAAGTTTTTGCAGGCCCACCGGGGTTTTGGGCAACAGGAGGGTGTCGTCCGCAAACAGGAGAGTTGGTGTTTTTTCCCCTGCCAGGAACGGGGCATCTGCACTGTCCTCCCTCAACCACTCCACCACCCCATTAACAAAGAGAGAGAACAGTGTCGGCGCCATCACACAGCCCTGGCGTACCCCCCTATTCACGGCCACCCTCCTCGTTAGCTGCCCTTGGCTCCCCCATCTAATCCTGGCATAGCTATCCTTGTGGAGCTTAACTATCAGTTCCAGGAGGTATCTTGGGAAGCCCATATCCAGTACCACCCTCCAGAGCTTTTCACGAGGTACCAAATCAAAGGCGCTTTTTAAATCAACAAAAGCCAGGTAGAGTTTTCCCTTTCTAACTCTGACGGTTATCCAGTAAATTGCCCAAAACCTGAAAACCTGGTCCATAGTCCCCACATTTTTGCGAAAACCTGCTTGGAAGTGGGAGAGTATACAACCTTCCTCTACCCATCTGTCAATTCTATTCACAACCACCCGTCCAACTACTTTTTGCATTGCATCGATTAAACTAATCGGTCTATAGTTGGCGGGGTCTTCCTTGTCACGTTTCTTGTGGATTGTGACCACTTCTGCCCCCTTCCAAGAGTCAGGTACGGGATAACCAGCAAGAATTAAATTTATTAGTGGGGCAATAAGATTGGACCACAACTTAGGATTATGTAAAAACAGATCACCCGGTATCCCATCTTGGCCAGCCGCTTTCGCGGGAGTTATTTTCCTTATGGCTGCAGCTACCTGATGTGCTGTAAAGGGCTCATCAGTTGTTGTCCTATTATTACTGGAATATGGCTGATCCAAACCTGGTGGGGATATATCCTTCCCACAAATGTTAGAAAAATGTGTATGCCATTGTTGTTCGTTTATATGGTTGGCTAAGGGATCATTACCTTTTCTAACTAACCTGTTTATCATTTTCCAGAATAATATAGTGTTCTTAGAGGTTGCTGCCACCCTTAGTTCCTGCCAATACTCCTCCTCCCAATCCCTCTTGGCCTCTATTATACAGCTTTTATAATCTTTTCTAGCCAGCCGCAAAGCTACATTATCCTTCCTTTTAATTGCCCTTCCAATTTCCCTTCTTTTCTCCCTACATTGAGCTGTATACCAGGCAGTGCTAGCTTGTTGAATACCTTTCATTCCAGGGCCTCCACCCCCATTTACAGAAAAAAGGGATCCAATGTCCTCCTCAGGGTGTTATAGGAGACTTCAAGGCTAAAGTTAGTACCCTCCATATTAGCGGCCATGTTTACATGAACCAATTCCGTGGTTAGTGATTCAACCATCCTTTTAACTGTGAGCAAGCTATCCTCTTGGCCTAATATTCTATTCCATTTAAGTTTACGATTACCATCTGACGGGATTAGTTCTTTTGTGACCAATAACGGGGTTTCTACAAAGTTCCTCTCCCTCCCCCATTTTATTCCCATACACAATGGATTATGGTCACTGTCTTGAGTCTGCACGACTTCCATATCCATTAGGCTCCGCCGGGAGTTGGTGTCGAGCAGAATATAATCAATACGGGAGGGGCAACTAAGTTTATTACATGTCATTGCCCCATTTGGGTCAGATGGTGTTCTCCCATTTAGAGCTCGAAGATTATATTCAACTGTTAGAGCATTCAATTGCAGGACTCTCGGGGTCCACTTTTTTACGGGTGCCAGAGTTAACAGAGGGATAGACCTCGCACAATCATCTTCATTCACGCACATAAAATCATCTTTATCTAAGGGTTCATAAGTACAATTATAGTCACCTCCAATGACAATGCTGGATAGTGGACGAATACCTGCCAATGCCCCCTCAAGGAGTGTTATAGTGGGGGACGTTTGGCCTCCTGGCGTCCCACGAGCATAGACATTGAACAACTCAAAACTTTTATGACCCTTAATTGAGATATGTAATATATCATCTGATGACCACGAACGAATGGTAATGGCCAGGTTAAGTGAAATTTTGGTCCAAATATGTAGGCCCCCAGATGGCCGACCCCGCCCAGTACTGATAGCTGGTATAAAATAAGTTGTGTATCCACATTTATACTGAGGGGATATACTCCAGGTCTCTTGGAACAAGCAGATGTCGAATTTATCTATAAATTCGTTCCATTCTGGTTTGGACATGTTTTTTAACCAGCTATATTCCACGAAATTAACTTAATTATACCTAAGTTAGGGTTTACCTTCTTGATGTGTACTCCTGTTTCTTTTTCTCCGTTATCTTGGTATTGGGATTCTTTTAGTGTCGGCACAATCCTGAAGATATCCTCCCTAAATGGGTCAATTACCACTTCATTATTCTCTCTATCATATTTCCCCGGACATTCGATATTGTGATCAGCTATTTTGACTATATTGTCACTCAAGGTCCCACCACACAGTCAATCAATCCCTTCCATCCCTTCAAACATAGAATAGCGGTTGAATGTGGGGACATTAAAACCATAGCTAAGAAATTCATGTCCACGTGTTGGTGGGGGATGTACTGGTCTTTTCAACAATGATTAGGTCAGGTCAGGTCTCTAGTTGTAATTCCCTCCCTTTCACTCCCATCGTACCATTCCCCAATGAATTTGGAGACTCTATGGTCTCTAAAATTTATGATAATCACATCCCCATTTTGATCCTTTGGTCTACGACCCAATCACCAACCCTTCTCACATTCAATATTTCCCCATTCAGGTTTGGTGGTAATGGTCTATTGTTTGCCAGCCAATATATAACATTGTTCTTCAGAGTGTGGAAGTTTTCTCGCTTACCATCTTCAAGTTCTGGTACACCTGTCATAATTACTACAAATGGTGCTGCCTGGGGTGGAAGGTCTACATTCCTCTTGGATACTCTGGGTGGCTTATAGTGTGAGTTATTCTTATTTTCTTTTGGGGCAACTGAGTTGGTTTGTCTGCTATTTGTTTTTTGTTCCGATGCAGATCCTCCCCCTTTTTCACTAACAACATTTGTTTGTACCTTGGGTATATTAATAACTGCCTTAGGTCCCTTTTCTGTTGCTATTTCTGCTTCCTTACTACTTTTTGACTCCCTTAGGGGGCACTGAAGGAGCGGGTAGACCTCTATGGTTTTTATATGTGCTTGTGAGTAGTTTCCTGATTTGGTTAGCATTCCTCTTTATCGAGGTTTCAATCTCCCCCAGCTTTTCTGTTATAATTTTAACCCTATGGGTTAACGGGAGTATTAAGGACCTTACTAAATGTTCTATGTTTCCCAACAGGTCTTTTGCAATATCATGAATAGACGACTGGGGGTCACTATTGTTACTATCTAGAGCTGTTTGGGCCACCCCCTCAGTCATTGATGGATTATAGACAGTAATTGGAGGTTTTGTGATTCTTCCTTGTCTGGACCGTCCCCCCTCGTTTCCTCTTTTTCGCTCGAGTTGTAGAGGGCAAATTGCTATTTTTAAATGTTTCCGCTATGGGGGGAGAGAGGGCTTTCTCCTCGTCAGAAGAGATTTCTAAAAAAGAGTCTGCATTTAAACTATTAATATCACAGTCAGATAAATTGTCTAACTCCCTCAGCTGCAGCGGAATGCTAATATCACCCCCTTTATCAGCTTCATGGGGCTATTAACATGTTTAATCATACCCATAGAAGAGCGTTTGGAGTGCATAGGAAAGGTGGGGTCTACTACACTAGAGGGGGTCAAAGACTCTACATCCTGGGTAATATTATCATTGATATTGACTCTGTTAGAATCACCAGAAACCTGATGTGTAACAGGAAGGGATACAAAAGATGGAACACACAGAGAGTCCATGGTGGTATTGTCCATCGTATTGTTCGTAATTACCGAGGTCTCAGCTATCGACAGAAGTGGTAGGGATCCAACGGGTAATGAAAGTCGTCGTTCAGTATGCTCAATAGCATTTGCCACCACTACTATAGTCTTCTGTAACATGCGGTCTATCGCTGTTAGACTAGGTAAAGTAGTCTTAGTGTCTTTCAGCCTTTTGTTAGGAGGAGCAGGCATTTTAAACAACTACCTAAGGCTGCCCCTTACAGCGTCCAAATACCCAAAGCAGATATTACAGAAAGAAAAATGGATAATGAGTGATGAACCTTACTTGGTCGGACTTACTAACCCGATTATGATCTTGTGGGTGAACCAAGGGGGGTGGCCCAGCCCAGTCTCCTTTGGCCTCTGAACAGCCACAAAATGGCCCCGCCCTTGTCCCGGGATTCTCCCGCGCGCTCCCGCGCAGCGTGCTACTGTGCCTGTTATGAAGGGTAGACAGTGGTAGGGGGGCGTGGCAAGCAGGGAGAGCGGCCCAGGTGCTGGTGATGTAATCCTGCAGGGACTCCTGGTAAACTGAGTCCCTGCTTCACCGCTGAGCCCTGCTGTTGGTCCAGCCCCGCCTCCACCTCCGGCTGACTCGCTGCCTCAGTCCCAGGTGCGCTGACTTGCGAGCCGTGAAGCGGGACCCGCGTAGCGGGTCCGGCGAGCCGTAACGATGGGTCCCTGGAAAATGATCGATAATCTCCTCACAAACAGGTCAGTTCAAACAAAGCGTTCTTTCTTCTAACTAGCTGACACTGTTGTCCACCTTGTTTAAACAATGTCGCCAAAGCACTCAACATTGATTAAACAATGCCTCTTGTTGTGTAGTTCCCATAAACCTATATAGGATCAGCGCGTTTAGACAACATACACTGTAGGATTGGTGTCCGGACTGATTCTAAACATCCCCACCTGGTATGTTAGCCTATTGTACCAGCTAGCTCACAGTGCCACTAGAAACCCCCTCTTATCAAGTAGAGAATAGTTTTTGGCAACTATCGAACACGACAACCCGGATCCCTCAAGATCGTAGAAACAGTGCGATACTTTTCGCCTAGTCACTCGTGCTCACTTTGTCTTGAAAGAGATACACAGAATAAACAGTGGGTATGTTTTTCAATAAGCATTTATTGAACCAGCGTCATTCTAGTGTAAAATAAGTGTGCTGAAACAACCATTAGACAGCAACAGATATAAATGAGTAGAAGCACTAATAGAGTAAAAGGATTGTAGATTTCTTCCATCGTACTAAAACAACGAATGGAGGCAAGTATATAAAATACATGACAGTAATAAATGTGTACTCCAACGATGCAACCCTAACTAGATGTACCTAAGTGTCCCTAGCATGTATGTAGGTGTAAAGCCAAGAATCCCTCTAGGATAAAGTCAACCCCATTCCCTGAAGTGAGAGGGTGTGGGACCCCGTCTTGGTCTCGAGATGGACACCCCACAAGTGATGTCAGACCACTACGAGCTGTCGTGTCTGCGTGCAGTAACCTCAACGTCTCCTTTTCTCTTCTGACTACCTCAGCAAGATATGGTTTTTAAATACCCAAATTGGTACCCTCAGGGGTTCTACCTTTCTGTGTCAAGTCGGACTTAGGATGATAGACGGAATAACCCTTATACATAGCTATTATGCAGGAGGTGGTAGTCCTGGTGAGTTTCCAAGAATCCTCATGCACAATGGATGAGGCCAGTTTTCAGGGAAAACCTTACGCCCTGTAAGCAGTATTGTAACTAGCAAAAAGGTTAGTACCAAGAACGGTTATGTAGTGTAATGGTAGGGGAGAAAATAGGTGAAAGGTTAGGTGACTACCTGAGCCTATATTGGGGTACCTATATGAAACATAACACTCGGTAGCACTCATCTCTCCCTTAGCACTGCACTTTTTTGCCCGTAACTAATGGCTGACACACCCTACGAGATGATGTCACTTGGAGTGGGCGTGCCTGCCTGACAGAGACAAATAGGCCCACTGAGCAGTAATGTGGTGCCCGATGGCTACATTTGCGCATACCACACAGCGTCCCTTCGCTGATGTGCTGCACAAGCAGTGACACTGAATGATCCTTTCCAGTCCACTGAATGAACTGGTGTGTGCCATGCAGCGACTTGGTGCTGATTAAGCATGGGCGAATTTTGCGGATCTCGCGTTCGCGGATTTTGCGGATTTGCGAACTCGCAATCCGCAAAATCCGCGAATTCTCGCGAATTTGCGGATTTTTTTTATGTTCGCACGGGTTTCTGCAAGTTCGCGAGGGTTTTGTACAATTTCGCAAATTGCGAAATTGTACAAAACGCGTGCGAACTTGCAGCAACCCGTGCGAACACAATAATATGAAGAGAAAGAAGCTCCTGGTCACAGGAACAGCACGGGGATTGCGCTCATGAAAGTCAAGGATGCAAAGGCCTCTACCCAGCATCACAGCTGACTTTCCATGGTATATTTGGGAAGAGGCACACCTGTCCAGCCTCGAAGACGCTCATGATTGTTTTTGGGCTAATGAATGAGTCACTGATTTTGAGCATCAACTAGTTTGAGTGACCATGCAAAGGCCGCCCTCTACCCAGCATCACAGCTGATTTTCCACGGTAGATTTGGGAAGAGGCACACCTGTCCAGCCTCGAAGACGCTCATGATTGTTTTTGGGCTAATGAATGAGTCACTGAATTTGAGCATCAACTAGTTCGAGCGCCCATGTGTGTGTTACTATGCAATCGCCCCGAAGGACGCAGGGGTCCCTTGAATGAGCTGTCCATCATAGTGGGTGAATGGCGGGAAGACGGTGCAAACCGCGAGTGTGTGCGCGGGGCCAAACGTGCGGGGCTTCCATGCGAGTTCACATGCCTCTTGTGTGCATAAAAGGTCAGAGAAAGATCAGTTCAGCCTGGCCTGTTGTAACTATTTTAGGATGGCGCCGGCAAGCTGCCAGCGCCATCCTAAAATAGTTACTAAGTTAGCTTCAACAGGAAGCTCTAATAGATAAAATCGAGCACCTGCTTTATTTTATCTATTAGAGCTTCCTGTTGAAGCTAACTTAGTAACTATTTTAGGATGGCGCTGGCAGCTTGCCGGCGCCATCCTAAAATAGTTACAACAGGCCAGGCTGCAAGTTTTGAACTTTTGCCCCCGGAAAAATCCGCCGCTCGCGGATTTGCGGATTTTCGGTAAATTCGCGGGAGTTCGCGGATTGCGAATTTACCGAAAATCCGCAAAATCCGCGAGCGGAACGGATTTTCCGCCCATGCTTAGTGCTGATGCTCTAGGACACACCGTCTCCGTGCTGACCCTCGCATAATAAAACACACGCAGATGCTCGAGCGGAGCCGCGTGCTGTCGCCCTTTAGCTGACTGCCAAAAGCAGTCCTCAAACAGTACTTCTCACCAAAAGTGTGAGGCGGAATGTCTCCAAATCTTTTCGCCCCCGGCAGCGCGATGCCACCTGTCCACCTGTGCCTCTCCATAGCTCACCAGCAATCACCACAGGAACGGGGGCCCAATTGTATGGGATCACATGCAATACGTTTTCCAAATGTAGTTTATTCTACTTCAGAATTCACCCACGGCATGTAGCGACTCTCTAGCATGAAGGTCGAACCGCAACTGACACTTGCTATTCGAACCTTCCCCCAGCATTCGCCCCATGCGTGAGTCATAACAATAGAATACACAAACATCAGGATTCCCCAAATACCTTCCCCTAGTACATTCACATACTACATTGCTTTGGTTTTGTGTTGTCATACTGTATTACATTTTGAGGTTTGAATATGAATGTCACCAGGCATGCCAACAAAACAGGTTGTTGCGACCTTCTCCACCAGCCTTGGATTCTGATTGGCTCAAGAACATGATGGCATTATGTTGCACAACTGCTGGATCGAGAAGTTCATGACTTATTGGAAGTTAAACCACATTTACACATTTTGTTTATTGTCTTCAGCATGACAGTGTGTTGTTTCAGAGCTCAATTGCAAATATACATCCAGACGATATTTCTAGCGCTGCCCTTTTCTGAAACACATAACACCAGCCCAACAGCGATAGACTGTTAATTGTGAATGTTTACAATTCTGTCTCGAATAGAGGTGCTTATGATGTCATTGTGGATCTTAAAAAGATTTTTGAGGATTCTTTTTTTGGATTGTCTAAATTTACGATGGTTTTGTTAGTGGGAGATTTTAATTTGCATCCTTCTATGTCTTGTAACACCATCGGTGTGTTTGTAACTCATATTTTTCTTCAGATCATGTTAATCTCGAACACACACGATAGGGTGAAGTGTTAAATTATTTGATTTCTGATTACAATTTAGTCAACCTGTTGACTAGGGAGAGATATAGCTCCGCCAACCCGGTACCCACAATCCTGGGTAGGGACTATAGCTCAACCATAGATTATATCTTTGCCTCAGCTTGTCTTTTTTCCTCCCTTATACACTTCCAGGTGGTATGGGATGTTTGGAGTGATCATAACCCTCTCTCAGCCACTTTCTACTGGGAAGAATTATGAGCGCTTAGGCCATGCACATATAATTAGCCGGTAGTAACTATAGACCAGGGATTTAGGATTAGGTGGTCAAAGGTTGTACTCTCTGACTTTTTATTGAGTTTGGTTATTTTAAGTCATTCTGACTTTTTAATTTGTCGTAATGAGGATGCCCCTGATACTTGCATTTTAGAACCTTTTTCCAATATCTGCGGTGCAGCTAAGCTGGCCTTCTTCAGGATTGGTAGGCTTTATCCCCTCCCTGTCATAAATGCTTTGATATGAGATGCTTGAGGGCTCAAAAAAATGTGTTGGCTGCATTACAAAAAAAAAGCAGCTGATTCAAGAAGAGGTAAGGAAGGCAAAAACCTCCTACAATTTAGCCTGCAAGGAGCGAAAAAATTAACTTAAGAGTGAGGCTGGGAAAACGTACTTGCTGCTTGTACCTTGAAGTACAGCGCGGAGAACCTGTCTAATATGGCATTGGCACCACAGAACATGCCTGGACTAGGCATTTCGAGGCCATCTATAACGTTGATGGGCAAACTACCCTCTTCCCTAGTACTCGGGGGAGGATAAGCACATCTTTTGCTGGGAAGAGGTGAAATCTGCAATTTAGCCCTTTCCTCAGGGAAAGCCCCAGACCCTAATTGGGTACCCATGTATTTATACAAATCATGTATTGAGCTTTAGGCCCCTTTATTGAATTCACATTTAAATGCTGCTGTGCATAGCCCTATCCCACCGTCCTGGCAAAAATGAGTGATAGTGGCAATTTTTGAAAAAGGGAATGGAGCTGACCCAGCCTGTGATAGACCAATTTACCTGGTGGACGCTGTGGTGAAAACTTTGTTGGATCGCTCAATGGCTTGGTGTATCGAGCCTAATGTCCTGTCGGACCTGCAGTATGGGTTCAGACCAGGTCGTGGAACCATAGAATAGAACTTGAACCTATATCTGCTCACCAGGAGGTACACTAGAGCAAAGAAGGGAGCCATCCATCTGGCCTTTATGGACCTCTGCACAGCGTTTGATACAGTTAACAGAAATAAGCTCTGGGCCATGCTAGAGTCCATTGTGGTCTAGCCTGCACTCATCACTCTTTGCGTAACTTGCAAGCGGGACTAACAGCTTCCGTAAGATATGGTACTAATGGGAACTGCACGTACTTTAGGGTAAAGGGAGTGGGTCAACCAGGGATGTATCGTGGTGTTCTTTATTTTTATTCTATACATCAACCGTTTGGAATCCTTTTTAACTGAGGAGTGCCAGATGTCTCCATGGATGGGTACAGTCCAGGGCCTGTCCTGCTATATACTGATGCCACAGTCATGACTGCATGCACTGCAAAAGGTCTGCAGCAACTTTGAGACCTTTTTATTAACTTCATGGACTGTTTGGACGTTAATACCAATTTTTTTAAATCCTACACTATACTGGTTGGACCCAAGAAGTCTAAACCCAAGAACTTTATGGCTATAGTCATCATATCAGCAGGGCTGAAAATGTTCACTGCTTAGGCATTTTGCTGGATTCCAATCCTAATTGGCAATCACTGATTAAAAATTATTTAACATCTTCTAATTGGGTCACTCATAGCGTCAGCGTTTTCTCAAACCGTCTTGGGCATACTCACATTAAGATGATCACTGATATCTTTAAGGCCAAATGCATCCCTACCATATGCTTTGGGTGTGAGATTTGAGGGTACAGGCTCATCTCTTTTATTTAGAGTGCACAAAAGAAGTTCCTGAGAAGCCTTCTAAAGGTCTCACAATGTACACCCTTTGAAATTGTCCATGAAAAAGTAGGCCTAAGACATATCTCAGATTTTATTTGCCTCTGCCCCCTGCTCCTGTGGCTTTTGGTCTGGCTGAAAGAAGAGCTCAAATTCAATATTAAGATTCTGTGGGACTTTCTGGGTCTGGACCTCATGTCCCATAACCCCTGGCTGCATTACATAACGAGTAATATGAGAGATCTTGTTAGATCAGATGTTTTCTTTGACCCAGATTGTGTTATTAAGGCAGACATTGAATGGGTCATAGAGGCCTTTACTGTTAAGGTGAGCGCAGAGAGGGAGGCTCTTGCGTTGACTTACCGTTTGATGACCCATTTTTTTTAAGTCAAATCGTTGAGCAGCTTGGAACCTTATCTGACCCTTGATATGTCTTCTCATCATAGAAACAATTGAAAAATGGGGCGACCTCACGCCCCAAGCCGGACGCACAGCGTTGCATTGTTCGTAACAAAATACCACAATTATTCCTGTTTCTCAAGATTTTATTCTTTTTTAATCCACGTCTTGTCAAATTTAATACTTCTACTCCAATCACATGAGAGACGCTTATTCACTGTATCCTAAATGCTGTCGAACTGCCTATCTAGGTTTTAATTCTGGAGCACGGAATGTGTATAAGTCATCCTCAAAGGTTATTCTGTGTTTACCCAATGCAGTTCGGGCCGTTCCAGGCCCTTCGTCAGGGGTTATCTACAAATTCAAAACATTCCTGTTAGACTATAATCTGCCTGAACGTGTTAAAATACTACTTCAATTTGTTAAGAATACATGCCACAAACAACGACTCACCCCACAAACAACGTCTGCCCTCTGAATTCTTTTATCAACCTATTTTATGCTTGGTACATTCCTTCCCAGATTATCGCAATGACATGTTTTACCCTTCCGTTTATTTAAACCCATAACCCATTGATATCCATTTAATGTTTCAAACAAACCAGGTTCAAAATATATTATCCGTCCCACAAAACTTTGTCCTAACGAGCACATACCTTAACACCGTGTTCTGGTGATAGCTTTCTCTCGTGTTTGTAAACCTTCTAATCTCCCGCTTCCTCTTTACTCGATTTAAGCAGCTGTGGTGTATCCCCGCCCCTTCATGCTTAACCAATGGACATCTACCAATCCCTTGACTGCCCAAGCCCAAAGTTCTCCATGAAAACCATCGAAATAATCCCCTTTTAGTGTGTGCACCCGGTCATGTTTATACTCTGACACTTCTCGAACTGTTTGCGCTATTTCCTGAAATTGTCTCATGCCTTCTCTCTGCTTAAAGCTGTTATGTTAAAAATATCAGTCCCCTTTATAAGTCGACCGTTCCCTTACACCTCCCCAGCTCTTACTCTAATTGACGGAAATCGTGGAAACATATCTTTTTTTATAGAAAACAACCCGTTCTCATCACAGAAGACTGTTGACCCTATTAAGACTGAATATGATTATTACCTTTTTCTTTAGAGTAAGTATTGCGCTTTTCCTCCAAATCTCCCCATGATTCCCTTCCTTTGTTTAGACATACTTCCTCTCTTCTTAAACCTTTGCTTTCGCCGATGGTCATTTCGCATGAATCCTTTCTACATCTACCCATTTGGTACAACTCACTTATTCTTTTCAATAATAGACCTATTTTTTGAGCATCTTGGAGACAAAAAGATATTATATGGGTTAACTATCTTTTTGACGGTGTTTCACCGCGTTCTTTTTCCAATTTTCAGCTTCAATTTCATTGCCCTCGCTCTTTTCTACAGAAATACACTTCTCTTATGGAACTCATTCTTGACCGCTATTATTCACTTCCCTCTACGACCTCCCTCATTACTCCTCCTCCCCTTCTTGGGATACTCTCTACTCTTCCTACAGCATCTCTTATTTATAGATTATTTTCTTTTCCTAATCCTGACCGTACTAAGTCCAAATTGGAACTTTCCTGGGAGACAGATTTGGGATGCACTTGGCCCATCTTCCTTTGGGACAAACTTTGGCCCAAAATCCTAAAAGTCTCTCGATCCGCATCTCTTACTCAATCTCAATTTTTTCTATATCACAGAATCTACCTTTCTCCTCTTTCTTTATCTCGTTGTACATCTTCCTCTGATTCTCACTGTTGGACTTGTAAGTCCCCCAATGCTGACCTTCTACATATGTTCTTTCTCTGTCCTACGGTTTCTGCTTTTTGGAGACAAGTCTGGTCTTACATTTCTCACATGTTCACACTCTCCATCCCATTCTCACTTTCCCTTCTTTTTCTTGGTAGCCTCTCTGACTCTCTAGCTTTTCCCCCTACACTCACAGGGTCTTTTTGACCTCATGCTTGCACTTGCTTTTCAGCATATTTCCTCTAACTGGAAATCTTTAACACACATTTCCATACAAACCTGGTGGAATTCTCTATGTCACTTTCATAGACTTTATGTCTCCTTTGCCTCCCCCTGCAAACCTCATTGTAACGTAGACCTTTATTGGTTACCTCTTACCACTTACCTAGATCAACTAGCCCAAAAGAAACCTGTTCTTGCTAATTACGAAAATTTGAAACCACCTTGAAGTTTTTACTCTCTCCTTCTTGTATACTTTAATATAGTTTGTAGTTTTCCTTTATTGCAATGTTTCGCATATACTATACAGTTTTAAATTTTGCTTATATCATTTTTATCTTTGCAATTATTCATAGTAGTTTTTTATAACCTACTACTCCCCCTTCCCTTCTTCCCCCCACCATTTTCCCTTGAAAACCCCATAAAATGCTTTTATTATTTAGCTTGACATTGGCACTGTTCTGACTCTATTTTGATTTGTTATGTATCATATGCCTCTTCTGCTGATGTGCATTTGCTATCATTATCTTACTCTCAATAAAGCTTTTCAAACACAAAAAAAAAGACTGAATATGATTCCCCAGTTTATGTTTTCTGATGGCGGTTGGCTCAAAGCCACTGAGTTACCTGTGTGTACAAGTGATAATGCTTCTACCCCTGATACAATGCATATTGTTCTTTTGTGCTCTAGGTTCAATCCATTGCGCTACAAATACATCCGGCCTCTTTTGTTACCATTGAATTTTAGACAAAACGCATCCAGCATTATTGTTTTTACAACTTTCTACTCCTAGTGTATGTTTTTCTTTATCATGGATTTTTGATCGAAATGCTGAGATGTAATAACCTTTTATTCATTGTATTACTATGTTGAACTTTTCATGTGATTGTGTGATGTATTTATGAATTTGCACTTCTATGATTTGTTTGGTCAAATTGAATAAAGTGTATTGACTGACTGACATAACCCCAGACACACAGAAATACCTGGCTGTATGCAAAACACGTTCGTGAAACAATTAAAAAAAAGATACTTGAGCCTTGAGTAAATTTATGCATATTTATATGTAATTTTCATATTTTAGGGCACTTTACAAGACTTTTGACATCACATAGGAATTCCGGCTGTATAAGAGGTTTGCTTCCAAGAACTTCTGACATCTTCCCAGACTTAATTTTCATGGCTGCAAAATAAGCAATCATATGAAAAATGGTATGAGATGGTAACTTTTTCTTGCATATATAATACAACCGATTACAAATGAATAAATAAATAACGTTAGTTAATCAGAAAATCCACTGCAGTTGTTCAGAACAGTACAATGACATTGTTAAAAAAAAACCTTAAACTTAAATGGTAAAATAGAGCAGTCAAAGTCTTATTACCCACTAACAATAACATTTAATTTGGGTTTAGTTATTATTAAGGAGACAGCATTGTTGCAGTGCTCCTCTACAATTTAGTGATTACGATATTTGCAACAATTAGCTTCTCAATGACCTCTCCCCTTCACTTCTGCTGTAGATCCTTCCAAATGTGAAAAGCCTGAGGAAAGTTAAAGTTTAACTTGACTTCTAAAGCCTTCCAGTACTAGTCAGAGCTCCTCCATCAAATTGCCCCCCCTCCAAAGGTTTTACCTACTGCTTGCATTATAGATCTTGTCTCAAACTTGACAAAATGTAGGATATGTAATCTCCACTTCTCAACTACCATTCCTTCGATGATACACTTCATATGAGAAATCATTTCTGGTGAGTTTCCACAAAGGCAGCAGCAGGTGAAGCAGTTTGCCCTATCCCAGCATATAAAACATTGGCAGAAATAAATGCTGAACTGCATCAGTAAAACAAAAGGTGCCATGGTGTGCTTGCACATAGGCATTATAATGCTACGGTGGCCCAGTGTGATGATGTAAAAGCACACATGCATCATCTAATGTATAAGGCATGATGCAGTTGTCATTTTTGTTTTACATTTACCATTACAGAATGGTAGACACCTGTTTTGGAGCAAATGGCAGTCACAGGGCCCTCCCAAAAAATAAAAGTGGCAAGAAGGAGGAGCAACAAAGAGGGTGTGGTGGATTTAAGGAAATAAGCTGCACACAAGGGAGAGAGCTAGACAACACATGCACTACCAGGCAGTGATGGAAGAAAAGGAAAAACGTACTTCCCTAAATGCAAGCAGTGGAATTACTCAAGCCATCCAATGAGAATACAGTAAAGATGAAACACTCCAGAAGTGAAACAAACAAAGATGAGGGAAGAAGGCCATCAAAAAAGAAGACTGGAAATGAGATCGAAAAGAAAACCATCCAATCAACAGCAAGGGGCTGAACATATATGTACACATTGTGCTGTATTACAGACAATATGTACTCAATTATTTTCAATCATGAAAAACACATTCCCGCTCTCCCTTTCTTTAGGTGCCTGTGCAGTCACAGAAAGTCATTTGTCCAAAGCTGGATATCGGGCAAATATCCGCCGAAACTGAAGTTCGGGTTTGCTAATCTTTTGTGATGCTTGTAAAGGAAGATGCCAATAACCTGGTAACAGACAGTGGAGATCTCATCACTGGGTAAATTCCCCTTTCAGATATCTTGGAGAGAGGTTCCTCTAGATCTCATAACGAACCACAGAGAAAAGGCTCCCATCTGTGCTAGAGAAGCAGGATTGCGATGGACTGAACTCCACACGACTACCCCAGGTGACAGAGGTAAGGGAGAAGGCTCTCCAGGGGGACCAGGGTGGAGCACCTTCCAGCACTGGGCATGGTGAATTGGCCAAACAGGGTAAGCACGTTGAACCAAAATTAGGGTAAAGTCTAACTGCAGTGACAGTATTTTGCTTCATTGCGTGTCTAACATTATTTTGTATTGGTAAAAAGTTTGTTTCAAAGGTGAAAACAGGTGAAAACAAGTGGAGGGCGCGCGACGCGGCTAACAAGATGGCCGCTCCCCCTGAGCTCCGCGATTTCGGCGGCGCTTTCTTCACGGAGGGACTGCTTCTGGGCAGCGTTTCCTGCCAAAAACGGCGTTTTGTGCGTCGGAACTGCCCCTCCACACATGGGTATGTTTCTGTATGCCTTATTTGTTTTTTGAGGCTAGAATTTGCATAAATGCTTTCTCCTCGGAAACGGCAGCCATTTTGTTTTTTTTTCTCTTCATCGTTTTTTGATAATTTTTCTCCAATGACTCTATTTTTGTACCTGCCTGTTGCTTTTATTCTCCTGGCTGTACTTCTTCGACTTTGTAGCGCTTCCATGGTTATTTGACACTTAATATGGCGTTTTGAGTCATTTTTGCTTCTCATTTGATAGCTGGACCTCTGCCTCAGTTTTTTCTCTCCTCAACATTCGATTTGGCTGTGCGCTGTTGCTTTTCTGCCTCCTCGCACGCATCATTTCTTCATTTTTGCGCTCTGTTGGCATCCAGTTAGACTTTTCTTGACTGTGGTCTCCATTTTTCACAGTTTCAGTGTGTTTCTTCAGGGAATTAGCAGCCTTTCACCACGTTCCGTCGCTCTTTTTTTTGCCTCACGCTGATCCTGTCTCAGGCTTTCACATCATGGAGCACGGACATGTTTCTAAGGCCTCTAATGTTGCTTCCGCTTCACGCAAAGACTCTGTTCCTGTGGGCAAACGCCTCAAGAAGGACCCACCGTCTCCCTCCAAATCTCCTCTTCCTGTTACCCTTGAGGATCTAATGGAGGAACTCAAATTAATCCACCCTTTTATTGCCGACACCACTGCTACATTGCAAAGACTGGTTGATAAGTGGTCCAACCTTGATAAACGAGTTACTGAAGTTGAGCAGAAAATCAGTGAACCACAAGATGTTGTTGCCAAAGTGGACACCCTCACCAAGGAGATTCAAGTCAACAAGAAGACGTCCGAGGATTTGGAAAATCGTAATAGACGCAACAACTTTCGTATTTATGGTGTTCCGGAAAATTCTGAAGGGTTGGACATCATCTTATTCCTGAAGACACAAGTTTTACCGATACTTGGCCTGCCGAAACATGTGGATGTCAACATTCAACGAGCGCACCGTCTTGGTCCCAAAACTTCTTCCACTTCATCGAACCCCGTGGTATCATCGCCTACTTTCTCCTCTACTCAGACCTCATGACTATTCTTCATTCAGCCAAACAACACAAGCAACTGTTATGGTCCGGCCATAAACTTTTTTCTCTCAGGATGTCTCCAAACAGACTGCGACGCGTCGTAAAGAATTCCTGGATCTGCGGCCTACGCTTCGAACCATGAACGCTAGATACGGTTTGATTCATCCTTGCTTTTTCAAGGTTACATACAAGGAACGGTCCTACAGTTTCGAAGACCCGGCTGATCTTCGCAGATTCATCCACTCCCACAGAGAAGACTCCATGGAACAAAGCAGCTCTTAATTTTTTATTTATTTATTTGTTTCCTCTCTGTGTTTCTTTTACTGTCTGTTATGACTTGTTGTTTCTCCTCACATCACCTCACTTTTTTGTTTCCATTATTTCTTAGGTGCGTTTCCTGATGTTTCGATAGTCCTCCTCTGCATTGTATTGTTTCCGTCTCCGTCATCCCAGTATGCTGTTTTTTCCTGTAAATCTGTTTGGTAAGTCTCCTTCATTTGTTCTTATGTCGTGCTCGGTCTCAGGTTCTCCTTGCATTTTTTCCTCTCTCCTCTGGTTTTTTCTCTTTTGTTCCTTGGACTGTGTTTTCGACGTATTCCCTTTTATTTGGTCGTCTTTTATTGCTGCTCCCGCTCTCACCTCATTGTTTTTCTCTGTTACATGTTCTGTATGGCTAGAACCACCTTGGTTGTTTTTGCTGTCCTCCTTTTCGCTGTCTTCTTTTGGGTTGCTTTTGGCTCCCTCTTTCCTCCCTCTTGCTTCACTTTCTTCTCATTCCCCTTCCTTTTTTGCCTTTTTCGTTTTTTTCTACTTTACCTACCTTACTCTTGCTCTTCTTTCCACCTTCCTTTTGGCACTGCGGTATTAGTTATTTCTTCTTTTTCTCCTCCATTTATATCTCTTCACTTCTTCTCATTTCACCTTTCTATGATGGCCTTGCTCCTTTTCCTTTCGCTCTCTCTACTTGGGTTTCTTTACTACTTCCATTGTTCCTCTATTTACTATATCTGGCTTGTTCCCATCTCTCCTTGCCAATTTCTCTATATATTCTCTCTTTTTACCTGTATTACTCTCTCTTTTTACTTTTCCTTTAATCTCCTCATATGAAAGGTTTTCGACTCATTTCTTGGAATGTTAAGGGTCTTCGTAACCCTATCAAGAAACAACGTGTTTTATCTCATCTTGTTCGTTTAAAATGTCAAATTGCCTTTTTACAAGAAACACATCTTTCTACACAGGAGTTATCGATGTTACGTAGACATTGGGTTGGGGATGTTTTTTGCTCTCTTGCTATTAATCACAAAAATGGTGTTGTTATTTTATTTCATAAAGCATTGTCTGTTCAAATTCTAAATGAAACTGTTGATACTAATGGCAGGTGGCTGCTCCTTGATTGTACTGTTAATGATGTTCATCTCTCTCTTTGTAATGTATATGGTCCGAATGGCATTGATTCTTCCTTTTGGAATGATTTCTCCTCCCTTCTCTCTTCTAATGCTAATGAAGATTTGATTGTTGGGGGGGATTGTAATCAATTGATGGACCCTTTTTTGTACCGCAAATCACAAGCTTGTTACATTTCCAATAAAATGCAAAAGTCCTTCCATAGATCCATCTCCTCCAGAGGCCTTATAGATTCATGGAGGTTGTCCCACCCCGACTCTCTGGAATTTTCTTTTTTTTCTCCTATGCATAATTCCCTCTCCCGTATTGACTATATTTTTCTCTCCCACCATGCTTTTCAATTTATGACCAACTCAGAAATAGGCTCTATCCTCATCTCAGATCATGCCCCGGTTATTTTAGATATGGACTACCCCTCTCCCACACCTCAAGCCCGCAGATGGCGCTTTAAACAACTCCCTTTTACTTGATCCCACTTTCATTGAACATTTCACTCAATTCATGGATGACTTTTTCACTACTAACTCACACTCTTCCTCTGACTTTCATTTTCTCTGGAATGCTTTTAAGGCCACTGCTCGGTGTTGTATTATTGATTTTGTGTCACGTAAAAAAAGAATGATAGGAAAAACAATGGTTTTGGGTGGCCTCAAAAGGTCCTCGAAAGGTGGAGTATAACTATAGTACTAGAATTAATCCTGGGAGAAAGTTTTGTAAGGTAGCATACATATAGAAAACTTTATTTATGTTTTTACAATTATGATTTTCAGGTGCTCACACATGTTGCAAGGTGCTTAAAGTGACTGAGTGAATTTTTAAAAAAAAAACTATATACAAGGTGTCACAAACAAGGGTATTCCCCCAAAAAATTATATACAGTAAGGTAGGGGAGTTTCCTCGAATGGGTCGACGGCGTTTCGATCTAAACAATTTTAGATCATCATCAGGACGTGAGCTTTCCTGAAAAAATGATGAAGTAAAGCAGATTTAATACTATGGCCTTACAAAGACTTTCTAAACAAAGTGGTGTGGTGCTCCCAGTGGCATATAATTCATGCACATTTCTATAAAATTATTTGAAATAGGCTACCGTGAATTAAACGCGCTTTTTTTGAGAGGAGGATTCCCTAAAAATTGGTTATTTACAAGCATTTTTAAGGGGTGACTGCACGCTTACTTTGCAAGGATGGTTGGATTCTTTTCCATCAGGTTTTGGAGATCAAAGTTCAATAGACTGTTGTGAATAAATCCAACTGCCTGGAAAAAGGGGAGGAGGAGGGGTTAGGCATATGGTTATCCCCACGAAGATTTGGGTTATATCACATTATGGTGAGAAACCTACTCTGCGTATTCTTGGCAAAGCTAGAGAAATTAATTCAGGGTGAGGTTTGGTCTAGTTATAAAGTTTTCAACATTTCCTGTGAGCAAGATAAACCAAAAATTAGAACTTAGTCGAAATTATTTGGAAAAGAAACAATAAGTAGTGGGGTATTTACCAATAAAATTCTGTTATTGGTGGCAGGAGTTAAATAATAAATATGAGCCGGATTGGATCTGAAATAGCATAAGGAAAGTGATTTTAACGCAAGGTTAAATGTGGGACATGCTTATAAGTAATAGCCAGTGCAGGAACATTACCCGATGATAATGGCTGTCCAGACGTCCCGGCGGGAACTGAGGACAAAGAACGAAGGTAGCATTAGGGAATTGATACTACCGCATAACTATAGAATTATGCCTGGAGTAGGAGCATTCTCGAAAACGGCGCGGGTACTCACTTAATGTCCGTGGTACGCGGCTCCGCTATCTCTGCCTCGCTGCTTCGGCGTTCAATCGCGCAACACTATTTATTTCCTGGTTGTTTAGTTGGGGCATGCGCGAGCAGGTTTTAGTTGCGCGCATGTGCCTGGGGATTACACTACGCGCATGCCTGGCGGGGAAGTGTAATAATTGCGCAAATTAGGTATAAACTTTGGGTGGAAATGTTAAGCGTCTGCAATTCTCATTATAATACAATTCACAATAACATTTCAATAATACAACAAGCAAAAGTCATGTTTTTGTCTTTGAACTGCAAAGACATTTCCAGCCATTATACTGCATGAAAGTCACTGGTGGCAATAGTTCTAAAAATGATAAGCTTGAGTTAGCCACAACTGTTTCATTCATCAAGAGTGTTGAGTCCTTTCTCAATACTTTTACACAGGAAAATCCATTTGCACTCAAGGTGATTCAA
Source organism: Lissotriton vulgaris (assembly GCF_964263255.1). Classification (NCBI taxonomy): domain Eukaryota; kingdom Metazoa; phylum Chordata; class Amphibia; order Caudata; family Salamandridae; genus Lissotriton; species Lissotriton vulgaris. The sequence continues at coordinate 720,838,554 of NC_141695.1, forward strand.
GGTTGTCTGTTGATTGCCCCCTCTTGCATTCGGCAAAAGCTGGTCAACAACCTGCCAGCGTAAATCGTTTTCTGAGTGTCCCTTTTCCACATAATGTTCCACTAGGGGTGCAGATAACACCTTACAGCGAATTCTGCTCCTATGTTACGAAATTCTGGTCTTTATCTGTTGCGTGGTTTGGCCGATGTACAGTTGTTGGCATGGGCATTGAATACAGTAAATAACGTTTTTTGAGTTACAGTTAGTGAAAGATTTCAACTTATGTTTACAATTTTCATATTCAAACACTTTAGTATTGGTCGTAAAATCACATGCAGTGCAATTGTTACACTTGAAATGTCCTACAATAGGTGGAAGATTCAGACATGTCTCTATGGTGGTGTTTTTGTTGGTTATAGTAGCAGCTCGCACTAAATGATCTTTGAGATTACGGCCCCTTTGGAAGGAGAATAGGGGCGTCCCTGTATCAAGTTCTAAGGGGGACAGTACAGGCCAATATTTTTTAATTACTTTACAAAGTTTGTTACTAACTGTACTGAATGTTGTCACACAGGTTATTCTCTTTAGGGGTTCTTTCTTTTTTGGTTGTAAAAGATGTTCTCTATGGGCATACCAAGCACGTTTCATGGCTCTTCTTACAAGCTTTCTGGGGTAGCCTCTACTCATCAATTTGGAACACAAGGTTTCAGCTTCTAAAAATAAATCCTGTTTAAACTTACAGTTGCGCCTAATTCTGAGGAATTGGCCGTAGGGAAGGCCATCCCTAAGTGCCCTTGGATGTGCGCTGTGATATTCTAAGAGCGTATTGCGCTCTGTAGGCTTTCTGAAAAGTGTAGTATACAATTGTTCTTCATGGCATTTGATCGTGACATCAAGGTAGTCAATCTGATGTCTATCAAAATTGAAGGTGAATCTCAAATCTGGTTGGCTGTTGTTAAGCCACTCGCAATAGTCTCTTAGTGTGCCTTCATCCCCTTTCCAGATCATCAGCACGTCGTCTATGTATCTACGCCAACTAAGGATGTTATCACGATACAGATTGCCAGAGTTCAGAATGATGTTAGATTCTAGATCGTCTACAAAAAGTGTGGCAAAATTGGGGGCAAAAATAGCCCCCATAGAGGTACCTTTGCATTGTCTGTAGTAGGTATCTTTAAAAATGAAATAATTTCTGGTAAGAGCGATCTCAAGTAAGTTCATTATGAAGTCCGTCGGGACTTGGTGAGGAGCCGGTCGGTTATTGAGGTGTTTTCGAATTACATCCATCCCTTTCTTTTGGGGAATATTAGTATATAGTGACTCTATGTCTAGAGTGACAAGGAGTTCTGAGTCAGGATGGTATGGATGTGATTCAATAAGATTTATTAGATGTGTTGTATCTTTATTATAAGTAGCTGTGTCTTTCACCAGCTCTTTTATAAAAAAGTCAATATACTTCCCTAAGGGTTCTACAATTGAACCACATCCTGAAAGGATAGGTCTCCCTGGTGGAGCACTCAGGTTTTTATGTAATTTGGGAAGTGTATACAGTACTGGGGTCCTGGGTTCCTTATTGTTAAGGATCAGATATTCATTTTGGCTAATGTAACCGTCCTCTAGGGCGTCTTTAGTGATCCGCTCGATTGTTTCACTGATATCTTTTGTGGGATTATGTCTTAGTTTCTCATAATGTGTTGTATTGTTAATTTGACGCTGAATTTCAGCTTCATAGGAGGCGCGGTCTTGAATTGCGATCCCTCCCCCTTTTTCGCACGGTTTTATCACGATGTTATCATTCTGTCTGAGTTCTATGAGGCTGTTTCTTTCCTCTCTATTGATATTGTATGGTGTAAACCTATAGTCTTTTTTCATGTTATCCAGTTCTCTAAGGATTAGATGTTCAAAATTAATCACCTCAGGTGGCTTAGTGCCACTTGCTGGATTGAAAGTAGAGTTAGGACGAAGTCCTGTAGTGTCATGTTTTTGGACAGCTTCTCTGTCTTTAAAGAAAGCTTGCAGTCTTATTTTTCTAAAGAAGAGAAAAATCTCTGACTGAATGTTGAACCAATTGGGTTTTTCTGAAGGGACAAAGGATGATCCTCTACTCAGAAGGGAGATGTCTGTAGAATTTAGTTGGTGACTGGAGAGGTTGAATATGGGTATAGTTTCCATATTGGATTGAGGGGGTAACTCCGTATTTAGTATTGGTAGCCCCATTGGTAGAAGCGATTCCTGGTTTGGCGTTCCCCTGGAGTGAAGTTGTACCTCGGTCTGGTTCTGCCTCTCCCTCTGCCTCTGGGGGGATCTGTGTTTCTCAGCTGACCCCTGCCTAAAAAAAGGGGGTTACTGTGGGTTGAAGTGCTTGGACCTTCTGTTGTCTCTGAGCCGTCAGATTCGGCTGAAGAGACTGAGAAAGTAACAGGGGCTCTGTTTTTGAAGCGGCCCCAGGTACCTGTTGGAAATCTTTGTTGTTCCTGGGGACCTACAGTGAAGAAATCTTCCTGGAGGTAGGGGTACGTTTTTTCTTTGTTATAGTTCTTAATATTTTTAGTTACTTTAGTTGTTTTCTTGTGAATTTCAAAAGCTTTGAAATCCTGAATAGTTCGATCACTTTTTTCAAGACAGGCTTTGGCATCCGCCAAAGTATCTAGTTCTCTTATGGCCTGTTCTAATGCCTTAATCTCCTCCAGTTCTTGTTTACTATGTTCTATCGCTGTATCGATACCAAGCACCATCCAATGGCGTGAACAGGTAGTGCCGATATGGGCAAAACCTGTTTTGAATTTTGGGTCCTGGATAAAGATAGCGGGAACGTTTCGCACTTGAAGGCCCACTGGTATAATTTCTGCTCTTAAATAGTCTGTTAGCATACGGGCATGCAGTTCTGTCCGTACGTGTTTTTTCTTCAGGTGCTCAAGTTCAGAAAGTTTATCAGTAGCTGGGTCTGTGGTGGTTCTAGTGCTCAGTAACGGGCCCTGAAGCAAAGAAGGGCCAGTAAGTTTACTAGCTATATATTCTTCTGTGTAGGTAGTACCTACTTGTATAGACATTTCCTATTTAATTGGAGTCTAAGATACACTAACTTAGCATAAAAACCACTCAATGAGTAGAACCCTTGCAGTGTAGCCACTGCACGTAGAGTAGTTATGGAGAACAAGGGGACCCCATTAGTAAAACCAGGGGTTGAAGTAATGATAAGAAAAACAATGGTTTTGGGTGGCCTCAAAAGGTCCTCGTAAGGTGGAGTATAACTATAGTACTAGAATTAATCCTGGGAGAAAGTTTTGTAAGGTAGCATACATATAGAAAACTTTATTTATGTTTTTAGAAATTATGTTTTTCAGGTGCTCATACATGTGACAAGGTGCTTAAAGTGACTGAGTGATTTAAAAAAAAAAACTATATACAAGGTGTCACAAACAAGGGTATTCCCCCAAAAAATTATATACAGTAAGGTAGGGGAGTTTCCTCGAATGGGTCGACGGCGTTTCGATCTAAACAATTTTAGATCATCATCAGGACGTGAGCTTTCCTGAAAAAATGATGAAGTAAAGCAGATTTAATACTATGGCCTTACAAAGACTTTCTAAACAAAGTGGTGTGGTGCTCCCAGTGGCATATAATTCATGCACATTTCTATAAAATTATTTGAAATAGGCAACCGTGAATTAAACGCGCTTTTTTTGAGAGGAGGATTCCTTAAAAATTGGTTATTTACGCGCATTTTTAAGGGGTGACTGCACGCTCACTTTGCAAGGATGGTTGGATTCTTTTCCATCAGGTTTTGGAGATCAAAGTTCAATAGGCTGTTGTGAATAAATCCAACTGCCTGGAAGAAGGGGAGGAGGAGGGGTTAGGCATATGGTTATCCCCACGAAGATTTGGGTTATATCACATTATGGTGGGATTATGGTGGGAAACTTACTCTGCGTATTCTTGGCAAAGCTAGAGAAATTAATTCAGGGTGAGGTTTGGTCTAGTTATAAAGTTTTCAACATTTCCTGTGAGCAAGATAAACCAAAAATTAGAACTTAGTCGAAATTATTTGGAAAAGAAACAATAAGTAGTGGGGTATTTACCAATAAAATTCCGTTATTGGTGGCAGGAGGTAAATAATAAATATGAGCCGGATTGGATCTGAAATAGCATAAGGAAAGTGATTTTAACGCAAGGTTAAATGTGGGACATGCTTATAAGTAATAGCCATTGTAGGAACATTACCCGATGATAATGGCTGTCCAGACGTCCCGGCGGGAACTGAGGACAAAGAACGAAGGTAGCATTAGGGAATTGATACTACCGCATAACTATAGAATTATGCCTGGAGTAGGAACATTCTCGAAAACGGCGCGGGTACTCACTTAATCTCCGTGGTACGCGGCTCCGCTATCTCTGCCTCGCTGCTTCGGCGTTCGATCGCGCAACACTATTTACTTCCTGGTTGTTTAGTTGGCGCATGCGCGAGCAGGTTTTAGTTGCGCGCATGTGCCTGGGGATTACACTACGCGCATGCCTGGCGGGGAAGTGTAATAATTGCGCAAATTAGGTATAAACTTTGGGTGGAAATGTTAAGCGTCTGCAATTCTCATTATAATACAATTCACAATAACATTTCAATAATACAACAAGCAAAAGTCATGTTTTTGTCTTTGAACTGCAAAGACATTTCCAGCCATTATACTGCATGAAAGTCACTGGTGGCAATAGTTCTAAAAATTATAAGCTTGAGTTAGCCACAACTGTTCCATTCATCAAGAGTGTTGAGTCCTTTCTCAATACTTTTACACAGGAAAATCCATTTGCACTCAAGGCGATTCAAGGTTGTCTGTTGATTGCCCCCTCTTGCATTCGGCAAAAGCTGGTCAACAACCTGCCAGCGTAAATCGTTTTCTGAGTGTCCTTTTTCCACATAATGTTCCACTAGGGGTGCAGATAACACCTTACAGCGAATTCTGCTCCTATTGTTGCGAAATCCTGGTCTTTATCTGTTGCGTGGTTTGGCCGATGTACAGTTGTTGGCATGGGCATTGAATACAGTATATAACGTTTTTTGAGTTACAGTTAGTGAAAGATTTCAACTTATGTTTACAATTTTCATATTCAAACACCTTAGTATTGGTCGTAAAATCACATGCAGTGCAATTGTTACACTTGAAATGTCCTACAATAGGTGGAAGATTCAGACATGTCTCTATGGTGGTGTTTTTGTTGGTTATAGTAGCAGCTCGCACTAAATGATCTTTGAGATTACGGCCCCTTTTGAAGGAGAATAGGGGCTTCCCTGTATCAAGTTCTAAGGGGGACAGTACAGGTCAATGTTTTTTAATTACTTTCCAAAGTTTGTTACTAACTATACTGAATGTTGTCACACAGGTTATTCTCTTTAGGGGTTCTTTCTTTTTTGGTTGTAAAAGATGTTCTCTATGGGCATACCAAGCACGTTTCATGGCTCTTCTTACAAGCTTTCTGGGGTAGCGCTTTCTCAGGCTTCTTCCTATCTAAAACGCATCAAAGAACTTGAGCATCTTTATTACACTTCCAACTCTCCGGATTCTCTGTCCTCTCTCATTACCGCTAAAATGCAATTTAATAAACATTCTTGGGAATCGGCCTCCAATCAGCTTCTTCAATTTAATGCGAAGATATATGATATGGTGGTCGCAATAAAGCTGGTAGGGCTCTGGCAAATTACCTCAAAATTAAGAAACAAAAATAGAAAATAGTCTCGATTAAAGATACACAAGGCTCGCCCCAATCTTCTGATGCCAAAATTCTGGATTGCTTTGTTCAATTTTATTCTTCTCTTTATACCCCTGAGTCGTCCCCTTCTGCAGAACAATTAGATTCTTTCTTTCATTCTGTCCCTAAACCTCCCACTCCTCTGATGGATTTCTCTTCTCTTGATGCCCCGATTTCAGAAAAAGAAATTCTTGCTGCCCTCTCTCTTCTCCACAAAGATAAGACACCTGGCCCGACGGCTTTACTGTTCGTTTCTTTCTCCAATTTAAATCTTTACTGATTCCTCATTTTCTCCAGTTAATTAACCACTTTATCTCCTCTGGTGAATCATAGGTTCTTTCACGCAGGCTATGCTTGTTCTTCTCCCCAAAAAAGATAAGGACCCTTCCCTGTGTAAAAATTATCGACCCATCGCCCTAATTAATACTGATTGTAAATTATATACGAAACTTCTGGCTCTACGGATTATTTCCATTATCCCTGATTTGGTCAACATTCATCAATCCGGCTTTGTTAAGGGGAGATCCATTACAGACAATTCTAGGACCCTTCTCAATATCATACATCTCTCTGCTAAAATGGACTGTCCTTTGGTGGTCATTACTCTAGACGCCGAGAAGGCATTTGACCATTTCAACTGGGATTTCATGTTTGGTGCCCTGCGCTGGCAAGGTTTTAGTCCCACTTTTCTTAAATTTGTTCAGTTGCTTTATTCCGCTCCTTCTACCTCCTATATTGATTAATGGTATGCAATCCGATTATTTTCCCCTTCATAGAGGAACCAGACAAGGCTGTCCACTTTCCCCCTCCTCTTTATTTTGGCACTCGAATCTTTCCTTGAGAAATTTCGACAATCCCCTTCCTATTCTGGCTTTCTTTATAAAGATGTGGAGATTAAGTTTACTGCTTACGTCGATGATATTCTGCTTTACATGTCCAACCCTGCTGTTGCTCTTCCTGCTTTCTTTTCTTTACTACATGATTATTCCTCAGTTTCTGGTTATAAATTTAATATTGATAAAACAGAAGTCCTTCCCCTCAATAAATGTTGTCTTCCTCACATGTTTCAGGGCTCCGGTTTCCAATGGAATTCTGGTTCCATTAAATGTCTTGGTGTCTTATATGCTAACACCATAAGAGAAACTATCAGAATTAATCATTCCGATATACTTAAAAAGCTCTCTTCTCTTATAGAACGTTGGTCCCCTCTTTTTCTTTCCTGGTGGGGTCGTCTTTCCACTATTAAAATGATGCTCCTTCCTATTGTGAACTTCTGTCTTTCCATGCTTCCTATCTCTCTCCCCCATTTCTTTTTTTAAGTCTATCAATAGGCTTTTTTTCCAAATTCCTGTGGAATAAGCGTAAGGCTAGAGTCTCTCTCCTCCGTCTTCAACAACCTAAACATCTTGGTGGTGTTAACTTCCCCAACATCTCACGCTTTCACTCTGCTTTTTCTCTCAAGCAAATTTGGCCTTTCCTTCTCGAAACCTCATCTCCTCCTACTACGGCTTGGAGCTCTCTGGAATTGGCTCAACTTCACCCCTTCTCCTTTCTTCTTGCCTCCAATCTCACTCAACCACCTCCTAAGCTGCTTTCACCTATTTTTAAGCACTCCAAAGCTTTAACACTTGCCCTCTTCCGCTCATTCTCTTTACCCTCTACTCTTCATTTGGATACCCCACTTTGGTATAATAAATCTCTTAAACTACGCAATTGTGCGCTCTTTTGGAAGGAATGGATCGACAAAGGAATTCTCACCTATAGACAACTCATTTCTAACAATTCCTTATTAACCTTTCCTGCACTTCGTGACTCCTTTGGTATCTCTAACAAATACTGTGCACATTTTCACGAACTTCTACCTAAACTATCCACTATTATCCTGCAAAACATCCCTTCACCCTCTTCACCTCCCCTCCTTGCCTCTCCACCAAACTTTCAGGTTCCCCTTAAGGCCTCTGCTATTTATAGACTACTTTCTCCCTCACCTACTGATAGGCCTAAAACTAACCTCGAACTTATCTGGGAATCGGACCTCAATCAAACTTTTCCCTCACTTACCTGTGACTCTATTTAGTCCAAACTTCATTCCACCTCTCGGTCCGGTAGTACCACACAAACCCTTTACTTTTTTATAATAGATTATTTTATACTCCCTGTGACTTGTTCAAATTTAAATTGTTAGACGCTAAGAAGTGTTGGTCTTGTTCATGTACTTCTGGTGATTTGGTTCACATGTTCTTTCTTTGTCCTAAGGTCCAATTTATGTGGTCCCACATTTGGTCTACACTTAACAAGATTTTATCTACTAATGTTCCCTTTCTTCTTTCTTCTGTATTTCTGGGTGGTTTGGCCCTAGTTTGGGATGTCCCGCTTCATACTCGTAAATTTATTGACCTTTGCATTGCTATTGCTTTTCAAATCATAACAACTAACTGGAAAGATACCAAAAATGTGGTTTATAATGCCTGGTGGAATTTACTCTGCCATCATCACAGATTAGATCGTGCATGTGCTTCTTCTATTCCAATGTTGATCAAACTTGATTACTTTGGTTCCCTTTAACAGACTTTTTATCTAAAAGTGCCTCATGATCACCTGTTATTGTTATTATTAGTATTACTGTTATTACTATTATTATGTACTTTTATTATCTTATACCTCTTTACTCTGCTTACCATTTATGTTTTTATTGCTGTTTCCCTTCCCTCCCCCTTTTTCCCTTCTTTCTCTCCTTCTTTCTCTCTTTCTTCCCCCACAAAATGAAAAGTTATAAAACCATTTTTTCATTTCACTTTTGGGGCTTTTCTTGTTATGATGGTACACTATTCTCCATAATTATTTTGATTCCTGCTGCTCTTTATTTGTGCTGTTGTACTGATGTTTTACATTGTTTTATTTAACAAAACTTAAAGGTGAAAACAAGTGTCCTCTGAGTAGGAGACAATGGGAAAATAAGCTGTTTGGGTAGGAAGAAATGGGTGGAGTCCAGAGAACTGAAAGTGTGTGTGTGAATCCCTGGTTTAGAGTAAACAGGCTCTAGAAGTCTGGCAATGGGGAGGGTAGACAGGAGCACCAGGACATGAAAAACAGATCCGTAAAGAATAAAAGTGTGAGAGAAAGAAGCCCTTTGATCCAGCTGCCCCCAGCACATTTGTGATCCCCTCTGGGTGTCTAACTGAAGCAAAAGCTAAATGCAAGGGGATCTTTGGATGCAAGAGTACAATATGTTCTACCTCCCATGAGATGAATTAGAAAAATAACTGTGGGCAACCATATACTGCTTTCTATTTCCTTTCCACCCTCCCTTCCAAAGATGAGCTGTGTGCACGAGGCCGGTAGAACATTTTCCTTGTTACTCCAGAGAACAATGAGGGGGTCTGAAAAGTCCCTCCCAAACGGTCTCCTGTCCACTCTATCTGGCTCCAGTATGGTAAAGGCATGTGCAAATATCTAAAAGAGTGGGTGGGACTCACAAACGAGGATGGAAGAAGTTTTTTCCTGAAAATGGTACCTATTATGGAAGGATTCGGGAATTTGCAAATGAAACCAGAGCATCCTAAGAACACGATACATGATAGCCTATGTTCTTGCAGTATCATAAAGAGGCAAATAAGCCTAAACACGAATACCAAATCCATGGTATGAAAAATACCCAGCAGAAGATTGAGTACTAAATCCGTCACCTTAGGGACAGACTTGGGGATTGTACTCTGACTGCTCCTCCTCCCTCCCTAACTGAGATCACTGAACTGTGGTGTGCAGCCGCAGTTGTACCTGGAAACGCAGCATAGCCTGCGAGTCTGCAGGAAACCATCGTACATGGAGGTAACGCACAAGAGAGTGCTGTCATGTGACTGATTGTAAAAGTACCTGGTAAAGGGATGCAAGGGACCAAACAAGAAGCCAATTCCACTACTGTGTTTTGTGAGAGGGTTCTATTCCTACAGGATGCAGAGACAACTAAGAACGAGCCCTATTATCACCTGAGCAAGCTCAAGATTGACAGAAGATTGAGCAGCTAGGAGGTGTTTTACTTCTCTACATTCTAGAAATGCTGATGAGATTCCCTCTCCACCAAGACCAGGCACCCTCTATCCTTTGAGGCACTGCCCTGCAGCCAAGGGTAAAATTATGGGCCATGTTCCTTGGTCTCCCTCTAGTTTAGCACCAGTAAATAATTTAGGCAGAGTTCAGGACGTATTTGAAATGTACTCGGCCATAGCCCGTCCAACAGAAATGGTTCAGGAGGCTGTGGGTGCTGCTTTTGTACAGGGATTGCTACCAAACGTAAGATGTCCGTTAATGACCGTATTCATAGGGTGGCAGACTAAGAAGTTTACTGAATTAATAACAGATGATAACCACTGTGTGACTTCAGAAGAAATAGAATGTTGCTAAAACTCGAGAGCATGCAGCAAACAGTGAACAGGAGTGGCAGTGTCACTTCTCAAAGAGGAGAGCAGAGAAGGGAGGGTAGTGGAGGACAAGGTGGTGGGAGATCAAATTAGGAAATAGAAGAGACAGAGGAGAAGCACTGGAAAATGGTGGGTCTTGTTTTGGCTGAGGTTAGCAAGAACATTCGAAGCGTGATTGCCCCAACAAAGTTGCTAATGCGCATGGTCGTTTTGGCATAAACACCCGACGCTGGTGCTGGAAACCAGGGTTCGAGCCTCAAGGTCGCGTCCACAGCCTGTGATTCTGGGCAAAGCACTTAATCTCCCAGTGCCTGAATGTGTAATGTAAATACGGTGCTCATGTAAAGCGCTACAATACCTTCGGGTCAAGTTTGCGCTATATAAAATATGCAACAAAAAAAAAATGACACACAACTCCTATCTTGAATTTTCGGACAGAAAGACAGGCTTAGACTTTGCAATGAATACACTAGTTCCTGTAGACCAGAAGGGTCCCTATGTATATTGCCTTACTAATGGTAAACATACCATGTGCCTCATTAACACTTGTCTTGGCTTTAAACACTTGTAAATTTACCTCAGTACCTCTCTCAGGAATATTCATTGATGCAGAAGGCATTTCTAACCAACGACCCCCTCACCATATTTCTAACCCACATCCATCTCCCTTGTGCCTTTTTGCTCAGTCCAACTTCTGTTGCAAATTTGTAGGTAAGGACATTAGGTGCAAGCTTAATTGCACTGTGGTTTGTACCGCAGATGGTGTTGGCTTAAACATACCCCAACAGTATGAGAATGAAGTACTCTCTCTCCTATGTAAAAATACTGATTGCTGACCAAGTCAAGATAAGACTATGTCTCCAGATTTAACTGGTTTGCTTCGTCAGGTGCTGTCCACATTGTGGTCCACAGGGACCAATGACGTGGGATTCATATTACGAATAGAACTCGTAAAAATCAAGGTCAACCCCAGTACCCACTGACACCTAAGGTGGAGGAAGGGATCCGTCCTGTAATAGTGGACTTGATTAAGCAGAGGGTTTTGAAAAAAAATTGAAAGCCAATGCCTTATGGTACCTTCATAAGAAGCCTGACAAAATGAAGCCAAGCAAGGACACAGTTTCTTAAGTCACATGACACTTGAAGTAGGGAACAGTGGGCCACAGCCAAAAAGCATAGGGCAAACAATGCAAAAACAAATAAGAATTTGAAGTGGTAGCTCAAGAAGGGAACAGATGCATCCATAGATGGGAATTCAAAGAGGCACCTTCATACTCCCTAAGGAGACCACTGCTCCCCACTACACCAGAGCTGAGAGTTCAAAGTGCACCTCAGTGGTAGGGAGGCAGATAACAGTGATACCAAGGAAGTTAAAAAGAGACACGGACAATGCTCAATATATTGACTGTCTACTTGGTCATGATTTAACTATGTCAGGCAACCTATTTCCCCAGCAGCAACTTCAGATAATGGTGTTTAGATTTGAGATGCTGAGACTTGGCTCAATCTGAACACAGGGTGTTGGTCTTCAGGAGTAACAATGGCAGGCAGTGTTCAGGAATCAACTCATATATGAGCAGAGGACAGGGTAAACAGTGGGGCCCAGTGAATGTTGCCCGATTCATGTGCCAGATGGGTAGCCAGGAAGCCAGGAAAGTGACTAGATAATGACCAATTATCTAACAGGTGAGTAGTCAGAGAGCAGAGCAAGATTTATAGACCGACTGCAGCAGATGTCTTAACTGTTTCCCTTTAGAGGTAGTTTGAGAATATTTTGGATTTCAGGAATTCAAGAATATTTGATTTGCCACCAGTTGCAAAATATAATGATCCATTTGGTAACCGAAGAGTGGTTGAGCAGCCCTGGATCCTTGTCTGGAAAGGAAAGACCCAGTGGTTACACGACAAACCAAGAGAGACTGCCATACATGTATAAAGACTATCACAAAGCAGACTGTTGAGCTGGTTGGGGGGACTTTGAAATTTGGATCAGGGAGATCCTTGCTGATGTTTTGCAGTAGGATGGAAGAGCTCTGTGTTTTCTCTCTGATAGATGTAGATTGTTACCAGCTGCATGAAGGTTTATAACATGAGAGGATACAGGAGTAATTTCCTTTCACCAGCTTCTATTATCTCCTGAACCCCAACAGCTCAGCTTCAAACCTGTAACAGAGAGGACAGGAGATTGATGAAATACTTCTAAGGATGCACAGATGAGGTACAATAAAAAAAAGGGCCTGAGATAGAGTTGGACGGCAATGCTCCACCAGAATTACCACTGCAACAAGGATCGAAAGGCCATGATAATTCTGCTGGAGGATTCTCTACCAATGGATCCTCCAATTGAGGCTTAACCAAGTTGTAGTGATGGCCAAAATGAGTCCAATAGACGTCACTGTGGTTAACCAAGCAGGTTTATTAAAGATGAGATCTTACACTGCGACCTCAGCCACAGCCTCCTCTTTACAGCTTTTTTCTACACAGCTCCCGGCGCACGCCTTAGAACGCTGGTCGCTGTGACATTCCAAGTGATGTCACCGCGAGCAGCTCATTACGAGCGGGGCCGCCGGGGGGCAATTGGAGTGGGAGATACCACACATCCCCCTCCCCTGCGAAAGGAAAACAATGGAACAAAGCATGAACAACAGTGTGGCAACCATAGCACAGTACAAACTGATAAAACCCTCTGGAGGGTCTGGTCAAAGTCCTGCTGAGAGGGTAATACAAGAATAACAGAATAGCAGGGGTTACATCATAATATATTGATCCAAGTATCTGGGGGGGTCTGGTCACTCTCCTGCTAGACCTATCACCTTGGTGGGGGAAAGACAACAGCTTCTTAGTGTCAGGACCTTCGTTCTGTTTGGCATCGCCCCCTCTCTCCCTTTCACTAATAGAGTCATGCCCTGGTGGGTGGAACCTGACTACTCTCCCTAGGTTCCAGATCTTCCCCTCTTGAGTTTTGACGGCATTCTTGAATAGTTTGGTGATTTTGGTGGGATTACTGTACTCTGACCAATTTGCTCTTCCAGTGGGGGTTCTGATCTTGATGCTATCCCCTACTTTGAATCCGGCCTCCCGTGTGGCCTTGAGCCGGTCGTATCTTTCTTTCCTTTTCTCCATGGCTTCCTCTTGTCTCTCTAAGCATTCCGCTCCTTTGGAGTGGTCTGACCATCCTTTGTGCCACCCCATCCACCCTGGGGATAGCTTGGTGTTGGGTATCCTTGCACGGAGCAGCTCAAATGGGGTGACTCCCGTCGTCTGGTGCGGTGTGAACCTGTATGCTTCTAGCCGTCTCCACGCCTCTTCTTTCCAGCTTATGCCACTGGCTTTGGCCAGCTGGATGCTTTCCTTGAGGGTTTTGTTAAATCGCTCGACCATGCCATTGGTTTCAGGGTGATACAAAGCGCAACGCTTGTGTTTGATGCCTCTCTCCACTAGGAACGCTTCCATCTCTTTCGAACACAGTTGTACCCCATTATCCGTGAGAATGTTGCTGGGTAGCCCTTCCCTGATGAAGACCTCTTCCAGGAACCCGATGACTGTCTTGGTCGTGACTTCATTCACCAGTTTCATTTCAGGCCACCTAGAAGACAAATCCATGAGCACCAGGACGTAAGGCGTCCGCAGTTCTCCGGACAATGGGCCCACGATGTCTAGCGCCGGCTCTTCCCAGGGTCCTGACGGTGGCGGCCTGCATACCATTGGGGGCGTCAATTGCTTCAAGACTTTGTCACTGTTGCTACACGGAATACAGTCTCTAATTTTCCTTTCCGTGACAAGGTCCATGTTGGGCCACCAATAGTACTCCCTGAGTCTTTGTTTAGTTTTAGTAATATCCAGATGCCCTTCGTGGGCTATCTCAACCAGGTCGTCTCTCACCGACGTAGGCGGTACAAGTCTCGTCCCCCTGAACAGGCACCCATCTACCATGGACAGCTCATTTTTGACAGCCCAGGTTTTCTTCTCGTTTATCTTCGTACTTCCACCTGTCTTTTATTCTTCCGCACACCACCTCCAGGGTCTTGTCTTCCTCCATGGCCTTCTTCCACGTTTCTTCACCCAACGCTCTTTGGATGGTGCAGACATTCTCCATCTGAAGTTCATCCTCTTCATCATCCACATCTCTTTGCTTCTCTCTCGCCTCATTTTCGCTGACGAGTCTCGACAGACAGTCTGCCGTAACATTCCTCGTCCCCGGGACGTACTCTACACCGAAAGTGTATTCTCGGAGGCTGACTACCCACTGTCTTATCCTGCTGGAGATGGCATCCAGACCTTTCCTGCTGAACACTTCCACCAACGGCTTGTGGTCAGTACGGAGAGTGAACTGAGTTCCCCACAGGAAGTCTCTGAATTTCCCCAACGCCCAGGATACTGCTAGGGCTTCTTTTTCTATTACCAAGTAGTTGTTCTCGGACTTCTGGAGTGACCTTGAGGCAAACGCTATGGTTTCTTCTCCGTCTTTTCCTACTTGGGTGAGGACTGCTCCCAGCCCCTTGGCACTAGCATCGGTGGTGACTACGGTCGCCCGGTTGGGTATGTATGACGTTAAACTGGGTGCTTCTGCAAGTGCCCTCCTTACGTCTTCAAACTCCCTCTGGCACTCCTGACTCCAGTTGAATTCAGCCTCTTTCTTCAACAGCAGTCTGATGGCGTAAGTCCTTCCTGCCAGGTTCCTTATGAATTTCCCGTAGAACTCCAACATTCCCATGAATGACTTGATTTCATCTTTGCTTGTGGGAGGTGCCAAATTCACGATGGTGTTTTGTAGTTCGGCCTTGGGGCATATTCCTTCCGTCGTTACTTTGTGCCCCAAGAAATCCAACTCTGCACAGCCGAACACGCACTTGTCTTTTTTCACTGTAAGACCTTGTGACTGGAACCTTCCTAGCACGCGTCTCAGTCTCTCATCATGCTCTTCATGGTCCTTAGCGAAAATGAGCACGTCATCTTGGTAACACATGACGCCTGGGATGCCTTTCAAGATGCTGCCCATGAGTCTCTGAAATACAGCGGCCGCTGAGACTAGCCCGAAAGGCATTCTTTTGAATTTGCACGCACCCATCGGCGTCACGAAAGCTGTGAGTTCCTGTGACTCTTGGTGTAGTTTAATCTGGAAGTAGGCCGAGGCGAGATCGAGAGTGGAAAACACCTTTGCCCCCTCTAGCATGCTCATCATTTGGGTGATGTTCGGTAGAGGGTATCCGTCGACCACGACCTCCTTGTTCAACGCCCTCAAGTCGATGCAGAGCCGGACCGACCCATCCTTCTTCTTTGCGGCCACAATGGGTGCCAACCATTCCGTCGCTTCCACGGGCTCGATGACTCAAGCCTTGCACAATTTCTCTAGTTCACATTTCACCTCTTCTTGGATGGCAATGGGGAGCTTTCTGACTTTAGCCACAACTGGTTTTGCGTTCTTTTTCAATTTTATCTTGTGGCAGTAGTTTTTTAGGCATCCTAGTTCCTCCCTGAACACTCCTTTGAACTCTGTCACTATGTCCGTCTGGTGCTCTTGTATTTCCTGTATCAGGATCTGGGGATTACTGTTGGGATTGAGATAAACCCCTAACTCCTTCTGTGCTTGCCACCCCAAGATGTTGTCCCCTACAGTGGACACATAAATCTTGGACACAGTTGTCCTGTTACTGTATTCAATTGTACTTAAAAAATAGCCTTTCATGGAGATGGGGCGACCAGCATACCTCCCAGGCCTCAAATCCATTCTTCTCAAAATTATCTTTCCCATGGACACCCGAGAGAATTCCTTAGCATTGATGATGGTTATCCTAGAACAGGAATCGAACAATGCCTCCAGGGCAATCCCCCCTACTTTTATGGTGTCTTTAGGGCTGTTGACCTGACCTTCGTCAACCTGCACCACTATTTCCACGCACGTGGTGTCATCGAGGCTTGGGACCTGCAACTCCTTGACCTGCACTACAAATTCGTCGCACACTACATTCGTCCTGTCTCTACTCTGCCTGCTGACCCCTTGCCCACTCTTGCAGTATTGCTTAAAGTGACCTTTCTTGCCGCACTTTTTACATGTAAATCTGAGGGCGGGGCACTCTTTGTCGTTGGCTAGATGTCCCTGCTTGCCACACCTCTAGCAGGTGCCCTTGAATGACCCCCCATTTGTTCTCCTTCTGCTCTCTGCTCGCTACCTTCTGCCCTTTGACCACAGATACTGCCTCACATTCAGTCACCACTTCACTGACATTGGTCTTGTCATTGCTCCTCTTTTCCCCAGTGTCTTGCTTTATCTCTCTGACACACTGTAACATGTGCTCCACCTGTTTTGCTATGATGAGAACCTCCCTCAACGGCGGGTCATCCTTAAGCCATAACTCTTCTCGCATACGCTCCATCCTGCAAGCCAAAACAAATTGATCCCTAATTCTTTCCTCACTTGCCCCACCGAACTTGCAGGTAGCTGCTAGTTTCCTCAAATCAGAAACAAAATCTTCTATAGATTCTCCCTCCTTCTGTGCTCTCTTCCCAAAGTGGTACCTCTCCATAATTGTGCTGGTCATGGGGAGGTAATGCAAATCTAATTTCTTGAGGCTTACTTCAAATTCATTGAGACCCCTTGCTTCCTGTGTCCCTAAGTCTGGGAGGTGATCTAAAACCTCCTCTCCTTCTGCCCCTAGATAATAGGCTAACAATGCTACCTTCCTTTCTAAACCAAGGTTGGGCCCACATACAGTAGCGTAATTCAAGAACACCTTCTTCCATTTTTTCCATTGGATAGTGGGATCACCTGGGTTGGTCAAGAAAAAAGGTGGAGGGGTCACACTCTGCATGGTTCTGTATCACAGAGCGATATTGCAGATCTACACCCCAGCTGAGGATGCACAGGTTCTACTAAACACAACGTAAAATTAGGGCAGAGCACAATTTTCCTGCACCCAATGGAGCTAGCATGCATAAACTACTTTCTTGTGTAACTTCTACCTCTAACATAAGTTCGAAAATGACAGTTGGAGAGTGCCCAGGTGAATGTACAAAAACACATAAATTGCGCAGTATTAAGCAGCCAGCAAAGGAAAGCCCTTCAGACAGTTTCTAGTTTTTGCCTGCACGGCCCACACTTCATGCAGCAGACTGTATTATCCTTTAAGCTGAATGCAGGAGGATGCTGACACCACAGCGTGAGGCCTCCCCCTTCACAAAGTCATGCTTCGCAAATTGTGTGCTCAACAGCGCGTTCAATTCTCCATTCTGCCAGCCCAGTTCGTCTAGAAGCGCTTCCGTGGAGACAGAGAAAAAAAACCCTTCTTCTTAACACGCCCCTGACAAAGTCAAACGTTAGCACACACTTTTAGACAAGTTCTGCTCAATTCGTTCTTCAAATACTGGCACTCTCCATGTTCATGTGTGACAGGAAGTGCGTGTAGATCCGGTTACTTCGACCGTGGGTCACTGGCAATGTTTATTCTGCAGTTACTCTCCGAGGGGAAAGGAGAGCTGCCTTCGTCAAACGCGCCTCACAGCTTTACTAGAAAACAGCTGTCTGTTTATACTCATTCTTCGTATACGCGGCAATGAGCAAAGTCAAAGTCACAGGAAAAGGTGGATGAATTGCACAATGTCCCACACGCTGCCTCCACGCTTAGGGTAACCGCTGGGAGCGAACATTAAGTTCTTAGTCAGCTTCTCCCTAGCGCCACGTTTCTCCTCGCTCGGCTGTCAAACCCCATACACAAATCGTGAGGCAATCGCGCTGCCTTCAGCTGTTCATATGCGCGTAACCCCCCTTCTTCTCACTCCGCGCCTTTGATCACTCACAGAGTACCTTACTTCTTTCTTCAAATAAGACTGATGCGGCTACATCCGAGTAGCAGTTGCTCTCTGCTCCACTTCCTATTTTCTTTCCTGACGCGAAGATATTATCCCGATGCTGTCCGCTTCTTCCGCACTGACAAGCACCTTGCTTCTACCTGTCAGCTGTTTCTTTCTTTATTCCTTGTGCGTGTTGAGGTCGCTGGAGAGTTTTCCCTCGTCGCCAGTGTAGTGACGGCCAAAATGAGTCCAATAGACGTCACTGTGGTTAACCAAGCAGGTTTATTAAAGATGAGATCTTACACTGCGACCTCAGCCACAGCCTCCTCTTTACAGCTTTTTTCTACACAGCTCCCGGCGCTCGCCTTAGAACGCTGGTCGCGGTGACATTCCAAGTGATGTCACCGCGAGCGAGCAGCTCATTACGAGCGGAGCCGCCGGGGGGCAATTGAAGTGGGAGATACCACACAAGTCCTCCATAAATCAGAGGATTGTCCCTTGCCTCTAGAGGAGACTGGCTCACTGAGTGTTTCAGGACACCGTCGCAAGACATTAGTCTTTTACTTCCATGAGATTGTTGAGGTCATAGCTGAGCAGTCATATGTCCCTTTGCCATGTTCCAAAGACTGGAGGAAAAACAAGAGGGAGCGGGTTAGGCTATGGCACCGTCATCACTCGATGGCTAGCGGATTATCATGGTTCCTTAATCATCATTTAGCAATACCATTGGCGGCTCGTTTCTTATGCTCCATTTTGTGTTCCAGATGCTCACCAAATAAACAATTACAAATATAATTAATGTGGACTCCGCCTTTGCTTTTGCCTGAGTCGTAAATGCGTAAAACAAAAAAAAGTAACTTTCTACCAGAATGCACTGCAAGCATAGATCCCCGCTGTCGCCGAAATCCAGCAGTGTATGTTCAACGGGTGCACGTCATCCATCCTAGGATAGCTACAGCAGTTTTCAGAGCTCTTCTGCCACTCAATGAAATTGCGCTTCAATTCCTCCCCGAGTCTGCACATAAAATGCTCACGCTGTCCATCAGAGCGTAAGCTTCTTTTCATAAAAGGCTTTTCGTGTTCACGGGATGCTGTCCAGCCTCTAACATCATCGAAAGGATTTATATTGTCATAATCCGTGGCCAAATCTCTGGTAGATTATAACATGGCAGGGCTCTCGGGAGAGGCAGACCTGGGAAAAAGCCAGCGAGGAGGTCCGAGAGGCAGGTGGTCCTGCAAGGGTGGGGGCCAGGCAGAGTCTGTCGTAAGTCAGGCAAAGTATGCAGAAGGCTTACTCTGAGCGGCCAGTCCTGCGTTCCAGTGGCAGCGACTGGCAGGAAATAAGAAAGTTTCCCAAATCCAGCTCTGATTCACAAAGTGTTGCTTGTGGAAGTTAAAAGTCCGACTTCCAATCCAGGTTCCCCCAAATTATACTATCCTACGCAAATACATGTTCTTTCTATGCTGTTCTCTTGACAGCCAAAATAGGTCCAAGTTCAGGGCAGGATTCCTTCATGGGCAAAAGAGTGTTATTTACATTAAGCTGTGGCGAAAACGGAAATCTTAAGAGCCAAAGATATATGCCCGATTGTGGCACCTTTCCAAAAATTCATGTAGCTGCATTTTTATCCTGCTTAGCCTTCCTCCCTTCTTCCTCCCTCCCTCGGGAACTAGGGAACTTCCAGGCCTGTGGTGATCTCAAATAACTTTAAAATGTTTTTGACATTGTAAAGTACTTTTGTAAAAGTTCTAGTTCTTCAACACCTTTTTTTGCTAATGGCAGACTAGGCTGACAGTCAAGTTTGCAAGTGACCATTAGTTTTAAGAAAAATACACTTGGGCGAAAGACCTTTGACGCATCTTAAATAATGTATAACACACACATCGATATTAAGCACACAACTATAAAAACAGTGTTAAAAGGCATGGAAGTGTGTTTCGGCACATATGGGAAGAAATTACAATTGGGTAAGTGAATTTTAAAACTTCTGAATAATTTCAAGTGAAGCAGACAAGCCCCTCGAAAAAGAAGGGAAACTGGGTGTTATCTTCGTTTCTGAGGTGTGTCCATTAACAAATAGGGCTCCCTGTAATAATATAAAAATACAATATTTAGTATATCTCGGCACACGCCCATTTAGGATTAAGGGAGACAAAAAGTTAAGGATACATTTGGAGGTAGAGATAGCGTTAGGATGTGCAAGAGTTTTAACCACCTGGGTCCGTATTACAGAGAGTGAAAGGGCATTTGTTTCTGCTTCTTGCGTCCCTGGGGCTCTTTCGTATTATATAAGGGGCTGCAAATGCATTATTAGTTATAAGGATAATAAGGATTATGCTAGTGCACATTTTGCGACTGCGTGATCACAATGAGGCATTCGCTCATTTGCATGGGGCCACTGCTACGTAATATTAGACTTGGACGACGCAGAGTCGAAGAAGATGCTGGGGAGTGCATTGACTGTGCATCACAAAAGGAGGGAATGTGGAGTCAGTGCACCAGACGAAAGCAGAGCACCCTGCAACGCCAGCACTGGGGGTGTCCAAGGACACCCTAGAGGGCAATGACCTGAAACAACTTTTCAAAACAAAACTTGATTGGTAGATTTAATAGATTATCAAGCCTCAAACCCTAAGGAACTGGCATACCCGACCTGTCTTGGGAATAAAAGCAGCGTTACCCAAATATCTCACCAAAAACATAGATACCCACAGAGATCGAAACACACTGGCACACCCTAAACAGTGCTAAATATAGTGCTTAATTCGTAAACAAATAAGTGCCTGGCCCTCCCCAAGAGGCTTCTGCAGCTTGCACCGGACATTGCTTCAGTCAGCTCTGCCCATGACAGTGCCAAAACAACCATTAACCATTAACCATCACACTTCTAAAAGTGTTACAATTCAGTCAGTTCCAGGCCCTCGTCGTTAATAAAATAGCTTGAGAGCTGGTAATAGTAACTTTAAATGTATCTTGAGTTAATAAGCATCTGTTGTTGTGCTCATCTCTAAAGTAGACAGTCAGGGCCACCATGTTGCAGACTGTCATAAGTAAATGTAAAAATGTAAATTGATACTTGTATAGCGCACTACTCACCCGCAAGGGTCTCAAGGCGATTGTACGAATACCGCTGTGGAACCCATCCTGGCTTTCCCTGTGAGGCATCCACTCCTGGGCACCCCCAAGGTGGAGCCCAGACATCCTTTGCGTTGTGGGGGCCGTTGTGGAGATTAAGCAAGCTATTGCCCAGAGTTGCAGAGTGGGACTCCATGATTGGAATAGGCTCCGAGTGGGACTCCATGATTGGAATAGACACCGAGGAGAGAATTATCAGGTCCGTGGAATTTTGAGCCCAAGACCCGCTGGGGCGGGGAATTGAACCCTGGTCCCGAGCTAGACCTCTGCATCAGGGTCTGCCGCTCTAATCATTGAGCCACACTTCTCCATTGGTGTACCAGTGTTGACAATTAAGTGCCAGTGATGAGTACCGGAAACAACCGGCTCAAATTAAGTGCTGAATAAATGCTGTGTAATCAAGAAACTGAAGCCCCATAATATACCTAAGGACACCGGAGAGCACCTAGGCAGGGGAAATCCCCCCCCCCCCCCACCCCCCTAAAAAATAGGTACTTTCTTCCCCAAGACAATGACTTTGCTATATCAATTGTGGGAATTAGTCAGGAATTGAGACTAGACGATATGCGTCCAATGTCTAAAAACGTAAACTTTAATTTCACTTAACATGTGCAATCATTTTTTGTGTTTGCACCTTGCACTGTCATTTAATGTGTGATTTTTTGTTATCTTGTTTAATTAGGAATGTCAAATGGTAATTATTGTGCTGAATACCATGTATAAATCCTGCCACTGACTAATTAACATTATTTCACAGTGGAAACCTGGCTAGAAGTTCGAATTTCTGAATTAATCTTCAAAAATACTAACTGTGACATTTTGAAAAAAGTCCGGATGTCACGTATATTTAAAGGAAACTATAATAATCCATGGTTAATGAGGGAAACCTTGTTCCCTTATTGATGTTTAAATCTTTAGAACTTTTCCCCGTGATGACAGCCCCCCAAAGTGGTTTGAGGAGCATCTCTTTACCTGACCTAGAAGGACAGGACCTCACTTTCAGTGGGAAAGTCCCCGAAAGGATGGAAAGTGTATGATGCTGTTCATGTTACCTGACAAGGTCCAGACATCTCTACGGCATGTTTTCAATCTACAGGTTTCAATGGGCCTGGTAAATGTGGGGACTGCGGTACTGGGCCCTTCTACAAAGAGCAGTCACAGGCCCCAGTTGTGAGGCAGAGGAAATTCTTAGTTTCATACCAAATTCGAAGCTGTCTTATTCTCACTGAGGTGTCCCAGGCATAGAAACAGTAGTAAAAGAGACAAAGACAAAGCAACTGGAACCACAGGTGAGCATCTCCCTCCATTGCCCACTTTGAGTGGCACAATAAAGATCACACCTCTTAAATTACTGGTGCGCAATAATAATAATATTAGATCTATGGGTACTACAGAACTCGTCAGCGTCTTTCAGATTTGTAAAAGCATCTCTAACTCCGCAAGAGAGACTCCTCAGTTTTGATCAAGAGAACAGTACAGTTTCAGTGCAGAGATTCAAGATCTGGGCCTTCTGCAAGCGATATAAAGGGTGAGTTGGACGTTTTATGATCTTTAAGAAATATCTTTCTAGCTCAGAATAAAACCAACAAACTTTGTCCGGGCACAGACCTAGGCCACTTTGCTATCACCCTTTTAAGATGGCAACTGTTCATTTGTGGAATACTTGAGCAGGGAGACTGTTTGGTTCATCTAGGAAAGAATGCACCCAACTCGCAGTTCCTATTTTCCCTCCACACAGACATCTTTCAACTTCAGTGTGAAGAGTAGGTGGGGCAGTTTGCAAGCCTTTCCTTTGACAATTCTTTCACGCCCCTATTGACTTAAAATACAACTCAATCCTTTCCCCATGCCCTAAAAAGTTAGGAGTATACTGATCTGGAGTAGTGACAAGTGCTCCATGGTCAGGATCCCAAACCTACTTGTGTTGCAATTTCTGCCAAGCTCTGATTTGTCAAAAGCTTTCTAAAACGTGCAATCATTTAATGGCAGCAAATGGAATAGTTTTCGGTTGTTATCTATCAGTGAAATTCCGATTCCGAGGGAGGAAGTATTATAATAATAATAATAATAAGGCATTTATAAAGCGCATGGCTGCACAAAACTGTGTATCCCCGCGCTTACTGCTAACAAAAAACTATCAGAGGGAAAGAGTCGGAAAAGAATCATAACATAAATTTATTGCGAGAAAAGGTGAGTTTTTAATTTAGCTCTGAATAGAGTTTCCGAGGGTTCCATTCGCAGATGCACTGGGAGGGCATTCCAATGTTTCACTGCTAAGTAGCGAAAGGATCTGCCCCCCATTTTTGCTCTGGAAATACGGGGAAGTTTGAATTGTGTCATACCAGATGATCTTAGGTCTCTGATCGGGCAATGGATCGTTAAGAGATTTCTGAGGTAGATAGGTCCTTTATTGTGGGCAATCCGATGGGCGTAGCAAAGGCTTTTAAATCTGATTCTTTCCCTAACAGGGAGCCAGTGCAATTTGGACAGGGCAGCTTTGGAAGATGTTCTTCTGGGAAGACCCAGCACCATGCGAGTGGCAGCATTTTGAATGCATTGTAGCTGGTGTAAATGCTTCTGGTTAAGGCCTAAAAGGAGAACGTTTCCGTAATCTAAATGGGGTGTTATTAGAGCATGTACAATGGTTTTTCTGGCTCCAATAGGGATAAGATCAATGATCTTCCGCAGGGTTTTTAACGTGCCAAAGCACTTGCCTGTTATTTTGCTGACTTGGGATTTTCCCGAAAGATCCGAGTCAATCATAACCCCTAAATTTTTGACCTTTTCTACAGGCAGGGGAGTTCACCCAGGGCCGTAGGCCACCATGCCTGGGACCATATTGATGTTTTGTTCCCTACCACCAACACCTCTGTCTTGTCTCCATTTAAGCGGAGGCAATTGTTGTCCATCCAAGTGGCTACAGCAGCCATGCAACCAGAGAAATTGGTGGCATATTTCTCGCTGTCTGGGGTAAGTTTGAGCATTAGTTGGGTGTCGTCGGCATAACTGACAATGCCCACCCCAAAATCCTCCACAACGTGGGCCAGGGGTTCCATATAGATGTTGAATAAGGTCGGGCTCAAACTGGAGCCCTGTGTAACCCCATGGCTCACTTCACGAGAAGATGATTTGAAGGGTGGGCAGTGCAACTGAAACAATCTTTTGGTGAGAAAAGATTCGAGCCAAGCTAATGCATGATCTTTCACTCCTATGTCCGAGAGTCGGGACAGCAGCGTGGAATGAAGCACAGTATCAAAAGCTGCGCTTAGGTCTAGCATGACCAGCGCTGCTGTCTCTCCCTCGTCCACCATCCTACGGATACACTCCGTGGAATACAGAACAGCAGATTCTGTGGAATAGCCAGGTCTAAAACCCGATTGGGAGGGGTGGAGTATAGTTTCCTTTTTTAAAAAAGCCATAAGCTGTTTATTAACTATTTTTTCTATTATCTTGGCACATTGCGGCAGGAGAGAGATGGGCCTGAGGTTTTGGAACTGAGTGATAGGGATATTGGGTTTCTTTTTTAGAGGTATGACTTGCGCTGTTTTCCAAGCCTCCGGTACATTACATTCTTGAAAGGATAGGGTTATCATGTTTCTTATATGATCTATAAGAAAGTTTTCCATGATATCTTTACTTTTTACCAATGGGCACACATCGCTAGGGGAACCTGAAGGAATACTCTTGATGATGTTAATAAGGTCTTTTTTGTCAGGTGTAGTGAATTTGGTAAGTGTGGAATTTTGAGTAGGGGAGTTTTTAGTCATTGTCTCCTTTCCTAATTTAGAGGGTTTGGGGAAGGTAGCATGAATTTTCTCGACTTTTTCGACGAAGAAATCTACTATTTGTTCACATATATCGTTGGAATATGTGTCTTGCGTATCTAACCGTGTGGTATCTGTTAGTTCTTTATAGATACGAAACAGTTCCTTCGTAGGGTTGTCTGCCTCCTCAATTCTGGTTTTAAAAAAGACGCTTTTTTCCTCTCTTACCATTTTCTGGTATTTTTTTAGTTCCGATCTGTAAATTTCCTTAAGTTCAGGAGTGTAACTTTTTCTCCATTTGCGTTCTATCGCTTTGCATTGGGTCTTTGCAATTTTTAGTTTCTCAGAGTACCACGGTTCTGATTTGGTTCTTCTGACAGGGGGTTTCGAGGTCCACGGGCGATTTTGTCTAATGCCTTACCTAGCCATAATTCATAGTTATTCCATGTGTCTTGTAAGGACTGACCTGCAGGGGGGGAGTGATCCTCTAATGCTCTGATAAATTGTTCAGGGGTGTAGTTTTTCCAATTGCGGCGCTTTAGAGAAAGTAATTTATTGGGAGCGTTATTGGTAATGTTAGTAGGTATGTTGAAAGTGATTATATGATGGTTGGACCAGATTATAGGGGCCGGGGGGAGAATTTCAATTCCTTCCCAAGTAGCAAAGATTGGGTCAAGGAGGTGACCATGTTGATGAGTAGAGTTGGTGGATAGCAATTTTATTCCCAGCGAGTGCATTGCTGTCTTGAGTATTTGTGCCTCTTTTGCATTATTGTCTTCAAAATGAAGATTAAGGTCACCTAAGATCATAAAATTATTATGTCTTATAGCTAACTGGGTGGATGCTTCTAAGAGTTGATTGCAGAAAGGGGTTGCAGTGCCAGGGGGGCGATATATAAGGAGACCAGTAATGGTCGTAGATGAGGTCAATTTTATAGAGAATGTACCACATTCACTGTTTATGATGGACTTATTAGTGAGGGTACATTCTAGCTCCTTTTTGCATATGAGTGCGAGTCCTCCCCCACGTTGTTTTGGCCTATTGATTCTTAGAAGACTGTAGTTCGAGGGCACTGTCTCTAAGATATCGGGGGAGGAGGATTCCTCCAACCATGTTTCAGTGAGAAACATTACATCGAAGTCACATTTCTGTAAAAGATCGTGTATTTCAGTTTTATGTTTTATCATAGATCTGCAATTGAGCATCATCATTTTTAATTTGGTCGTGGGGGCAGCATTGTTCTTAGCTGTGGGAAGTGATTTGTTGCATATTTTACAATGCGCAGGTATCATATTGGGGTCTATGGTGTGCAGACAGGATTTGTTAGAGGTCTTACCCAGTTCGAATAGGGTTGTATTTGAGTAGTGGATTCTCTGATGATCATCCTCCCTGTCTGTCTCAAGAGGTTTTTCTGTGGGGGCATAGAGTCCTGCCCCGTGCCCCGTTCGGTCGCGGACGGGCGCAGATGGGCAGGACTCAGGCTTGACTCCGGCGCGCGATTGGCGCGCCTGCAATGCGCGTCCGCTGCGCGGAGCCATTGACGTATAATTTTATGCAGTCGGGCGAGCGACGTGCAGTGCGAGCCCTCACAAAGATGGCCGCTGTACTTTCTATTATTCAGATACCTAGTTAGTCCCCACCAGATGACGGCCTGTGAATCGGCCACACCCACGGGGGCAAAGCAAGTAATCTGCCGCCTCACTAAGAGGAAATTGATGTCAAGCACAATCACAATAATCTTATCCGCCGCTAAGGAAATTCAGCGCGAGAGCAGATCGAGTGCCAGGGGGTCAGGGGAGAGGACACACAGGGAAGTGCAATACAATTTTTAAAATCAAAAGCAGTGCAAGTTAAAATAACCTCCCGGCTCAAGCCTCAGGAGTATAATGTCGAGCAGTAGTTCAACTTGAAAAGGGAATTGGCTTTCTCATCTTCCCACATTTCCAGTCAGGCAGTTAAAATGGTGGCCCTTTTGGCCTTTTCCTGTCAGGATTTTTAATTTAGAGCCTTCAAAGTTTGAACTGTCTTTGTCTATGAAAGTACCTTTCTTATGCAAATTTGGTTGCCTTGACTCAACATGCCCAAAGTCAGTATTGAAGATTGGCTGACAACTTGATCGCTTTGACAAGGGGACGACCAGTGCCATTTTAAATTATTCCAGATCAAGTCTTATTGTCCAATGTTAAATGTTAGTGCACTGCAGCCATCACTTGACTGGGCTTGTGAATAGTCAATATTGTACTTATATTGTTTGGATCTTCTTGCACATTCCTTCAGTACCTGCCACTATACAAAAGATAGATCCCAATTTTGGTTCTTTTTCAACTGGACACATTCTTTGAGGAGAAAAAGTTCAGACACAACTGAAGCCTCAGGCAGAGTTGGCTAAGAGGGTTTGGAACTTTTACTTTCAGAATTGTAGAGGCATGCAATCAAGTGATAACAAGTAACATATTTGTGCTGAAATAACGAATCAGAAATATTCCTCTGAAATACAAAACTCTAGAACATGTTTTACAATGAAACTTTAATGTGACATGTAATTTCCAAGATGTACAGACAATGTACAGAGAGTCTTTGGAGAAAGATGTAGAATATATTAAGAAAGCAAATGTTTGCAAACAGTGCACACGAAAGCCCATTCCTAGACACAGGCATCAAGAAATGATACTGAAGGGTTATGGAGGCTTCACAGAAGCACTAGGAAACATGTTTAAGTGGAAATGACAGGGTATGCTGGCACCAGCCTCCCGGGAGAAACGGTGCAAACCAAAACAGAAAGCTCCATAATGGATTCAGTGGAACAGTAGTACTGAGAAATAGTTGCAGCCAGCTTAATGGCAGGTGGAGGAAGGGGTGCGGGGGCTGTATGGGGAGGAGGATGGGGGTATATTTAATAATTAATTTTAAAAAACTTACCTGTCTGCGGGCTGGGACCCACATTTTCACAGCTCCTGCTCTCCTCTCCTGTCTCCGACAGGAACAGGAAGCAGGCAGCCTCCCTCCCCGCCCCTAAGCCAATCACAACATTGCAATGGCAGCGTTATGATTGGTGGGGCCGCCGCCCAGCCAGGCGCCTATGGGGAGGCCATTTTCTCCATGTAGGCCGCATTGCAGCCTGCATGGAGAAAGGGCAGAGTGCGCATGACTGGTTTGGGCGGCCCCAGAGGGCCAACCAAATCAGTCATGCTCACTCAGGAGAGGGCACACCACACCACTCCTCCCCTCCCCAGCCCTGCTCATAGAGCAGCCCCGCCCACCCGCCCGCAACCAAACACTTCTGCTTTCTCGCAGTGCGAGAAGCAGAAACATAAAATGGTATTGTTTTACCATTTTATGTTTCTGCTTTTCGCACTGCGAGAAAATCGTGGGGCGACGCTCCTCTGGCCTAGTGGGGGAGCCACCCATGCTGCGAAAACAAAAGTTAAATCAGTGAACTTGCAGGATGGGTCAGTGTTGCTAAGTGGTTAGAGAGACATGGACAAACTAAGTAGGACCTACAGGTCATTATCGGCTGTCGTACTACCTGATTTGATGTGGGGGTGTTTAATTTACCTTGGAGTCCCAGATGACCAATGCTCCATCTATTCCCACGCTGCTGAATTTGAAAACACCAGCTTCTCCTCCCTCGAAGATGCGCAGCTGACTGTAGAAATGAAAGAATGAAAAAAGTGTGAGAAATGCTTTTTACAGAGATTAATAAACCCAATATAATGTTGTTAGTTAGTTACGTAATAAATTAGTAATCCTTCAAAAGGCCAGCTAGCTGTGGGGACAGCTAGCTCAACTTCACTCTCTCTTACTTTTCTACTCTGCATGAGTCTTTAAAGATGAGGCAGTCCGCAGCAAAGTAAACAAGACACTTGTTTTTCCAACTTTTATGAATGACAGTCAGTTGGGCATGTTAAATCAACCACAAAATATAGATCTCACTGTGGAAAAAATTGGAGTTCCAACAACTGAAGATTAGCGCATATCAAAGATTTCACAGACTCCACTAATTAGGTATACCGATTGATTATACTTTCCTAAATGTTGAATTATTCAAGAAATTCCCTCGACAAAATCTGGACTTCCTAAAAAGATACTGGGAGGCAGGTTTACAAGCCACTTTTGCGTGATTTTTAACATGGGGAAAGTGACGCAAAAGTGGTGCAAGGGGCTTGTAAATCTGCCCCGGAGTCTCTTTATTAGCACCCTAAGTGGTAAAGTGGTAAACTTAATCATGAATAACATGTATCTACTAACCCAGAACTTCATTTAGTAAGCTTCTTTAACATCCCTTTTGACTTTGTCTTCTAGATCTAAATAAAGTATCAAAGTTTATTCTTTCTTTGTTAGAAAACTTTCTTCCAACTCTGATCATGTGCTCGAAATGCTGTTTCATCCTTCATTGTCTTTATCTGGGGCAGACACATAGAGTTAAACATTACAAATAAAATAAAAAACTCACAAGGTGGTTCTGCTTCTGCCATGCCTAAACCAGTTCGGATGTAAACTTATTAAAAAAAAGTTCAAATAAGTCCATTATCACATAAAGGGAAAACATTTGTGCCATTCAAAAAATCATTGTTGACTGATACATTTTATTTTTAAAAAATTGTTTCAGAAAGATTCAATAATTACGCCACTGGCAGAACATTTTAGTAAAATAGCTTCTTATTCAGTTTTTACAAAAGAAGCAAAGGTAGTTTGATTTGACTTTAATAGATCTTCAGAAACAGAGTTGATGAAAAATACTTTGAAAAAGAGGCTGAGGAATATCAGTGTACATCATCTGAAACAGTGGACATTCATTCAAATATCTAAAAAGCGTGCTAAGAATTTTTTTTTGAAAAAAAAGGAGGCATCCTAAAAAGTAACTCAAAACGTCTGTTTTTAAGGACTTTATTTAAATTATAGATGATAATAAGGAGATTTGCCCTCCTATTGTTCCCCCTGAAGATTCACCAACCAACATCTTCCTTGTGATGGTGGATCACAAGGAAGATGTTGGCTGGTGAATCGGATGTATGTCAGTACAACGCGATCTTTTAGATCGCGGTACTTGACATCGCAGCTTTTACAACGCAAGTCGTTACAACGACTTGCGTTGGAGGGCGCGGATTTCGGAATTTTTAAATTTTATATTCCAACACCAGTCCCCGTAACAGTAGGGAAGGTGTTGGACTATAAAATTAAAACATTCCTTATCCCACAGCGCCATCCAGCGCAAGTCGTAGTAACAGCTGCGGGGAAAAGGTCGTGCGGTGTAAACACCGCGTTGTAAACGACGTTCCCCGGTGAATCTTCAGGAGGAGCAATAAGAGGGCAAAATTGTTCCGTAAAACTAAAATTACAACTCATACTCTTGATGAGTCCACTATACACACTTTACAATCAAACAAGGCTTTCTTAGGACCTCACTTGTCGACTACTACACTTTTTCCCTTATAATTACATTTGTTGATATTTTTTGATTTGTGAACGCATTTCTGAATAGATCTTGTATTACATCTCTTCTACCCATGCATCCACAGTTCTAAATTATACATTCTGCTGATTTAAATGGGTTAATATCCAGAATAATTTGAGTCACCTTTCCTTTTCATTTTTTATGTTTGCCCCATACAACATTCATCATCTAACAATATCCAAACCACAAATGGGGGTCAAGCAAGTAATAATTAAATGAAAAAATCCTTTTGTTCTACAAACTATGATTTCTCTTCTCTGTCATCCATGTTCCATCGTTGGGTGAATTTCTCACTATCGCTTGTAGCCCTACTGGGCATTCAGTTAGAATTCCAAATTCGACCCTTCAAAAACAAGGTGAATCAGAAGTAATAAAAGACTGGTCATGGGCCACTGGAGTAATTAACTCCAAGAACCTATCAGTCCTTGCACACCCTTAACTCTACCTCTAATCTATTTATCCGGTCCCTGAAACTGGCAGGCATACACACACATCTGGAGAAAAGGCTACTTTTACTCAAATCTCAAGCATTCATTATTTGTTTGCAAGAAAGATGATGTAGTTTATTATTATTATGTTATTAGTACTCCAGCCACATCTATTATAAAGGGTCATGCAAGTTTGGGGGTCTATCAATTCTCCTTTTAGTTGACTGGACTAAGAATGATGTAATGGATATTAGCACTTAGGGTCTAACATTTATTTTTAATACCACAGTGTCAAATAAGAAATCCACTTGTCTATTTCTAAATGTTTACTTTCCACCAGATAATAAGAATAATGAAAGTCTCTGAAACGGATTTGACTCAATTTCTGCACTTATTAATTTAAGTCTGGGAGACTGGGTTATAATTGTAGGGTACATTAATGACAAATTTCACATTTTATTTGGGAGTATCTGCTAATAAGGACCTCGAAGAAATTCTGGCCTCAGATGGGTGACCTCTAGCTCCTCGATAATAGATGATAATGAAACTATGCCCTTTTTGATTTACTTACTGAAAGGCAGATCATCAGGAATTCTTAAAATGATCATTTGCTTCTTTCTGTCAAAATGGCACTTTCATCAAAGGTGATCTATTCCTGGAATCTAAGGGGTGGAACTGTAATAATTGCAAAAAGAAGGGGACCCCTGAAAAACTAGTATGTAGTACACCTAGACAGGGAAATACAGTAATGTAAGCTTTATAGGGCTACTGCAACTTAAAATACTCCTTTACAATTGATTAAAGGAAAACATTAAAGTGACACTCTACAAAGATGCTGATGTTTTAGAAAAATACATTTACTGTATTCATATGATATTCTGATTATAAATGTGTAAAACACAATAAATTTACATACAAAGACAATCACAATTACCACACAATAATGATGGAGACTTTTACAAGCGCACAACATACATACCACATTCATACTATCCCACATAGAACTCAATTCATACACAAAAAATTACAAAATTGTAACAAAATGTGCATATATTAATGATGTACAATCTATATAGATGGATTGATGAAAGTTTTTTTGGGGAAATGGGTACAAGTCTAACTCGACGCGCGTTTCGACTGAAACGCAGTCTTCATCAGGAGTTTCAGATTATAGATGTTGTGCTAGAGAACAAGAAGAATTCTTTGGAATTAGCTGGTCCCTGAAAACCGTAGTGGCGTACACATAGATGAAGGATATAGATGTTAAATAGACTCTGAAGAATCAAATGTCCATATAAAGATGATCTTATGCATCCCAGCCTTAATAAAGATGAATCTAACTCGGGCCCGAGGAAGGCGCACAGCAGTACACTTTTAGTGGATAAGTAGACGGGATTAAATACGACTGGGCAGTTCAGTTGAACATGGTAAAAACGAGCAAACGGCCTGGGAAGAACACAGAGCGGCAGGCGATATTGAT
This sequence comes from Lissotriton vulgaris, assembly GCF_964263255.1. NCBI lineage: Eukaryota > Metazoa > Chordata > Amphibia > Caudata > Salamandridae > Lissotriton > Lissotriton vulgaris. Next base: position 720,870,741 of record NC_141695.1, read on the forward strand.
GCAAGCAAAGATAGTGTCAGGGACCAGGATGCTAAGCAGCACAGACGGAACAGCTGCCCCATGGAGTATGGGGTGGAACAACAGAGATCATCAATACAAGTGACTGGGTGATCTAGAACTCTAAAGCTGTGCTTAAAGCAAATTAATGCTTAACCACTTTTAATGATCAATTACAGCAAGCCTCAGAGGATACTATTATTGAGGCATTTAAACATTGCCTTTTGGTTACTGCGTCCCAATCATGGAGACAGAGAGCCAAAGCACAAATAATTAAACCTTTGTCTAGAGATATAATAGATCTTGCCCTTGGTATGAAGTTAAACAAAGACATATAAAGATCCTTCAGCTTGGAGGGCAGGAAATTTAAAATAATTAGGAAAGACCTGAAAGAAACATAGACTTAAAATGCAGCAAAAGCAATCTCACCTCCTCTGATATGATTTAGAAGTTGCATCGAAGAATAAAAACCCCATATCCATCTGGCAAATTACTGCAAGACAGTGTTCTGAAGTGAAAAATATTGCAGACAACTACCATCTCACAGCAGGCATGGCTATTCTTCATTTTCAACACTACACAGAGTGGACCCTGAGCTGTTTTTTCTAGAGATATGTTTTGCATCACTGAGTTCACTAAATTCAAATTTGGACATTTTGCCTACCTGATGACATTCCAATGTAATGCCGTAGATCAGATACAGGTCACAGCGTTAAAGGCTAAGGGCCTTATTTTGAGTTTTGACAGTCCTGGAGCGGGCGGCACGCCAACCCTCTGTTCCTGGGCTGCCAAAACTCACCGTCGCCTGCCAGATTAAAAAATAATTTTGTGGTCTGTTGGGCGGGCGGTGGGGCGGTCCCACGGAGGTTCTGTTTAAAAGCTCATTAAACAGCATCACCGCGGGACTGCCAGTGCACATTCCTGCACGGGAAGGATTGCACCATGTCGTACATTCCTTCAAGTGCAGGAGCTGGGGGTGCATAACTACATGGGGGGCAAAACAGGTGACCCCAATGCACAGAACAGACCGGAGGAGAAGGAGTGAATCATACGAGCGGCAGTGCACTTTCAGAACCAGCGCGAAGCTTCAACAACGCATTTTCGGTGCGAAACTTAACCTCGGAGCCAGACCCACACGAGACTCAATCCTCGAAAACCAACAACAACTCAGCACTTCCCCTCACTCCCTCTTTCCAATTGGATTACAATTGTCAACAACCGCAGTTGGAGTCATGACCCAACACTAGAGTTACTTATGGTCCTGAGGAGAACCCTGACAGTTAACAGGGTTTGAAACGCGTCGACCGACCCGGTCCCGGGTCATTTTCTCAATTTGACTAAAAACGTCCTGGCAATTTACAGAAAGACATTCTTCTTATAACTGTTACAAACAAGTTTAAAAACGTATAAAAGGACTTCACATTTGTCGACCAAAAAGTTTTCTTTGATACTGGGACCAGTATGTGTGTGTATTAGAATGAATGGTTGGCCAAGAATGTGGTGTATGTAAGTGTGTGAATTTTTGTACATACCTAATTGTTTGCTTTGTGATGTTTGTATATAAATGTACATTGAACTATTGTTTGTATTCCCATGCACAAAACTCGAAATAATGCAAAATTGAAATAACCTTTAAAAATTTAAAAAGAAAAATTTAAAAGTTGCAATCTATAAAGCTAGTATTCATGTCTTTGTCATGTATGCTTTATTAGGAGTTTTTTGAAAAATAAGTTTCGCAGCACTGGCAAGTGTATTGTTTATTTAGTTACCCAATGCACAGAGGCACAAGAGGCTTTGTTGTCTCAAAGCCACCCTTTTTATGGCAGTGCAACCGCCATGAAAAGGGTGGCAGTGAGGCAACTCTAAATATGCTCTGCTGTGCCGCTGGATACTGCCAGCATATTTTCGCTTCGAACCAGTGCCAGACCACCACAGGATCTTTGATCTCCGGTGGTAGCAGCTGTTCAGTGGCAGTCCAACCGCCACACTTATAATACTGCGGATGGTCCTGCTGTGTGGCGCTGGCGGGGCAACCACCACGACTATGGTGGTCCCATAGACCGCCATAGTTGTAATATGTCCCTAATTAGAATTTGTGGGAAAACTATTGACCCCAGGCTTCAACTTCTGCTATACAATTGGCTCAATTTCAAGATCTTGGACTGGTAGTGTAATTCCTCCACCTTACAAAAAAGCATTAGAAGCAACTCTCTAAGCGACAGACAAATTACTATACTCGATACAGTGGGTAAAATATTTGCAAAGAAAATTTGAAAAAAGCTGGAAGGTTGGGTCTGAGAAAAGAATATATTATCTATGAACAATCTGGTGTTAAACCTTAGCTTTCCACTGCTGACATTACAGCCTTCCCTCAATCTATTTTAGATGAATATGTGAAATTAAATAAGCAATCTGTCTACTCTTCTTTTATGGACTTCTCAATGGCTTTTGGTCATGTCCACGGCACTCTCTTGTGGAAGAAGTGTGCACATTTTGCTATTCCTCCAATGTCATTAAGATTGTTGATAGCTTTCCACTCTTGTACCTGGTGTAGCATGTTGTTAGGAGGTGATAGAGGGCTTTCTATTAAGACAAATAAAGAAAATGATTTACAGCAGGATGTCTTTCCCTCCTTTACTTTTGTCATTATATTAATCAGATATTGATATTCTTTCTGATGCATTAATTGTTTTCCTTCACATGTATCTTTTTCCTCTTCTTGAGTTTGTCCCCCCCAAAGCCCTCTGAAGCATAGCCTTATTACTTATGTACTTCAGCTGCTTACTTATAGGAAACTATTTTTTTCTTTTTGATTAATTAAGCTAATGGAGGCTAATTTTGTCAATATTTTGTCTGAGTTTGTGTGCATTCACATCTCCTGTTCCCTGTTTACATCTGGAACCCCTATGAATATCTCCTTACTGTATGTGTCATCCTTCAGTATATCTTGATTCTAATGGTGGCAATGGCCTTTGATTCACTTTCATTAATAATGCTTTCTTTGGACCTCTTACAAGGTACTGCTTGTGTACATGCATAGTGTGGCCACTAATGTAATCTGTTTGATGTGTTCCCTATACTAAATATTAGTAGCTCAGAATGATTTCCATTGAACATACCTTGCTCTTTTTGGCGAAAAGGGTGGAATCTAGCCTGACCTTTTTAACATCAATGTTTTTTCCTTATCCAACTTTTCTTTGACTGTTGAGTCTTTCAACTTTGATGATTGTACAATATATTTGGATATATTTATTTTTGGCTCCAACAAACAACAAGGTGATGGGTGGAATGCTTGAATTCGTTTTAGCCAGTGATGATCACTCAGGGCGCATCCCAGTCTATCATTTTTTATCCACCATGCCACAATAGGCATAAGCCCGCCTTATGCAAAATTATACTGACACTGTTCACCATGGGAACAGCCAATTCTGAACTGCAACAGACAAAAAGGTGATGGATGGAATACTTTATTTAATTTCAGCCAATCACTGTCACTTGGGCAGCATCTCAGTCCATCATTTTTCATCCACTATGCCATCCTATACAGAGGCCCACCTTATGCAAATCAGCACTGGCTCTGCTCCTCATAGGAATAACCCATTCCAAACTCCTAAGAATGTTTTCTGGGACCAGCTATGAAATCTGAACATGCAAAGAGAAAATGTCCTTATCTTCGAAGTGAGTGTCTTTTGCCACATGAGCCTTTTATCACCCTTCTTGATAAGACCCATCTTCAACATTTGTGATTCTTCTTTTTATGGACTAAATCTTCGTACAAAAAACTTTCAAAGCTTATAACATTCCTTGCCTACCACTGCTGGCCAGTGAGGCAAGGCAAATGCCATGCTAAGTAGTAATCAAATACAAGGTTTCAGATCAACATCCACAAAAACTCCCTCCCACCCTACTTCCTCCTTTCCATTGGTGTTATAAAACCTGGATAATGATGTAGTAGCATCCCAGGAACAGGCTCCCTGTTCTGACTAAGGAGTCTCTCATGTCTCTCCCCAAGTTACTACTTTGTCGATCTAAAGATGTACTCCTCATAACTCCCAGATATCTAGGGCACGTTAACCCCCCAACCTTAGATGAGTGGTAGGACCAAAAGAGCGCACAATCCATGTCAGATGCTTCAGATTTCTGTTCTATTGCAACAAATAGTTGTTACATCTTCAGATCAACAAACAACCTGTGCTGATTTTACACCTGCTCTGGGTGCCATGCCACTTACAGTAATTCCTGGTTCAGGCACTGTCCCACCCACCATTCTACTGAGAGTGTGCCTAAGGTGGACATGACACCTTTCTTTTTCCACACAGCAGGTTGCCTTATGTTCCTGTATGATGTACCTGTCAGCAGCAGACATGCCGGTGCAGTCCATCTTTGCAGCATTCCTCTCTAATTGGGCCGTCTTACAGACAACATATTATGTGCCTTGGGCCTGCTTGGTTTTTTCCTTCCCAGGGCTCCTTGGTGAAGTTGCCAGATAATGTAATATCTGTCAAAGCCTAAGATAGCAATTGCCCTGCAAGTTATTGAAAGTCTTTCCCAAATCAAAGTTAAGACAACATGATGTCCTGTCTTTTGACTTATAAAAGAAAGTGACTTTGTCTACTCTTTGCTTCACAATTCTTCAAGTAGTTGCTGATCTAGTTCTTTGCTTCTGGATTTCTTATTGAACCTTTTCCTGCTTTCCTTGCCCATACTCCTCTGCACTTCAGTCATCTTCAACTCTCAGCCTTGCCGTTTCTGTATCATTGTTCAAGATTGTGACTCCAGTTTCCATTGGCCCAGCTTATCTCCAGCTTAATGCTTGGCTTTTTCTGGAGTTCAAGTCATTTTTGTGGATTGTTTTTGGAGGTTTTTACCCCTTGGGCAGTTTTTCTCCTTGGGGCTCCTTTTGGTAGGCACTATGTGCTAGGGACCTTTCTGTGTCAGCTGAATCGTGGATACTGGAAGGAGTCTACCTTATCACTGGAACACTAATTCTGTGAAGTGTACGCAGTTGAGACTGAGAAATAAATAGGAAACCTAACCAGGCATCGAGACCAAGACACTGGGATGCTCAGTATTCCCTACAATGCAGTTGTATCTTGTCTAGCAGTGCATAATGTAAGTGTTATCTGTCTGCATCTAAGGGACAATAATGGAAAAGTGTGTCTGTTGGGCATACCTACTACAGTCTATTTTGGTAGACTGAGAATGGATGTGTTAAATGCGCAATCAGTGGGTTATAGCCCACTTTCCATAGAGTTTAGTACTTTTGAGCCCACACCACTGACAACAATATTCTGATTGATTTCTGCTCCATTTGTTTAGTCTGTCTGGAGCATAGTACCAGCATATTATTACATTTGAGAATATTTCTCTACCAGTAGGTGTTTTGGCAGTTGCGTGTATCTTCCCACTGTTTGTCTGTGAGTGTGTTCTCTTATTCAGCCTCCCACATGCTCTGCTCATGGGGTTTCTGTAGTGGCTGTTAAAGAAACCACGAGAGGCGGACTCCAAGTAGGTTCTTAGTTTATTGTGTGGAGAAACGCGCCACCGCACCACTCACTAGTACAGAGTCGTCCCAACTGTCTAACGAAGAACTAGAACCCATCCAGCTCCATGACAACAGGGAGATACTGGAGGGAGAGACTAACAAGCACATCTAAATACAACATTATCTCTTTTTTTAATGAAAACAAAAAGAGAACTAGGGAGAGAAAAACAAAACAAAAAAAACAGAGAAACAAAAGAAGCGAAAAATGTTCCGCGAAGGAACCCAAAACAAAACAAGGTTTAACGTAGCTTCCAAGGGAGACGGGTCACACGTGTAGATTTCCTCACAACAGGAGTATTTAACATACAAGGAGGAGACACAATTTGAGACCCACACCCAATGGGACTCTTAGCTTCAATGGGACTCTTAGCTTGAGCACCATGCAAAATGGGACTGGGACTCTTAGCTTGAGCACCATTCAAAATGGGACTGTTTGAACAAGACAAGTCGTCACAACTTCCTTTCACCTTGATAACTTTACCAACATTTCACCAATGTCCACCTTCCACCATGACAGCATTACCACACACCTTCTCAACACAAACAGCTTCACCAAAGGTATCACAACCTTTCCTGACAGTCCTATAATTTTTGACACGCACCAAATCACCAGGTGATATAACAAGCGCTTTAGTCGAATTCGTAGCATTATATCTGGCAGCCATTTTGTCTTGGGCAGTCTTGACACGTATTTCTAACTCAGAATTGTCAAAACGACAAGTAACCTTTTGAGAAACTGTTCTCAACAACCAAGCAGGATAGAGAGTTGAAGTCAGTAACCTTCCCCTGAGGGAAACAAACGGAGCAATTTTAGTGATGGAATGTGGCGTTGTACGATAAAACCAAATCATTGATCTTACATCATTTTCCACATCAAAGTTGTTATTCTTAGCCCACTTTATACACTCCACAACCACACGGTTCATTCTCTCAACTAAACCATTTGTTTGAGGATGTCCCACAGAACTTTTCAAGTGGTTCACACCAGACTCCGACAGAAAAGCACGCATTTAAGAATTGCCAAATTGAACACCATTATCCGAAACTAGGGCTTCAGGAAACCCTTCCCTCATGAAAATTTCTCTAAGGAAGAGAATGGCACAATTTGCAGTGGGGTTAGCGCAAAACCTTACCTCTGGCCATTTGCTATGAAAGTCCATTAGCACAAAATCAAAACGTAGATGATTAGGTAGAAAATTGAAAGGGCCCACCAGATCAATCCCAACCTTCAGCCAGGGTTTTGAAGGAAAAAGGAATACGTTGTAGAGGAGGAGCAGCAATCTTCAGACCGTTTTCTGCACTGGCACAAACACAACACTCCTTGACTCTTTCATCAATATCACCGTCCATAGACGGCCACCAATAATGTAGTCTCAGTCGCCTTTTAGTCATGGTAACCCCAAGATGACCATTGTGTGCACAATCTATCAACTTCACGCGTAACGTCATAGGAGGAACGCATCTCCCATCTCTCATAACAACTCCATCCTCAATAGATAAGTCTTCAGAGACCTTCCAAAAAGGTTGAATATTGAAAGGTACATTCTTTTCGTTTGGCCAACCGGCAACAATATACTCTTTGACTTTCAAGAGAGTGGCATCAGCATTCAGAGCATCTATCCATTCGCTCTCACTGCATCCCCCATTCTCTGCAACATCTATAGCAGCAATAAAACAATCTTCCCTATCTTCTTCCAAATCCAAACGTTTATCATCCATCAAAGGAAGTCTAGAAAGCATGTCTGCTGTGAGATTCTCTTTGCCGGGAATGTGTTTAGTGTCAAAATCGTATTGCAGCAATTTGTTTGTAAGACGCGGTATACGAGGAGTAGCATACTTGATTCGATCACCACTCAAGATGTAAATCAAAGGCTTATGGTCGGTTTGTATTATGAACTTTCTGCCCCAGATATAGGTCCGAAACTTCTCACAAGCCCAATAACAGGCTAAAAGTTCCTTTTCGATCACGGAGTAATTTACTTCGGGATCCCTTAACACTCTAGAAGCATAACTAATTGTGACATCTCTTCCATCAGACTTTTGGGTAAGTACAGCCCTTAAACCATAACAGCTCGCGTCGACCGTGATCGTACAACAGACATTAGGGTCATACGCCATTAAGGTCTTAGCATCGATCATCTCTGCCTTAGCTAAGTCAAAAGTCTGTTGACAAACTTCCTCCCACACAAAAGCAGCACTTGATCTGAGCATGTTACAAAGAGCCTTCATTTTGCTGGCATAATCCGGGATGAAACGTGAATAAAATTCACACATTTCCAAAAATGAGCGTAGCTCATCACGACAGTTAGTCTGTGAGCAAAACGTCGCTAGGAAATAAGCAAGACTTTTAAGGAGAGCGCAAGAGAAAATAAAGAAAAATCGAAGCAGTGGCGCGTGACACAAAGGCTCTTCATCCTCGTCGCCAAAAATAATGTTGTGGCTGTCAAAGAAACCATGAGAGGCGGACTCCAAGTAGGTTCTTAGTTTATTATGTGGAGAAATGAGCCACCACACCACTCACTAGTACAGAGTCGTCCCAACTGTCTAACCAAGAACTAGAACCCATCCAGCTCCATGAGAACAGGGAGATACTGGAGGGAGAGACTAACGAGCACATCTAAATACAACAGTTTCACTTGCTTGCTGCTATTTACTATGAGTTTGAACAGTTCTGATGTAATTTTCTTCTCCCATTCATTCATTCATGAGTATGCACTTAACAAATGTAATCATGTGTTTGGCTGCAAAGTGTCTAATAGATCACGCAAGATCCAATGTTATATTTGACAGTACTTTCATTGTTCAGGCTCTGGTAAGCTATATTCCTTTACGAGCATCTCAAAAGGCATGATGTTGTTTTCTTTAAGACGTTCTCGTACACTGAAGCATCCTCTACCCTTCCATTCATTAAAGAGTTCCTCAGTCATACCCGGTTTAAGTCTAAGTTATCCACAGTGATATCTCAGTGCTGGCAAAAAGGAAGAAATAAAGCCCCCAATTGTCAACAATCACACATGTTTCTTCTCCATTTCCAGTCTTTCCCACTCCACCATTTATCACCGTTGGTTTGTCCATTGCTCTTTAATCCAATTAGAGGTGCCCATCCCGCTGTTCCGCTGTGCAAGATTTACCGATCACCTAGCTATCCGCGGCTTTTAGACAACGGAAATGCTTGGAACAGGAATAAGCCTCCCAGTGTATAGATCCTTCAAACCCCGAAAGGGAGATAAGTAAGAGAATGTGTAGCCAAAGCAAACAAGCCTGAAGGTGTGTAGTTTGTTCCTAGTGGATGGAGATGTTAAATATTGGTGATTTTAGCAGATCGACTTAAATGCCAAAATCCTTGACATATTCTTGAAGTTCGTTCATGAAAGGAGGGATAGAGCAAGTAGGGTTCGTCAGTGAGAGCAATGTCATCAGTGCACATCGTCCGCTTGTATGCGTTTTTTCCCCAAATTGTATCCCAGCAATATTATTGTTTCTATTCATCCTACAAATTATTCTATGGTCAGAGCAAAGAGCAAGGGTACGAGTGGACAGCCCTGCCTTGTTCCCCTACATATGGCAAATGCAAGGAAGGAATGCCTATTCCCCCTTACCATTGTCTTTGGGTCTCTGTATCCTGCTGGCATTCGGCTTTGGGCTTTTGGCCCAAAGTCAAATCTGTCCAGGGTCTGACCAAGGAATTGCCATTTCACGTGTTCAAATTGTTTCGTGGAATCAGGTGATGGGGTTCTTAAGCACTATCTATCTATCTATCTATCTATCTATCTATCTATCTATCTATCTATCTATCTATCTATCTATCTATCTATCTATCTATCTATCTATCTATCTATCTATCTATCTATCTATCTATCTATCTATCTATCTATCTACCTATCCATACATATATCTCTATATATAGATAGATATGTGCATATATGCACCTATATGTACATAAATAAAAAACGTAATATCTTTTAAGTATTAGCCATGCCACCTCAATTGAGCTGAATTTATTGGACCAAGCAAGAGAGGACCCTGGCTAGCTGCTAATGGCTGTGCACATTTTTTCACCACACTTAGTAGGAGTACTAACTGCTCATGATATGGTCCTTACCAAGTTTTGTATATCTGAGTCCTACAACTCTGAGTGGTCCATAGTTCAGGCTCAGCAAAATAATTGAATTCTCCTGCTAGACTAGGTGCAGGTGCCCTAAAAATGTTTTTGGTAAAATAGGTTTGAGTAGCCATCTGGGCCAGGAGATTTCCATTTCTTCAACCTTGCTCTCGCCCCAATTGCTGTTTCCTCCATATCAGCCAATTTCGGATTTTCTCTTCGATTTGATAGAAGGTTTGGTAACCTTGATTGCTGTAAGCAAGATGTCACTTGGTCTGAGGGAGTGTCATCTGCTTCATAATAGTCATTATAGATTACACGCAATGTTATAGTTTTTTCTGCATCGTTGCTTTTTAAGGTGTCGGGGCTTCTTTCACTCTCTTAATTCCATCTCTTGTTATCTTGGCCATCAGGTTACAGGGCAGTAGTCTCACTGCTTTCATATCCCAACTGCAGTAACTTTGTTTGATTCTAAGAAGCATGTATTCTGCCCTGTCTATATCAAGTGCTTTTACTTGGGCACCTCAGTGTCTTGAAACAAGGATTTACTTTTGTGGTTCTCTTATGAATCTCTTCCAGTTCTCTTAATTGGGATTCTAAACAGTTACATATTTCTGCAATAGTGTATTCAGTCTGGAAGAGGCTGAGATGAGACACCCCCGAAGTACTGCTTTCATTGGTTCCAAAGTATGCCCACATCTACTCCTCCTAGGTTGTTAGTCAGTGGGCATGTCTCAAAACATTTGTAATGTTCTTCTCTTTTAGTCCTTTCCTGCATGGAACTTTTGTTTAGTCTCCACCTCTTGTCCACAGGGGGAGGCTGAGTGTGCTGCGGCAGTCAAGAAAATTACAGCATTGTCCAAAAGAGTGATAATTCCCACACCTGCAGTTTGTGTTATAGGAACTAAGAAAAAACTCACAATAACATGGTGTAGCTTGGCAAAAGTCTATGCGCCTCTGAATAAACAGAGACTTCTATTTAATTTGGGTGTTGAAGCTACAATACATCTACCAGGCTCAAGCTTTACACCCAATCATGCCCCCTTCTGGCATACAGGTTGCGTGTATTGATTTAAGTGTGGGCGTATCATTGAGCTTCTCCATAACAAGGTTACGATCACCCCTAAGAATGAAGCCGAGTTCAGCTTTATATGTCTGCCATCATAGATTTCAGAACATTCTGTAGCTGGGAGTTGGCTGAGAGGTAGGAGGGTACATATTAGCAATAGAGTACATTATTGATCCTATTGAAATCTTTAGTTTAGGAACTCATCTGGGGTGATCCAAAAAACATCACAGGCTAGCTACTACTGTAACAGCAGGGTCACAATCCCTGCCATACTGTCAGGGCCTGTAGCAAAATATTGCCAGAGGAACCATTTATTTCTGAGCCTAAACCAGTCTTAGTTGAGCAAGTGTGTTCCAAAACAAAATAGATGTCATAATGCGTCATGTATTTAGAACTGCCAGGCCTTTTGTTTGTGGTTTTACGCCCTTTGTGTTGAAGCTAAAGAAATTCACCACTGAAAGAGAGAAGAAGCGAGGTATGGGCCACTTATCTTGTGTGTGACATCTTGTCTTGAAGGGAATAGCTACATTACCTTGTGCTCTGTGTATGTTACCTATCTCTACCAATCTAATGTGCCTCAACCCGTTAACAAATAGTACAAAGACATTATGGCGGGGTTGAAGGAAGGGCACGAGACCAGACCTTAAGATGTATAGTGTTATCTTTTTTAAGGTTTTCTTTTTCCTCAGTGTGAGTCTTTCCCGGGCCAATATGGCAGGATCCGTTGTAGATTTTGTAGATGGTGGTCTTCTAGAGTCCGGGTGGGTTAAGGGGGTCCTTTCTCTTGCTGGTTCTTTCGTGGAATCTCCAGCGTAGGACATGCGAAAAAGAAAACAAGACTGTCAGGCGATGCTGCTTTCTTATTGTTGTACCCACAAAGGGAGCCCGGGGAGTGGAGGGATCACCGGTGCACGGGGAACAACCTTTATAACGCAACTTTTAGCACGCAGTGCTATTACAACGCAGACTTTAAAACGAAAACCATTACAACGCATTACACTGGGGGGGCGCACTAGAATAGGGAATAATTTTAATTTACTTTCCAACACCTTCCCTAGTGTCCACGGGGACTGGTGTTGGAATAGTAAATTAAAATATTCACTATCCAGCACCCCCCAGTGTAATGCGTTGTAATGGAATGCGTTTTAAAACTTGCGTTGTTACAGCATGCGTGGTAAAAGCATGCGTTGTAACAACGTACATCCCCGGTGCACGTATGTATATACAGCTATAAGGTTTCACTCGTGGGGAAAAAAGGGGTGTGAGGGTACGTGTATTGTGGGGAGCAGGAGCAACAGGGTCAGAATATGTACAAAAGGCGGCCCTTGAGCAGTGGCTACTTTTCCTCGTTTACTCCCTGCCTCCCCATCCAGCCCGACACACGCCGACGTACCTGGCTGAGCCACACTCCTCCTCCTTGAGTGTGGCTGGGCGGTTCGTGGTGACGGTGTCCTCCAGGCACTGCGACTTGCCGCTGCTTTCTGTGAACAGCTCTGTAAGAGGGCCCATAGTCTTTAGCTTGTTCCAAGTCTGATGTAGGGGCTCCATTCTCCATGCCCCACTGTCATTACTGCATTCTTTTCCATCTAATCTGGCTCTAAATGTATGCACCCTTACATTACAGTCTCTGTTGCCGGAGCAGACAGACTGATGAACCCCAGGTTGTGAGTAGAACAAAGGTATAGTAGACTGGTCAGTATGTTTAGTGGCCTGATCTGGGCAATTGGGAGAGGCCCTGAAGAAGATGATGATGAGGTCTTCACAGTGGTCTTGACAGGCAGGCAGAACCACTGCAGAAGACCACCACCCATTTGCTAAATACACATTGGAGGAACAAAAAAATCACTGCTTTCATGGACACGGATTCATCTATGTTTGTTATGGACGCTACCCAATTCTGCCAGCAGCCACCACACCTGAAACTAGCACCAACCCAAGCCAGATTCTATATGTATGGAGGAACGGAACCCCTGCCCCTGAGGGGAGCAGTGGACATGAATATAGAAAGTGAAGGTCAGACAACGAAGGCCAGGTTCCAGGTAACCAGAGGTGACTTTGGCACCATCCGCCGATGCCACACGGTTGAAGACTTTGTGCTGGTGTTCTTCACATAGCTAGTACATGACTTGCACGCAGCGGGCATCCTTGAGGAATTCCCACAACTATTCAAAGAACTGGGGTGCCTCAAAGGACTGAAGATAAAGTTCCACATCAACAAAATCATCTGCTCCGCTGCACTCTGGCACAGAATAGTGCCGGCTAATCTACAGCCATCAGTGGAAAAGGAGCTAGACCAGCTCGAACAACTAGGGGTGATTGAGAAGGTAACAGGACCCACCCCAAGGGTTTCGCCCTTGGTCATAGCTCCTAAACCCAAGCAACCAGGAGCTATCAGACTGTGCATGGACATGCATCTACTGAATAAAGCAATACACCGTGAAAGGCACATAACCCCCACCATTGATGAGATAGTGGCGGACCTCAATGGAGCTTGTTGATTCTCCAAGCCATATCTGAAAACAGTCTACCAGCAGTTTGACCTTGACGAGACAAGCAGGTTTATCACCACCTTCTCGATGCACATTGGACTTTCGGGATCTCATCCGCTGCAGAAGTCCTTTAGAATGTCATCTGAGAAACGATGTCAGGGCTGATTGGCGTCCTCAACGTGATTGATGACATTCTGATATATTCGGGCACACTAGAGGACCACCACATGAGGTTGAGAGCCACGCTGCCGACAATGGCACATTGTGGACTAATCCTTCATCAACAGAAATGCTCCTTTTATGTCAACTCAGTCGTGTTCTTTGGCTGTGGGATCTCCAGCGATGGACTACAAGTAGACCCAAAAAAAGTAGACATCATCAGGTTAGTGGCTGTCCCACGGAACAGATCAGAAGTGAGAAGCTTCCTGGGTATGGCAAATTACTGTGAGAGCTTCATTTCCAAACCTAGCCACCCTGTCAGAACCTCTCTGTGCCCTGACCAAGCACGACCATCCCTGGGAGTGGGTCAGTAGAACCAAACAGGCCTTCAAGAAGGGGAATGTCATGAGGAGGTGGAGATAGGCACATGGGGCACAACATACACTGCATAGTACGGATAAACACAAACTACATCTCCCAGAATCCTGGGAGAAGGCTGGCTAGAGCACATGACTTTTGAATACTTAAGCCCCGCCCTGAAAGTGCTCGGGGCTTGTCACTCGTGAATTCTGCTTTGGAGAAGAAACTACGTGTTTGTCAAGCGGCTATCCTGGATTGTATGAAGATCTGTAGCAACAGCCCGTCGGCGGCTGCTTTGTTCCTATAGGTGTGAAACGCGGTAGCTCCCCTGCCATGAGCCTTTTTTCAGAGTTGTGCTCGAGGAGTCAGCAAGTTCCTCCAGCGGGAGAAACCCCCCTACGCTCAGTGCGTCCCGAGCTCTGGAGCTGACTTCGAACAAACACTGGAAGCGGTATTTGTTTGTTTTGGGAAGCGGGTTACGCTTCAAGGCTTTCGATACCGGCTGAGCTTCACCCGCTCGTGAAGGGAGCAAGGAATGCGAACTCGATTACATAAGCGTGAATATTTATCAAGGACCCCCTGAATGCACGGAAATAGAGTTCCTAGACCAGGGAAAAGCAAATGAATTGGTATGTATCAATCTAGGCAACACAGCAAATTAGTTGGTCGAAATGAACTGAGCTAGAAACATTGGTTTTTTGTAAAAAGGGGGAGGTACAATTTTATTCACAAAAATTCTTTAAAAACACATTGGAAAAAATGTACATTTACAAATTATATTTAACACATATAACTCAATAAATCAGAAATATATAACACCATCATTAAAAAAGGCAATTAATCCAACAAATGAGGTTTACATAAAATAAACACAAATATCATGAGAAAAATGTGGCTAAATTAATCTCTACGCGCGTTTCGGCGAACCAGCGCCTTCTTCTGGAGCAGCCACGATAATATCTAAAAAGAGGGGAAAATACCATAAAAACAGAATATTATGTACATTCTTGCATTGCACTTCTTTTAAAAGCAAAAACAATCCAATGTTGTTCTAATAGTCTCGGACTTTCTATTTTCTTTTGACCAACCTTATTTTATTACAAAGACATTTTTAAAGATTTCATTTCCTTGCCCTAATGATCAACCTGACAAGTCAGCAAAAAGTCAGAAGAGACAATGTCTCATGGTATAGAATTGCTCATTCTGAAATATCTGAAGATAGGAGGGTACTTATATTGGATGTCTAATCGAAGATTTCTGATATTGATATCTCTCTGTCTGATCATGTAAATGACATTAGTGCTAAAGAAGTAGAATACATTCTAATTGATAACGGTTATCTAGAGGTTATCTTACCAAGACCTAAAGATTAGTGTACAAAGTATTTGTATCATAAATAAGGTCACTTACTTTAAGAGCACAAATTATTATAATGCAATTCGACGCTGCAGTCTGGTTTGTCAGTATAACCAGAATCCTTTCTTTAAATGGTAGATGAGGATATTCTAAACCATAGAAAACAGTACATAGACAATAGTTATTATTCTCGCCTACTTTATAGTTTCCTTATGACTGATATTTGATATAAGAATTGGTATATTACCTATTATAATTGTTGATTCAGATGGAAATTCTGTGGTTACTGATGCGTTTAGTTGATCTCGAGTGTTGAATTTAAAATATTTTTTATTTCCTAAAAAGATATTTAGGAGATCTTTTAGTTTAAAGGATCTATAAATCTATGAGGTTTTGTTTAAACTAGATAATAGACAAGGATACAGTATTTACCAAAAAAATAGAGAGCGAACATTTATTTCAAAAGATTGGAAGTACCTTGATTTACAAGTGGAAGTTCGTTTAGACCCGCCGACCGGAAATTAAAATATTGGCCTCAATGATGCGTTTTTATATGAGGACGTCAAGATATGGTCCGCCTGATATGGGGATAGTAAGTGGCGATGATAGCCTAAAGAGTAGATGAAGAAAATTCTAACATCAAGTTCTATATAGTGTAGTTAGAGAGTAACAACTTCTTAACCTAATTATTTCTGCAGAAGAAGGAATGATAGTTACCCTTTTGCTTGTATTCCAATAGATGGTCGATTTCAAGTGGTTTAAAATAACTCCCTGTCTGTAAGATACAAAAAATAGTGGGGAAGTTATATTATCTACTATTTAGTTAAGGTTTACAGGTTAAAAGAGTAACTAGATTAATTGTGCCGCATCAGGGGTTTCTACAGGACTTACCCAATTAGTATCAACAGGGCTCGAAAATTCCGGCGACGGGACTCGGGGGTTCTATGCTCCTTCCTCGAACGATGGCGGTTAAATGGTCTCTCAGCGCGCTGTTTATATACTCTACAAAATTGGAGGAGTGGATTCAGGTGATTTGTGTATGAACACAAAGAAAGGACCACGGATTGGGGGGAGATAGAGAGAGGACCTCTGGCCGCGACCTTTTAGTTACATTAGACGTTGAGTCCCTATATAGCAATATTCCTCTCATTGGAGCAATGGAAGCTACATCCTGGTTCATCGATTCATATAACATCTCTTGCCCCAAATCATTTTTACTGGCATGTTTGAAAATTGTCCTGACTGACAACTTTTTTGAATTTGGCTCACACACTTACCGCCAAATAAAGGGCGTAAGTATGGGCGCATCTGTGGCGCCTTCAATTGCAAATATATATATGGCGGCCTTTGAAGCAAAAAATGTTTACAATGAACTAGCCCCCTTTTTTGAGTCTGTCTCCCATTGGTCCAGATATACATCTACAGTACACTATATAGAACTTGATGTTAGAATTTTCTTCATCTACTCTTTAGGCTATCATCGCCACTTACTATCCCCATATCAGGCGGACCATATCTTGACGTCCTCATATAAAAACGCATCATTGAGGCCAATATTTTAATTTCCGGTCGGCGGGTCTAAACGAACTTCCACTTGTAAATCAAGGTACTTCCAATCTTTTGAAATAAATGTTCGCTCTCTATTTTTTTGGTAAATACTGTATCCTTGTCTATTATCTAGTTTAAACAAAACCTCATAGATTTATAGATCCTTTAAACTAAAACATCTCCTAAATATCTTTTTAGGAAATAAAAAATATTTTAAATTCAACACTCGAGATCAACTAAACGCATCAGTAACCACAGAATTTCCATCTGAATCAACAATTATAATAGGTAATATACCAATTCTTATATCAAATATCAGTCATAAGGAAACTATAAAGTAGGCGAGAATAATAACTATTGTCTATGTACTGTTTTCTATGGTTTAGAATATCCTCATCTACCATTTAAAGAAAGGATTCTAGTTATACTGACAAACCAGACTGCAGCGTCGAATTGCATTATAATAATTCGTGCTCTTAAAGTAAGTGACCTTATTTATGATACAAATACTTTGTACACTAATCTTTAGGTCTTGGTAAGATAACCTCTAGATAACCGTTATCAATTAGAATGTATTCTACTTCTTTAGCACTAATGTCATTTACATGATCAGACAGAGAGATATCAATATCAGAAATCTTCGATTAGACATCCAATATAAGTACCCTCCTATCTTCAGATATTTCAGAATGAGCAATTCTATACCATGAGACATTGTCTCTTCTGACTTTTTGCTGACTTGTCAGGTTGATCATTAGGGCAAGGAAATGAAATCTTTAAAAATGTCTTTGTAATAAAATAAGGTTGGTCAAAAGAAAATAGAAAGTCTGAGACTATTAGAACAACATTGGATTGTTTTTGCTTTTAAAAGAAGTGCAATGCAAGAATGTACATAATATTCTGTTTTTATGGTATTTTCCCCTCTTTTTAGATATTATCGTGGCTGCTCCAGAAGAAGGCGCTGGTTCGCCGAAACGCGCGTAGAGATTAATTTAGCCACATTTTTCTCATGATATTTGTGTTTATTTTATGTAAACCTCATTTGTTGGATTAATTGCCTTTTTTAATGATGGTGTTATATATTTCTGATTTATTGAGTTATATGTGTTAAATATAATTTGTAAATGTACATTTTTTCCAATGTGTTTTTAAAGAATTTTTGTGAATAAAATTGTACCTCCCCCTTTTTACAAAAAAACAATGTTTCTAGCTCAGTTCATTTCGACCAACTAATTTGCTGTGTTGCCTAGATTGATACATACCAATTCATTAACTCGATTACATAAATCATCCGGGTGTCCACGGAACAGTTTGTAACATTATTTTGTTTTTGGAAACGTACTAAGTGGTTCTGGGCTGAGGAACCGCTTAGTCACTATTTTTACAGAAGCAACCAGATCACTGCTTGAAGAGCAGGACACATCTGAACATTTGTTTATGTACTTTGGAACTTCGCAGAAAGAATACAAAGCGCATGGAAGCACTTTATTGAGGTTATTTGCACAGTTTATTCAGTCACTCTGGGGAGTGAAATATGAGGAATACTCATGAAATGGAATAACTTGTCATTAACCAGGAATCATACTGCAAGAAGACATTGCACAGGTTACCAGCCTTGAGGATTATCTACGGACAGATAAGTACCTCATCCTGTAATGAGTCAGGACTATTTATTTTTCAATATTTACTTTATTTTTCTATTTTGTGCCTTTTTTCATTGGGAAAAGCAAGCTGTGTAATAAGTGATTCCATAACACATAAGGGTATATGTTGGGTCTATGAATGACAGCAGTGGGGTAATCTCATGTGTGTGTTGTGTTTTCACTCACAGGGCCGACGGGGGGATTGCAGGAGAGTGAGTTTACATCTTCAGAGGACATCCCTATTCTGAGCCTTCCAGCAACTATGTTATTGTTTTTTTCGTCCCTTTTTTCCTTCCCCCTGTAGTGGTGCAGTGTGTATATACATATACTCCTAGGTATCTCCGTATAGGGGGAGGGATTAATTACCGGCGCCATCGTTCCTGCTGTATTCGGCTGTAAGGTTAGTGTGTAACCTTATTCTGTCTGACAGGGAAACAGGCACTTCTAGATGAGGCAACAATGGGCTACTTTAATCCCCGGCGCAGAACAAAGCTGATTGTGGACACAAGCCCTGTAATCCTGTGTGCTGTCCTACTACAATAAAAAGTGGAAGGGTAATGGCTCCCCATTGCACATGCAATGGGGAGCACATAAACATGCTACGCCCAAATTGCCCAAGAGGCACTTGTAATCCTATGAGCATGTTATCACTTTTACCTATACTTCTGCCGACAGATGTTTTGAGTGTTTACCGACCACAAGCCTTCGGTTTCCCTCTTCGCCGGCACTGCCAGGAACAGACCGCCATGCATTGAATGCTGGGCTGTGAACTCCAACCACACTCTTTCAAAGTCATATACAGACAAGGCATAAACAATCCAGCTGATAACCTGTCCAGGAACACAGCGACAACTCATGGCAACACCAACACCTCAGAAGACGAAGGCGCTGAAGTGTTTGTGAGAATGATAGTCCATGAGATTTGTCCAAAAGCACTGTCCCTGGAAGAAATTCAAGAGGCCACTGAAAGTGTCTCCAGCATAGTCAAAGCCAAGGAGGCACTATGCAAATAATAGTGGCAAAACTTCCTAGATGGCACAAAAGCCATCACTACCGAAGAACAAACAACAATGAGTCAACTGTGGAGAGTGTGTGATGAACTCATCACAAGTGGTACAGGATTCCTATTACAAGGAAGCCAAATACTGATGCCACTGAACTTACGGGAGAGATTTGTTGAATTAGTGCACCAGCAGCACAAAGGAATTGCGAAGACGAAGACTCACCTCAGAGACAAGGTGTGGTTCTCGGGGAAGGACAAATGGGTCAATGAACTGGTCCGCGAATGTAACTCTTGCGTCATCACAAGTGAGGACACAACAAGCTCACCAGTGATCACTGAAGAAGCCTGCACAACCCTTTGGTCATGTTTTAGCATGGACTTTGACAGTTTCTCCGACGGCAGTCTCACTGTTGTAATGATGGACAGTCACACCAAATACCCCATGGTAGAACTGGTACGCTCCACAGCATTCAGGAACATCAATTTTGTGCTTGAAAAGATATTCACATCACTAGGGATCCCGAAAGAAATGAAAACAGACAATAGGCCCTATTTCAAGGACAAGAGTTGCAAACTTACCTGCTGAGTTTGCATATACAGTCTAGAAAGATAACTCCACAGTGGCCCCAGGCTAATGCCGAGCAAGAGAGCTTAAAGCATAACCTTAATTGAGCACTCAGAATCGTGGGTAGAGAGTGGAGAAGATGCAGAGTGCAGCCTGCACTGGTTTTTGAGAGACTAGCACCAAACACCACACAGTACCATAGGGTGTGACCCCAGCGGCCTGCTCATGAGAAGATGTGCTTGAGACATTATCCCAGCAGGGACTAACTGGAGTCCAACAGTAATAGACATCCAAGCCATGCAGGAGAAATGTCAAGCCACAAATAACAAAGCCAGTAGAGATCAGTGGGCTGTGATCTCAAACCTCACCGTTGGCGACAAGGCGATCCTGAAGGCTAGACACCCAGGATGGAAATACTGCTCTCCTTTCGAAAAGGAGGTGTGGGAAATCAACAACATCCCAGGGACAATGGTAACAGCTTGACATGGCCAGACAACTGTATCAAAAAATATCTCCTGGTTCAAGGGAGTCAGATCCATGCCGAAGTGGCAAGAAGACAACCAACACCCATGCACCAGAAACTGACACTCAAGGTCACCACATGGACACTTCAATAGCCAGACCTGAACCAGTGGTAAAAGCTGCATCGATCTCAGACCGATGCCCACCCGCTAGCCGAACGAGCATGAACGATGAACCAGCCAGGAGCCAGGGGGAGAGTGATCACAGCTAGAGGTATGGATTCCGGGCCCAATCTAGTGCCTAGCCAGAGTCTGAAAGATCACATATGTTTTGTTTCAGTCAGAGAACTGACTCATTATTGGTTCATGTTTTTAAAAGTTGGGAGTGATATAGTGTGCTACCTGGCCTCTAGTATGCAATGCTATCCAGGCATAACCGATGGGACAGGTGAGGCCTGAAGGTATAAATAATGGCAAGGTGAACGCTAATGGTTCACTCCGCGATCAGTGATAATTGCTTGTGTATGTATCCGCTTACGAATCGTGCCACAGCCCGCACCACACGGCCTGGGAATTCCACACTATCCGTCTCCTTAGTCATTGCCTTCTACTCCTTTCTGGATTACCTGGGTCTGATGTCTAATACATCTACTGGGATTTCTGTGTGAGAACTCAAGGTCACAAGTTTGAATCTTCGCAACCTTACTCAGACTTTCACCCTTACAAGGTTGATACAATGAAAGTTGTTGGTGAATGAGCACTTCTATAAATATAAAACACTTAGGTTTTGTGCTTCTGTGGGTCCACGCTTAGCTGGTGGCATTTCCTTGTGGTCTGCTTTAGTGATCTCTGGCTGCAGCCTGTGGTTTTGTGTTCTGCTCTACGGTAGGACGTTCTGTGGCCTTTGTCTGGTTGCTGCTCTTTTCTTTTTGACTATATTTCAGTTTGAGTACTTATCCAGGGGCGCAGTGGTCTACTTTTTCTGAAACAGTGTTTCCACCATAAGGCATGTGTTTATCTGCCAGGTCAAAGGTTTCCATCGCAGTGGTCCCTCTGCAAACCACTCTTCCTAGGTCAGTAAGATAAGCTTGTTCAAAATACCTGCTTAAGTGATAAGCTGGTGCTTTTCAAATAGGGAATTCCTCTTCTGCACTATTGCCTCATGTCCTGTGAATCCTCGACTGGTGTTCTTAACCCACCCCAAGTGGGCTACTTGGTCCAACGTGGCCTCTGCGGTTACCCACCTCCCTTCCCCGGACCCTAGCCTTCATTTCAATGAGCTGCTGAGCTCTATGATGCTATGATGGGGATAAAAGGCTGTAGTTTTATCACATGTCAATGTCATGAATCATAGGGTGAATCATAAATCATATTGGTAGTTCGTTAATCGAATAAACTTGTCCGCCATTCATAAATTACTCGTCATAATCGTAAGCCGGTTTGGCAGCACCATAAACCATTGACAGCGCCATGATACTACTCCACTTCTCGTCTGTGCGCTGGATGTGGGGTTCTTCAGGTTGAAGGCAGCTGCTTCTAGGCTTATCCTGCTACCAAAGTGTGACATATGATACCCTTATGAACATGCACAGGCTGCAAGTGCTGTGTCTGCTTAGTGAATATCCCCATGTGGCTCTCTGTTGCCCCTTGGTGTCCCCGCCATCAAACAACCCAAGGACTACGAGTATAGCAACTCTTTCCTTTCCTTTCAGCCTCCAGACTGCCCATAGATGTTTGTGTTAAATGGTGCTGTTTTCTTTGCTGTTCCGGTCCTTTGCACATTCTCATCTGCGACACCCACTGTCTTTCAGGTGCAGGAGGGCTGGTCAGCGTCTATAGGTGTATATTGCCTCGACAGACTCAGCCCTAGGCTGGTGAGAGTTGAACCCTTGTAATGGTATTGGCTCTTTTGAAGGATGCCCTCCAGCAGTGCTTAATTTGTAAAATATGAAGTGCAGGTGCTGAAATGTTTGTTGGAGGCCGCCCCCACTTTTACTGGCTCCACCCACTTCCTCCACTGGCTCTACCCACATCCTCAACTGGCATTTAAGAAAGCCAGATTTTCATGTATATAGCCAGGTTATCATCTCCTTCCTCCAGGATCAGGGCATATGACCTCTCTAAAGGAAACGGAACGCGTAGGCTGTGCTTGTGAAAAAAAATCTATGATGGTTAAAGTATGCATCTGATGGATGTTTCAATCTTGAATAATAAGACATTTTTTTATTTTGAATCTCAACTGAACATGTGTTTGGATATAACAATAATATGATACAAAGGTATTTAAATGTTTACTTATTGGAGTTGCTGAGTGCATATTATATTGGAAATATTTTGCAAATACTCACATGTTGACCCAAGTGGGGTTTTGGGAGCAGCGGACCCAGAAATGATTGCACCAGTAAAGGGACTTTTAAAAAGTGTATTGGACAAGGGGTATGAACACTGAATTTAAGTATATGGAATTATATGGAATACATCAGCTGCTGCTGTGAATTGGCAAATGCCACATTGTGTATCAGTAGTATGCCCGGAAAGCTTTTATACTGGCTTGGCTTTGCAGGCATAGAACTTTGAAAGTGAATTATGAAAAGTTGTACATTTACACCTTTGCACAGAAGTACGTTTGCAGGTGGGCAGTTGAAATTACACGCATTCTACGGGAAACATCCTATACAACGAATTTCTAACAACACCTTACTTTTATAACGAAGTCTTAACAACGAACCACAACACTTCAACGAAGTCCGGAACAACGAAGTCTGGAACCACGACTCTTCAACAATGTCCGGATCCATGCTGACGTCTTGTTTGTATCCGGGAAGAATGTTAGGCATGGCACTTCTTTCCGCCCCCACCAAACCTAATCTGCACTTTGATTCGCCAGTGTTCGAGTATAACGTCACTATTCTCCGCTCCCAACTCTTCTGAATTGAACAGTATACTAACTGGAAATGCCTCACATTATTTGGACATGGCACTTTTGTTTTCGCATAATAATTAGCACAACATGGGAATAGCGGGGCATATTACCAAGCAATAGCGATAATTATCGCTATTGCTTGGTTAGAGACAAAAATTTACCGCTGAGCTGCAGCGATTTTTACCTAGGTTTATCGCAAATGCGATAAAAATCGGCCGCAATGCATGAATATCGCTGAAAAGTCCGCGATATTCATGCATTACCGAGCTAATGCTCTTAGCCATGTTATCTACCTCCCATTGGATTACATGGCTAAGAACTGCTCAGGGCAGGTGTTAGCTTTTGGGGATATTCGCGCTTAGCGTGAATATCTCCATAAGTTGGTAATAGGAGATAGCGATGTTAGCGACTGTTTCCAGTCGCTAACATCTTGGCACGCCCACTTTGCATGTCATTAGTGATAAATATCACTGACATGCAAAGTGGGGCCCAAGATGGTCGCTATCTCCTACTAGCTGTCGCTAACTGGTGTTAGCAACAGCTAGGTAATAGGGAGATCATTTTATCTCCGCTTTCTTGGCTTTTAAAGCCAAAAAAGCGGAGATAAACCCCCTTGATAATATGCCCCAGCATCTTTTGGAATTAGTATTCAGGAAGTTGTGAAATATGTTGGAGTGTTACATCACTCATCTCCGTCCCTTCACCCTTGATAAAAACAAACAAAAGATTGATGTGCAACAGATTAATGTGAGGCATTTGTAGTTTCACTACTGTGCAGTTTGGAAGGGTGAAGGGGCAGAGATGAGTGACGTAACACACTAACACTGCCGAATCAAGGTGAAGATGAGGGGTAGGGAGGCGGAGAGAAGAGACGTGCAACACATGCTGCCTTCACTTGCGTTGGTGCTTCTAGGATTTAAAACAATTTCATGGCAGCACACGGCAAGTAAAAAGCTGGACATCCTGAAAACGTATGCATGTGATGGAGCGAGTTTCAGAATTCATTTTATTCTGACTCGCGAAGTTAATTCTCTGTAACATGAACTAATTTATTAATGAATTGTTGCAGGATTTGTTTTATTAATTCAACCTAGAGTAAAATTACATTCACAAACACGTGGGATTAACATTATGTGCTCTTGTTGCATTTGCGAGTTTGTCTTGTAACACATGATTAATATTGTCTTGTTCGTCCTATTGTCCTTGTCACTATTAATGCGGCTGATCATTTTATGGCATGTGCTTTCATTATGTGTGCTTATGTGTTTGTCTTATGTTGTGACTGTTTATCTATGTTTTGTTTGTCAATCTTTTTACTTTTTCAGATATATAAAGAATCCAGCTGGACATTAAGAAGAATGGTAGATATTAAATGTGCTGCTTTATTTGTTTGCTTCTGCTAGGTTGCATTTATTAATGGGTTAATTATTAGCAATGAAGGGTGGGTAACAGAAGGGTTTATTTTACTTGAATTAATCACCTTTTTGTGTTTGTTTAAATACTAGCTCGAGTGAAAGGTTTGAGGCCTAGTCCTAATGAAAGTTGGTTGGCCTGACAAAAAGGAGCTGAGTTCGACAGTGACGGTGTTGTCATTGAAAAACTTCCACGGACACGTGCAGAAGCTCAAACAATTGACGATCAGTACATCAAGCTCCGAAAGCAAAAGCGTCAAGGCCAAGGAAGCGTGTAGAGGCAGCTTGGCTAAAATCCTGGAGGAAATAAATTTGAACTTTTAGTTAAATGTTGCGACTCTGGGAAGCCAATGTTGCTTCGTGTCAATGGACAATGATATAATGATGTCACTGAGACTGATGCGTTGGCCTTTTGGTGGTCTGATGGATGACAACCAATTAGGTTGCTGCTTTTTCCAAAAATATTGTTTCTAGTTAGATTAGTGAGTAAGAAAGGTATAAAAATCTGGCCTCTTGAGGGGAGCGGGCTTACTGTTTCCTGAGGGCGAAGTGCTGTCCGTTTTCCTTTGGACACGTAAGGCATGTTTACTTAATAAATGTTTTATCATTTTCAGGTCAGAAAGCTTATCATAGGGTTTTAGGTTGATGTTTTCCTTAATTCATTATTTATGTGCAATGTTGAAGTGCCAGACCTTTTGAGCCAATAATCTAATGATTAAAACTGATTTAATAAAAATGCTTGGAATTAATAAATGAGCTAATAAATATTTTGAAACTTTGAGACTTTAAAAATAAAAGACTTAAAACGTCAAGCTGGTCTTGATTATTTAGTTGTTACCATTAGCTTAATTCCATTGGCCTCAGTGGTCTAATTAATGTTTCTTTGATAAATCTATGGAGATAAATGTTATACTGCCGTTGTAAATATGTACATATGGGTTTGATAGTGTGAATAATTAGGCCACATGATTCAGCTTCATGATTTTCTGTCTCGGCTGCATGGGCCTTGGTATTGATTAATTTGGTGAGTATTAGGTAGTGAATGGTGACGTATATGAGACAGAATTTCTATAGTGACGCGGGATCAATTCTTTTGGTAGCAGATTCCGGTTGCTATGGTAACATACATGTTACATGTAAATTACATAGGATACATGTCTAAAAAATGTTGTTAGGTTTGTTCACTTGTCGTATGTAGTCGAAAGGATTTTTTCCAGCAGTGTGAAAAATTCCTGGTTATTTGCCGGCAAAGAGTAGTGTGACTAGAAGAGTTACACAGTGCATTTGTTCTGTTTCAAAATTGTGGTATAGAATATATCACATGTTGTGGACGTACAACACAAGTTTAGGGACCTTAGATGTGACTGGTTGAATGTAATAGTGAGGATTGTCTATGAAATCGTTGCATTAAGCATAGGGACCTGGTGAGCCTGTTTTAAAACTTTTTGTGAAGAGAGTAATAGGATTTATCCAAGCTTGAGTGAAGGGTAAGATAGCGTTGTCTATTCTTATTAACGTTTGACGTTTTCTGTGGTTGGTTCAAGTCCTGCCAAGATTTCGTGTTTGTATGATTAGGGTTTCCGTAATGAATGCGTGAATGATCGTATAGAAATAGCGTCGTCTATTTTATGCGGAGAGAGAGTTCTGAATGTTTGTAAAACTATCACTTTGTTAGCGAAACAGACGAGTGGTTTGTTTATTTGTAGTTACTAATTAAAATTCATTGGAAAGTATTGTTTACAATGGCGCCGTGAAATTTTTTTGTGAAGGAGGGGTGAGTTTACGGAGTAACACGCAGAGAAGCTGCAGCGGCAGTGTACGTCATTTCGGTTTGCGCTGTGATTGGCTAACATACGTCACAGAAAGCGCACTGATTGGTTCACGTGACAGTGACGAGCTGGTACCAGATTGGTTAGCTCTGAATACTGTATTTCTATTGGTGGAGCAAGGTGGTGACGTGGCTTAACCTGATTGGCTTGTTGGTGTCTTTCGCACACGGATTGGCTGGAATAGCGGAACACTAAGAGAACATTTCGAAGCTTTCGGAATAAACGATTTTGATTTAAAACATGAGTTATTGGAACGATATTGAGATAAAGAAGCCTTCATGGTTTCAGAAAGTGAAAAATTTATTTAAACCTGACTAGAAAATTGAAACGCGTGGTGGTAAATTACTTCATAAGTACAAAACACCCGCAGCCTATATGGAAGGCAAATATGGCTATCATACTGTAATTTGGTTTGACAATTGGAAGCATTATACTAAAAATGATGGCGTATTGGCCTGGCCGGAAGATGGGTCATTTAATATGAAAGTTTTGAGAAACTTGAGAGGAAAAATGATGGATCTTGTACCGAAGCCTAGATCTACACAATTTGAAGCATTGGTTGAATGGGAGGTTGAGATGATGGAACTTGAGCGTGAAAGCAAATGCTTGGCACCTAGAAATTCAAAGTATATTCTAAATAGAGAAACACATGAAGACAAAGTGAGACGCTGGAGAAAGGCAGACATGTATGATGGTCTGTATCCAGTGAGAATAATGATTACTGAAGATCTAGAACAAAAGAAAGCTGAAAAAAGACTTGATGAGGAATTAGATGATGCAGTTTTAGAAGACATTTATGCTACTAAAAGCAAACCGCCACCTTATCAAGTAGATTCTCAATCTACCCCGAGAGTTTCTACAGGAACTTCTCCAAGTGCACCTCCTAGAGAAGCTGAGGAAGGTTCTCCCAGATTTTTAAAATTACCTGAAAGAGTAGGGTCAATAAATAATTGTAGTACACCTAGAGAAAATAGATTTCCCCAACAGGAAAATAATTTTGTGAGAAATCAGGAAAGAATACCTGCTGACATGCCAGAAATTTCTAGTTACAATAAAGCGAAGGAAGATTTAATTCAACAATTGACAAAGAGCATGGAAGCAGTGACAGTACCAGTAACTATTGGTCCTGTTGTACCAGTTTTCGATCAAGGAGAAAATAGACATTCTGCTTTGACAGTTCCACTAAATGCAGAAATTCAAAAAGTGGCTGAAAGATTTTATTCGGAACTTTCAGAGATTCATAGAGAAAAATCTACGATGCCAAATTTAACTTTAATTGGGAGTCTGTCAGGTTCGCAAACACCATCTGTGGCAGAATCAGATCCAGGTCTGTCAGAGAGAAGCCTAAACAGAATAGATTTAACCCAAAATGCATTGTCCCCAGAAGCTTTTGATTATAAAAAGCTTGATGTTGCAAAATTAAAAGCTGATTTAGAAGAATTAATTATTGGCACAATTGGTACTGACAATTTGAAATTGTATCAGGATGATGAACTTCTTTTTATTTGTAAAAGTATTCAGTGGAAAACGAAAAACAGGTATGAACAACTGGAAGAAATGGCTGCTGAATTATAAATTGATTTGAGTAAACAGAAACATTTGCAGAAACACTACAGAGTGGATTTTTCTGAAAGGGATATTGACAATCTCAATGCTGCTGGAAGAATGGCCCATATAAAAGAATTAAAAAGTTTTCTCAGAAAACTAGTTGAATTAGGTAAATAGAGAATAAAATGGTCAAAGAATAAAGAACAGGATAAAAGGTTGAGAAATGAAGTGGTTTCAGAATTTCCAATGAGGGAAATAGCAGGAGGAGGGTATGTGCATGTTCCTTGGTCCAGACAGGATATTCTGCTGTTTACCAATGATTTCCCTCGTCTGAGAGAGAAGCCAGTTGAATGGTATCGACAGGTAGACAGATTTATAAAAGTGTCAACATTTCTGTGGATCGATCTGGATGGATTCTTTGACATTATTGTCCCATCAGATCTTTGGACAGAATGCAAAATTTCTGTGGATTGGCCAAAAGAAGAACCTGCCCGAGACACAATTACAGGTGCCCCATCAAAAGATGTCATGGACATTTATAATAAAGTAATTTATTGGTTGAAAGGGAAAATTCCCCCGAAAGAAGTGGACTGAGTTAAAATTGACAGAACAAATCAGGAACCAAAAGAACCAGTTCACTCATTTTATAAGAGGTTACTGTTAGTCTTCAAACAGTACAGTGGCTATGAAAAATTAAGTGAAAAGGACATGAGCTACTTTATTTACAGATTTGTTTATGGCCTGAGACCTGAAATTGGTGAGATGATTAAAAACGGGATTGTGTGCTGGCAATCACTTTCAGTTGATGACATTCTGAGAAAGGCGAAATATTGCAGTGACGAGATAGATGCAAAGCAGAAAAACCTCAAGGAAAAAGCAATGTGGGCACAAGTGAAGGTAGCAGAGCAGCAACAACAGCAGTTAGCTTCTATGCAGCAGCAGAATCAAGGCAAATTTAAGAATAATTTTAATAATAATAACAAGCCTAAATTTAATATGAATGTTGAAGAGCTGAAACAAAAGCTCCCATGTTTTAATTGTGTCGAGATTGGACACTGGAAGCGCAAGTGTGAAAACCCGCCCAGAAATTTTTAAAATAATTCTTTCAATCCACAGGTGCAGTGTGAGTTAAATCAGCAGCAACAGCAACAGCTACAGCAACAGTTAAACGAGTTAAGTCAGCAGCGACAGCTACAGCGACAGGTAGCAAATCAGCAGAGCCAGATTCAGCAGAACCAGATACAGCAGAGCCAAATTCAGCAGAGTCAGGTACCACAAGCACCATTCCCTAATAGTGCTAATGCCCAGAGATTTACACCCGAAACAGGTTTCTGTGGAGGTAATCAGGTAAATAATGTGTCAAGAGTTAACATGTCAAATGCTTCTCAATTTTGGCTGAAAGATAAAGAAGAGAGTGATTCATCAGAAGATTATTCATGACGGTGCCTGAGAGAGGAAGAAGAGTGTGTGCTTGGACCCACTCTTGAGGTAGATCAGTCTGGTCCATTTGTAAATGGTAAAGTGAATGACGTTGATATCACTTTCCTTGTGGACACAGGTGCTACCCGTTCTACTGTTAGATCAGCAGAAATAGAAAATCTTCCTCTCTCTGGTGAGTCCATCCAAGTTGTAGGTGTAGCTAATCAGCAAATTAAAACAAGTTTAACAGAACCAGTTAAAGTGGAAATCGGAAATTACAAAGATAAACACAGATTTCTAGTTTGTGACAGCAGTTCTGTGAATCTGTTGGGTCGTGATATATTATGCAAAATGAATTGCAAGATATATTGCTCAACTGATGGCATTGAAATGCAAACATCAGAAGAAGATGGGCTTTATAAATTGACAATGTTAATGTTTGATGAAGAAAAGACATTACTGTTTCCTGTTTTTGATAAAAATGATTTGCCAGAAGAGCTCAAAAAGCCAGTTAATCCAGAAATTTGGGACCTAACTGGGAATGACATGGGTCTTATGAAAAATGTAGATCCAGTAAAAATTACTGTAAAGCAGTGAATAGATTTTCCAAATGTTCCTCAATACAAAATGAAAGCTGAGACAATTGAAGGTGCCATTCCAGTGATTGAAAAATTCATAAGTCAAGGTGTGTTAAAAGAAATTGAGAGCAGCCCATGTAATTCACCGATTATGGGTATTAAAAAGCCAAACGGAACATATAGAATTGTTCAGGACCTGAGAAAAATTAATCAAATTGTTGTTCCATGTTGCCCAATTGTTCCAAACCCTGCTGTAATTCTTTATCAGATTCCGCATGATGCAGAATGGTACACGGTCATTGACCTGTGTAATGCCTTCTTTACAGTTCCATTGCATCCAGAAAGCCAGCAAATTTTTGCATTTAGGTTCCAGAATCGCATCTTAGCATGGTGTCGTATCCCACAGGGGTATACTGAGAGTCCATCTATCTTTAATCAGTTACTAAAGAAGTCTCTGGAAGATCTGATATTGCCTGGTAATTCTACACTGGTACAGTATATTGATGATTTGCTCGTGGCAGCAAAAACACGAGAAAATTGTGTAACTGATACCATTACTCTTTTAAATCGATTGGCAGATGAGGGACATAAAGTGTCACCTAAAATTGCAGTTTTGTAAACAAGAAGTAAAGTACCTTGGTCACAGAATTGCAAAAGGAACAAGACAAGTGACAATTGAGAAAATTAAAATGATTCGAGCAATTCAGCCACCGACAACACAAAGACAGGTCAGAATGTTTCTGGGAATGGTTGGTTATTGTCGACAATGGATTAGTGGATTTTCGGTAATTGCGAAACCACTCCAGAGACTAACAAAAGCTGACATAAAAGATCCAATCAAATTGTCAAAAATTGAACTGGAAGCTTTTGAACAAGTAAAAAGAAGCTTATGTGAAGCTCCAGCTCTGGGTATGCCAGATTATGAAAAAATATTTTGAATTGTACTGCAGCGAAAGGGAAGGATGTGCATTGTCGGTTTTAATACAGAGACACAGAAAACTGAGGAAGCCAATTGCATATTTCTCAGCTGTTTTGGATCCTGTTGCAAAAGCTTTGCCAGGTTGCTTAAAAGCAGTGGCTGCAACAAGTGTAAGTCTTGAACAAAGTGAGGGTATCATTATGGGATTTCCTGTAAAAGTATATGTACCTCATTCAGTTGAAATTCTTCTTACCAGAAGTAAAACTCAACATTTGACAAGTAGCAGGCTGACAAAATATGAGAAAACAAGTCTGGGATCAGATAACGTTTCAATTGCAAGATGCGTGAACTTAAATCCTTCCACACTATTGCCAGATGGAGTCGTTACTCAGGTAAATAATGAAAATGACATTGATCATGAATGCCTGGATGTTGTAGATTACTGTCCAAAACCATGACAGGACATAAAAGATGTTCCTTTGCCTGAATCAGATTTAGTGTACTTTGTGGATGGGTCTTGCTTGAGAACTGATGAAGGGATTCTGAGAGCAGCATATTCTGTGTGTACAGTTTCAGATGTTGTTGAAGGTTCACCTCTTGATGGAATTCGTTCTGCTCAGATTGCAGAGCTAATTGGTCTAATTCAAGCTTGTGAAAAGGCAGCTGGCAAAAAGGTAACCATAGTGACTGATAGTCAGTATGGGTATGGCGTAGTTCATGACTATGGACAGCTATGGTCTCAAAGAGGTTATTTGACCTCTGCAGGTACGCCAATCAGAAATGCGAAATTGATCAAGAGATTGATTGATGGCATTCAGTTACCAGAGCAAATTGCTGTTGTCAAGTGTGCAGCTCACAAGAAAGGTGATGATTACATCACTAAAGGAAATGCATACGCAGATGAAATTGCAAGGTACTGCGCAAAGAACAATTATCCAATCAATCGGGAAAAAGACAAAAGTCACATGTTGAATTCTCTCATGCTAATTTCTGTAGTTGAAACATGGCAGGAGGTTAAAGAATTACAAGATGAGACAGATGATGAAGAGAAAAACTCATGGTTAAAAGCAGAATGCAGACAGCGAGAGGAAGATGGAGTTTGGGTTTACAAAGATGGAAGGCCTGTAATGCCAAACTGCATGATTGCTGACATGGCACGGATGTACCATGGTACAGGGCATTTAGGGAGAGACTCAATGATTAGACTATTCAGAGAAACATGGTCCAGTCCAAAATTTAGAATCATTGCAAAGTCACTTTGCCAAAGATGTTTGACCTGTCAACAGATGAATCCAAATAGGAAAACTGTTGTAAGCATGGGAACCATAGGACGGGAGGGTGGTCCATTTACCAGATTGCAGATGGATTTCATTGAGATGCCATTGCACAACAGGCTAAAATATGTGCTTGTGTTTGTTTGTCTGTTTTCAAGATGGGTGGAAGCTTTCCCAACTCGTCACAATGACTCAGTCACTGTGGCAAAATTGCTTTTGAGGGAGATCATACCTAGGTACGGATTTCCGGTAACCATTGAAAGTGATTGCGGAACCCATTTTGAAAACAGATTGATGAAATTGATTTGTAAAGCTTTAAACATTGAGCAAAAGCTGCATTGTGCATACAGACCAGAAGCATCAGGTGTTGTTGAACAGATAAATGGAACTATCAAAAACAGAATATCAAAAATGTGTCTAGCCACAGGAGTGAAGTGGACAGATGCTCTTCCACTTGTTCTGATGTCGTTGAGAAGTACTCCAGAGAAAAAGACAGGCCTTAGTCCCCATGACATTCTAATGGGTAGAGTAATGAGGCAAGCATTTGTTCCAGTTGGCAAACTTTTGAGTATTAATGATAGTGCGATCATTGAATACTGTCAGAATCTTTCTGATGTAGTTAATTCTGTATTTCATCAGGTGGGAACAGATATAATTTCAAAGGAGAAAGAGCAAGCACATGATTTGTTGCCTGGAGACTGGGTGAGGACTAAAGTCCATCGAAGAAGAAACTGTTTAGTACCAAGTTGGCAAAAAGCAAGACAAGTCATTTTGGTCACAACAAATGCTGTCAAGTGTAAAGGGCTGAAAAGGTGGGTGCATGCGAGCCACACAATTCGTGTACCACCTCCTGAGAATCCTGATGAAGACAGTTAAGCAACAACTGATTCAGATTCAGAAGGAGATCCAGAAGATCCCGAGTCTGATGATCAGCAAGAAAATCAACATCAAGAAAATCTAGATGAGAATCAGAACTTGAATAAAGAAGATCTGAATATCGATACTGGAAATCAAGGTGTTGATGAAGACTTGCTAGAAAAAGAATCTCAAAAAGAAAAAGGAGATTCAGGAGCAGAAGATTCTGAGAAAAAAGAAAATCTAATCCCGGAGAGTATTGAAAAGCAAAGAAGTAACTTTGTGTTCAGGAGCAAGAAACCTGAAACTGGGAAGCTAAAGGTGATTCCTGAAGAAGAGGAAGAATTACCTAGTACCAGCAGTAAGGATGATGTTGTTCCTAATGGAGTGAAGCTGCCGAGTAAAGAAGTTCCTAGGTACAGATTTGAATTCTCAGATACAGACACTGATGAGAGTGATGAAGAATCTGAAATAAGAAAATTCAGAAAAAGAGCTTGGAAAGCTGAATGTAACGAAAACTTGCCAAAGAAGAAGATCCTGAGGAAAAGAGATATTTGGCCTGAAGATAATTTGAAATTCAAACTGGTGAAAAAATCAAAAGAGCAGATCAACGAAGTATCTAGTCAGGGAGGTGACTCTGATAAGAAAAACGAAAATAAAAAGATTGAAGTGATCACTCGAAAGACAAAAAGAGTAATAATGCCAAATCAGAAGTATAAGTCCCCAGAGTGGACCTATATTATAATACCGCCAATTGTTAAGGTGGAAAGCAGTAGCCAGGAAGATTTGGAAGAAGCTAGTGACAAAGATTGATGTTGTTTAAATTTTAGATAAGAGTTTTGTTTCCTGGCATAAGGCTGAAGAAAATGTGTTAGGTGACTTTAGGTCGAAGAAATTGTGTTTAGCTAGAAAGCACATATTCATGTGACGCAAGGTCGAAGAAAAGCTGTTTAGGGTTTCTTTTAAAAAAAATATATATTTAAAAGGGGGAATAGTTTAGTTTTACACTTACATTTTGGTTAATTCACATTATTTTAAATTTTTGTTTTTCAATTTTGATTGTTTTTCAAAATGCCGAGTTCAGATACTTCAAGGTGTTCTATCTTGAGAAGATGTTGCAAAAAGTCTTCCATTTGTGTGGTTTTATTGATTTTAGTTTGGTTAATATTAGCTGTAGTTTACCCTTTTGGTATTGACAAGCAAAAACTTAAGACTAACATAACAAGTAAGGTAGAGACTAAACATGAGAAACATGCTGGCAAGTCTAGCAGAGTTATTGAGCATAATCCAGAGATCCATCAAGATAGATCTGTTGGAGATTTCTCAAGCAATTCATTTTCAAGGCTTCTCTCTGAATATGTTAAAGTAATGAATGTTAAAGATTGTTATGTCTGTGTGAAGTTGCCTGCTTCTGTTTCAGAGGGGGTAACTTATAATATGTTACCTCTCACTTATGGCATTACTTGCAGTGTAATTGCTAGCCTGTTTTATCAAACTGGTCGTCTGGAGTATTATTATTCAGACTTTGATGAGGTTTTTGCAAATCTCAAAGTTGTAAATAGCTTGAACAAAGTAAAACCTGCGAAACAGATGAGGGAATTCTTTTTAGTTACTAATGAACTTAACTACGAGTATGCATAAAGAAATAATTTAACATGCAAAATGAGAACAGAAGAAAAGACTTTCCTGAACATGGTTGAGGAGAGAAGGGCTGTTTACAAAAGAAATGAGATGCTTAAACATGCCAAGTCCAAGTACTGGCAAATGGAGGATGCTAAACTAAATGGTGTTAACACAAATGCAGCTATTCATATAGATGAACCAGTTAGTGGTAAATTTTGCATTAGAAGAGATAACACACTTTACGATAACTTTTTTGTGGGTGCTAGTCAATGTGAGGATACCTATCGTATCATAGGGGGATGGGGATTTAAAGGTGGTAAGGATCCAATTTTTCCTGGAATTTATTTTATTTGTGGCAATAAAGCATATTTTAGCCTCCCAGACCATTAGTATGGGACATGTTATCTTGGTCTAGTTTTTCCCAAAAATGTTCATGTTGATAGAAATGAAAAGGGTACTTTTGAATTTGGTGAACACCTGAATAGGTACAAAAGAGAAAGTTTTACAGAAGTTCTGGGAGACATCTTTGGTGCTGTCATTCCTATGGTGGGAATTACCATGAATTCAATCAAAATCAGAAAGGTTTCTACAATTGTAGATAGATTGTCAACAGATACTGCAAGTGGTTTCCAATTAGTCAATACAGAACTTGTTGCTACCAGGAGCATGGTTATGCAGAATCGTCTTGCATTAGAAATTCTGCTTGGGTGGGGTGGGGTTTTCTTTGGGCAGCTCTACAGGCATTTGGTATTAAAGGACAACATTTACGATGGATCCAATCAATATATGATAATCCTATGGGTAAGATCTCATATATGGGGAAATGCTCTTCTCTGTTTCCCATTAAAAGAGGGACAAGGCAGGGGTGTCCTTTATCACCACTGCTTTTTGCTCTTGCAATAGAACCTTTTTTAATTGCCCTACAACGCCAAACGCTAATTTGCCCTTTTTTTAATGGCGCAGATAAATTAGATATAACTGTATATGCTGACGATATTGCTGTTTTCTCGGTAGATGTTGTCAAAACCATGAAAGGCATTTTAATAGAAGCAGGCACATATGGCTCTGTCTCTGGTTACAGACTTAACACCACTAAAACTCAGGTCGTCATGAATTACCAACCAACCACTCCTGTTTCTGGAATAAGTAATGCAGCCACCTATTTAGGTGTTAAAATCTGCTCGGATATTGATTCAATCATAGGATTGAACTACGAACCTTTACTAAAAGAAACCGCCATGCAACTTAAGAGATGGCATAAACTCCCAATCAGTATGATTGGTCGAATAAATTTAATAAAAATGAAAATTTTGCCTACATTTTTATATTTGTTTCGAACAATTCCTCTACGGGTCAACAACTCCTTCTTCATCAGACTAGAAGGTATTATTGGTAGTTTTGTATGGGGATATAAAAAAGCCCGGCGCGCCGTATCATTGCTTAAACTCCCCTTTAGTCAAGGAGGACTGCTTTTTCCGGACTTTAAATTTTATTACTGGTCAGCATTTCTGACTCGGATCTGCAGTCTGACAGTTATGGACAAATGTTTATACTTTCACAAGTTCCTACTAGGATTAGATGTCAATATGGTTCTGTACAGGATAAATGACCCCAACTATTTTAAAAGGGTTAAATTTAAGACCATACGGGACACTGCGAGTGTCTGGCGAACTATTATGGCTAAATGCAATACCTCTCTTTTTCATAGTAAAACACCCTAATGGGGCAATCCCGGTTTCCCTACTATTTTTCACGGCCCAGCTTGTCAAATGTTTTTAAACTCCGGTATTAGATTTCTGGGGGATTTATATGACCATCATGGTTTTATGGCATTTGATAAAATGAAACTCTGCTATAATCTACCTGAAATGGCAAGGTTTAAATATTATCAGATTAGAGATTGTATGGTAAAAAAATTAGAACTCAATGCAGTCTCAGAATCCGAGATATGGGACTGTATCTATAGAGATGTAGATAAATCTATCATAAGTGTGGGTTAGAAGCTTTTTTCTGATCTTAGGACCGGCGATGTTACCACTTTAACAGAGAAATGGAATAGGAAACTGGCAGTGAGTGTCCCAGCAGATCTAATTACCTCATCTCTCAAAAGCCTTAATGATTCAGTTCAATCTTCCAGCTTAAAATTGCAAATGTTTAAAACTGTCTGTCAATTATATTACACGCCTGAAAGGATACTCAAATGGGCAACGAACAATAATTATTCTGATAGAACGAAGTGCCCTAAATGTGATATGAGTGGCGCGGACATTGTCCACATGTTTTTTTCCTGCCCTCATCTTAATGAATACTGGGAAGGAATAATTAAGGTTATCTCTGAGAGGCTTGAGCAACCCTTCTCATTCTCACACATCGATGTTTGTGTGGGCATCAATGGGGGTGAAAGGTTTAGAGATCTTTTGAATATCCTAATCACTTGCGCAAGGTTAACTATTGCTAGAGCTTGGATCCAAAAGAACCCACCAATTGTTTTAGAATGGTGGAGTTTAGTTAAGGAGATTCATAGTATGGAAACCGCTATTGCAGACTCAAGGGGATTGCATGCCAGATGAAAAATTGACAGAATATGGGGTTTATTTATGTCTTAGTAATCTTTTTTTAAAATTTATATCTAACTGTTCTCACCTATTTGTGTGGCACGGTTTAAGTAATGTTATATAATTATCTAATGCAGCCGTGGAGTATTGATATATTTTTGTTCTTTTTTTGTAAAAATGAAATGTTTGTTGCCAATGTGATCCTTTGATGCAAATAAAAAACTTTGTAAAATAAGGAAATTCTGCTTGCAAAAGAGGGAGGAGTCTGTGGGGTTTTACATGTCCAGCATTGTTGTTCTTATATTCCTGACAAGAGTCGGAATATAGAGTCGCTTATTAAAAATATCACAGAGTTTTACGAAGAAATAGAACCCCTGGAAGAAGAAAGTTTCACAGAACGGATAGGCAAAAGAATGGAGGCAATAAAAGAGTGGTTTTCAGAAGTTGGTAGCTCAGTCATTGGCAAAGTGCTCTATCCAGTAATTGTCATCATTATAGTGATAATGCTGCTAAAAATTAGTTGCATGATTCACAAGAGGAAGAAGCATCAGAAAGACAAGAGGAGGATTTACAAACTTAGAAAGGAACAGGAAAAGGAATATGAGTTAGAAGAGATGCGAAGGGCTCAGTTTGAAAGTGTTGATCAGACAGCAGAAACAGGGGTTTAGGGAGACTAATACTGAGAGAATTCAAGGTGTGATGTCTCTAAATTGGGTTCAAAATTCAAGGTGTGATGTCTCTAAATTGGGTTCAAAATTTTCCTGAAATTTTGGGTGTTGTTTGGTTATTTTTAAATCACCAGATGAGGGAGTTGATGGAGCGAGTTTCAGAATTCATTTTATTCTGACTCGCGAAGTTAATTCTCTGTAACATGAACTAATTTATTAATGAATTGTTGCATGATTTGTTTTATTTATTCAACCTAGAGTAAAATTACATTCACAAACACGTGGGATTAACATTATGTGCTCTTGTTGCATTTGCGAGTTTGTCTTGTAACACATGATTAATATTGTCTTGTTCGTCCTATTGTCCTTGTCACTATTAATGCGGCTGATCATTTTATGGCATGTGCTTTCATTATGTGTGCTTATGTGTTTGTCTTATGTTGTGACTGTTTATCTATGTTTTGTTTGTCAATCTTTTTACTTTTTCAGATATATAAAGAATCCAGCTGGATATTAAGAAGAATGGTAGATATTAAATGTGCTGCCTTATTTGTTTGCTTCTGCTAGGTTGCATTTATTAATGGGTTAATTATTAGCAATGAAGGGTGGGTAACAGAAGGGTTTATTTTACTTGAATTAATCACCTTTTGGTGTTTGTTTAAATACTAGCTCGAGTGAAAGGTTTGAGGCCTAGTCCTAATGAAAGTTGGTTGGCCTGACAAAAAGGAGCTGAGTTCGACAGTGACGGTGTTGTCATTGAAAAACTTCCACGGAAACGTGCAGAAGCTCAAACAATGGACGATCAGTACATCAAGCTCCGGAAGCAAAAGCGTCAAGGCCAAGGAAGCGTGTAGAGGCAGCTTGGCTAAAATCCTGGAGGAAATAAATTTGAACTTTTAGTTAAATGTTGCGACTCTGGGAAGCCAATGTTGCTTCGTGTCAATGGACAATGATATAATGATGTCACTGAGACTGATGCGTTGGCCTTTCGGTGGTCTGATGGATGACAACCAATTAGGTTGCTGCTTTTTCCCAAAAATATCGTTTCTAGTTAGATTAGTGTGTAAGAAAGGTATAAACATCTGGCGTCTTGAGGGGAGCGGGGCTGACTGTTTCCTGAGGGCGAAGTGCTGTCCGTTTTCCTTTGGACACGTAAGGCATGTTTACTTAATAAATGTTTTATCTTTTTCAGGTCAGAAAGCTTATCATAGGGTTTTAAGGTTGATGTTTTCCTTAATTCATTATTTCTGTGCATTGTTGAAGTGCCAGACCTTTTGAGCCAATAATCTAATGATTAAAACTAATTTAATAAAAATGCTTGGAATTAATAAATGAGCTAATAAAGATTTTGAAACTTTGAAACTTTAAAAATAAAAGACTTAAAACGTCAAGCTGGTCTTGATTATTTAGTCGTTACCATTAGCTTAATTCCATTGGCCTCAGTGGTCTAATTAATGTTTCTTTGATAAATCTATGGAGATAAATGTTATACTGCAGTTGTAAATATGTACATATGGGTTTGATAGTGTGAATAATTAGGCCACATGATTCAGCTTCATGATTTTTTGTATCGGTTGCATGGGCCTTGGTATTGATTAATTTGGTGAGTATTAGGTAGTGAATGGTGACGTATATGAGACAGAATTTCTATAGTGACGCTGGATCACATGCATGCACTCATACTCCTGCGCTTCGCCTTGCGCAGTTATCCCAGAGAGTTCAACTTCATTGCAACAAGCAAACACGCTCTAAACAGCCCCAAACGTGTGCGCACTCGCATTTGCGTGCCTCCCTTTCCAGCGTGCTATTTTACATGCACACATTTCACAATAATTAAGTGCGCTACAAGTATTCCGGGAAAGATGTAACTGCAATCAGGTACATGCTCATTTCAACTGCTCTTTGGGACTACCTCTCAACGCAGGCAGACAGGAGGAAAAATGGTATTCATGTATTTTTTATCCTTTGTTATGATCTCTCAAATATGTTGGTTTATTTCTGGCTTCATCGTGGTTTAGGAAGTAGTTGTTAAAAAAGTAGTTGTTAAGGACTGTTTGTTGTTTAGCTTTCGTTGTTCAGGAAGTCGTGGTTTAGGCAGTAGCTGTTAAGTCATAAAACCACATTCTACACATAGACAGATTCAATTCTGGCTGATTTAAATTAAAGCTGAGTGAAACATACAATACTATCTGCCCGAAAATATATGCTGTTGGACTACAGGCCCTATTATCAAAGTGTGCAATCACGTGGGCGCACAGATGTGCAGATTTATGTGAGTCAATTGTCTGATGCCCATACATTTAACTTACAAAGGGCCCGATGCAGGAGCCCTAATACCGGTCGGAAACGGCCGAATTCGTCCGTTTCCGACCGGTATTACGGTTTCCTTATGTAGGGGGCTACATAAGTACAGATTCGGTAATTTTACCGATTCTGTATATTTACCGATTCTGTAAAATACCGAATAGGTAAATGTACAGAATCGGTAAATAGAGATGTAGGTGGCACTCTGAAGAGTGCCACAGGCCTTCAGGAGTCGGTATTTTACCACCCAATCCAATTGGGTGGTAAAATACCGAATCCAGGTGTGCATGCATATCTGTGCATGCATACCTGTGCCATGTGACACACAGACATGCCCTTAGGGCATGTATGTGTGCCACATGTCACACAAGCCTGTAATTGGGGTGCTAGAGGGTGTCAAAGTGACACCCCGTGCACCCTTGCAAGAATAGGTAATTACCGAATCGGTAAATACCGATTCGGTATTC
Source organism: Lissotriton vulgaris (assembly GCF_964263255.1). Lineage (NCBI taxonomy): Eukaryota > Metazoa > Chordata > Amphibia > Caudata > Salamandridae > Lissotriton > Lissotriton vulgaris. Next base: position 720,911,412 of record NC_141695.1, read on the forward strand.
AACTTTGATTCCTATGGGCTTCAAGGCCCATAGGAATCAATGGGGGATACCGCTTCGGTATTTACAGAATCAGTAAATACAGAATCTTACAGATTCAGTATTTACTGAATCAGAATTACCTACATTTCCCACCCTCTAATTTACCACTTCTTATTCGGTATTTTAGAAGTGGTAAATTAGATTTACCTACATCCGGCCCAATGTCTCTTAGCTAGCTTGTGGATAGACTGCAGGCATCACAGCTCAGAAGCAGAGAGGCAATCACATATCCCTCTTTCAAAGCAGTGCTGTTGGAGCTCATGCAATAATTCAGAAAGATTATGAGTGAAATGTCTGCACATGTCTTTACTTAAAGACAGTCCCTTAAAACAGGAGCCTCATTACCAAGGTGTTCATTGACGGAGGACTCAGCTGTGAGCCTAGTTTATGTGAGTGCGCTTTTAAAGCAGATACATTTAACTGGTAATTCCTCTGAGTTAGAGCATGACCTGCCGAGAGCACAGCTCAGAAACAATGAGAACAAAGCAATCAGCGCTCAGTGTTCATGAGCTGTGAATCCACTGAGCATTAACACAGGCAAGTTCTGAGTTAACTGTAATTGCTTTGGACAGTGCAATAGCATGAAAAGAGGCTCACAGGTTTGCCCTGCGCATTGGCTCACATTCACGTCTATGACCGTCGCAGGACAAGGAGACCTGTACCATGTTTTCTGCTGCACCCAAGCAGTTTTGAGTACAGCATTCATTAGTCATTTTCAATCGACTACACAATAACTTCTTAGCAGCAAGTCGGCGTAAAAAACCCCACTATATTGCTGGACAGAAACTCTGCAGAACACAATTACTTTTGATTTTTAATCCATCAATCGTGTTATGTGATGGTGATGCTAGGAATGCTTTCCGCAACCTGTCCTAGAATAACTCTGTGTCATAAGTTGTCACGTCTTCCGTCGACATTACTGTGGGCCGATATTTCTAGAAAACAAATAGGCCCCCAGGAACAAAATCAGGTCAGCAGCCTCCTGCTTCAAAACCGGCCCGGCCCCAAACCTTCGAGGCTCCCTACCGTGGGACTGCACACTGTGCCCGGGGAAACTTGGTCTCAGGGGAGGCGCTGGTCAAATGGGAGCTGTCACTGTTTCCCTCATTGCCTTGGGACTCAGAGGAGCAGCGACTAACATTGCAGAGACTCCGTTTACCAGGAGCCCCTGCTTCACTTCTCCCACCTGGTCCGCCCTGGTCAGAGCGAGCCGTATATAATACTTCCGGGTTACCGCTGCGCGGGAGCATCCCGGGAGAAGCCCGGGACAAGGGCGGGCCATCTGCGGCCATCCGAGGCCGGTAGAGGCCGGGCTGGGCCACCCCCCTGATAAGTACGACAACTGAAATTGGTTTTTGGTGTTCTATATTATTATACCTCTGTTGTGTTTCATGGCAGCTAACCGTAAGAATGTACAGAGAGTGGGGGAGGGAGTTGCGGGTACAATGGACGCTTTCCTGATTAGAGCTGAATCAGTCTTACAATGCGAAATAGCCATGACTGAGAAAAGATTATCGCTAAGTATAGCTGAGGTGCAGAAAAGATCGTCCTTGGGTAAAATCAGTAATGCTAAATCACCTGCTGTTAACCTTTACCCTGTTGCTCTTATTAACAAGCAGGGTGCTGAACAAGGGTCAGGTTGTGGCCAAGAGGTGGATACATCCGCTAAAAACATGACTGAAGTTATACCTAATGGCCAGCCCCCTCATTCACCATCACCCCTTCTGGTTTCAGCGCGTACACCTCCACCCAGCCCCATAGTGGTTTCACCAAATATATCACGTTTGTCTAATACCCCAAGGTCTTCTGTGGACACTTCCTCTGAGGAAGATACATCTAAATCTAGTCCCATATTAAGAGCGAGACTTTGCTCACATAGACTAGGCACAGTACATAAGGGACAAGACCAAAGCCTGAAGAAAAATATGGCAATCCCAACAGTAAAGAATAAAAGAAATAGTAAAGAAGTCGGGGGAGCTAGACCAAAAACTGGAAACACCCGAGCAGGGGGTAGGCAAATGATCTCATCAAAGACCATTAGCACGCAAACAGACAGTGGTAGCACTATTTCGGATATAGGGTTGGAGAGACGACTTGGGAAATTAGAAACAACGCTGAAGAATTCCCTTGAAGCTATGATAAAAGAGAAAGTGGAGGGACTCGAGAAAAACTTGATAGCTAGTCTAACACAATTCACGGCGAAAATAGAACATTTATGTGAGAAATTAGGGAACGAGGAACAAACTACCAGCTGGAAAGGGAGTAACCCCGTATCTCTTACCACCTCAATAGGAAGAGAAGTAGAAAGCCCGGCGACATTTACAAATCCCCCACAGAAGGCCCCTTGCCCGATTGAGGGTAGAAAGGATCATACACATATTCTAGCTTGTCCTAATAATAGAAGGGCAGATAGACTGACAACTCAGGAAAGCCCGAGTAAAACACCAGGTATGACCAAAGTATATAGTCCTAAAGGAACAGATTTGATGCCAAATACTGACGTTTTACAATTACCCCCGAATCTTCACCATACGTAATAGTCCTTTCAGGGGTACCCTCTCTAAAAAGGGATCAACAAGAATCTTGGCAAAATCTCCGTAACAAGGTTGTTGATTGGTTGGTTAAATTTAAGCGGTTCCATCCGGCCGACACCCACAACATATTGATGGTCGGCAGGGTAGGGTGGCTGGGACACTCACTAAAAGACATTAGAGGAGACTGTGTGGTCATCAACTTTAGGCACCCCCAACAAGCTAAAAGGGTCTTGCAATGTATGGAAGAACTGCAGGGTAGTAATATGCTTATAAGTGCACTCCCCTTGGGTTACTTCTTTAAGCCAAAGTATGATTGGCATCCAAGACAGCAGCATCTAACCATCCCTCTAGTGAACAGATTTGATGGTTTCAATAATCTTGAAGTAGACTGACTGCTTAATTCTAGTGCCATTACAATCACCCAGGAAGAAAACATTGTAGAGCTAGAAAGGGGTAAGGTGATAGAGACATTTACTACTAAGCAAGCACCAAATACACTGGGAGAGAGCATTATGGACTTTGGTGATGGTTTATTAGCCTTACCTAGCAATAATAACACCGAGATGGAAACAATTAGCTCTAGTAAAACCCTAAAAGGAGGAACCGATGATAAACCCTCTGCAGTAGGAGGAACAGTTGTTCAAACTAGCCAAGTGGACCCACTACTAATAACTTCCCATGATAATCCGGTGGTTAAATTTATGTCATGGAATATAGCTGGCCTATCTAGGAATCTCAGGGATACTGTTTGGTGTACTTACACTGATGATTATGATGTAATTCTCCTGCAGGAGACCTGGGCCTTAGATATTCCACATAGGCTTGGCTATAAATCCTTCTACCACAAAGCTACTCCTTCAGTAAGAGGAAGAGCGTCTGGGAGCCTAGTGATCTGGATAAAAATCTCTCTGGAAATTGAAGTTACCCCTCTCTCTATTTCATGCCAGGACCTACTAGGTGTAAAGATGGTGACACAAGATAAAGAAACTATATACTTAATAAATGTATATAATAGGCCAAATCCCCTAAACAAGGAATCTAAGGTGATAGAGTATTTGGACTTGACACACTAGGTCCCAACGCACAAGTGATTGTAGGTGGGGATTTTAATTGTAAATTTGAGCCAGTACTGGGTCTTGATAATCTATTTGATGAACAGGATATAGCTAATGATATCCCTGCTCTAGATAGTACTGGGGCAGTTAAAAGCACGGTGGCAGCAATTCAGATCTTACAGTTAACTGTAGGACATGACTTAAGGGTCTGTAATGGCGGTTTTCAAGCAGATAAACCCTCAGCTCCAACATTTTGTAAAGGCAACTCCAAGTCGCATATAGATTTTATATTGGTTTCCATAAGTCTATGGTATTTAATCATTGAATTTAAAGTAGACTTTAGGACAGAGAGCGACCACCTCCCGCTTCAACTAAATTTAGATTCTCAGCCTTTTACATCTAAAACAGATGTAGACACTGTAGTAAATAGTACTGATGGTGAACTCCAGGTAACAAATAACAGGCGTGCCCTGAAATGGCCTTACATTTTGGCTAAAGAAACAACGCTGGTAAATATTTATAATACCTTTTCAGATATTGCTGTATCCTGCCAGAATCTCTCATTAGGCACCCACGGTGTATTAGATATGCACTACCAATTGATTGAAGCTTTAACACCTCTTCTTAGTAAAAGTTATGATAAGGACAAGAACTCAAATTGCAGTCATTCAGTCTCAGGCAACCCTTGGTACAACAAAGAATGCTGTCTAGCTAAGTCTCACCTGATTCAGGCAGTTAAAACTAAGAACCCACAGGGTATAAGAGATAGCAGACATGCGTATAATAAGATTCTAATACAGACGAAAAAAGCAATGGATGAGACAATCTGTGAGGAACTCTTAACTGCTGCCAAAATGAGAGATCAGGGCACTTTCTGGTGCTTAATATCAAAGGGGAATAAGATCGGCAGATCATCTAAGGATCTTTACTTAGACGAAAAAACTTGGTGCGACCACTTCTCTAAATTATACTCTCAAAATGAAGTGGGTTCGTGTATAGAAGAACAAGAGGTCGATCTAGCCCCTAGCACAGTTTCCTTATATTTTAGTTTAGAGGAGACTACCCAGGCACTACAGGCCATTAAACCAGGTAAAGCCCCAGGACCTGATAAGATCCCTGGGGATCTTCTAACACATGATACGGAAGTTTGGGGGCCTTATATTAACTTTTTATGCCATTCTATAGTGGCAGGCACGCCAATCCCTGAGACTTGGAAAGGGGCAGAAATTGTTACAATTTTTAAAAAAGGGGATTGTTATGACCCAGCCAATTACCGCCCAATTAGTTTAATTGACCTTTTACAGAAAGTTTTTGCCAGACATATTTTAAATAGACTTTTAGGATGGATGGATGAGTCACAGATACTGACTAAATTCCAGGCAGGGTTTAGATCAAAAATCAGCACTGTAGACCAAGTATTCAGGTTCACATGTATTTGCTGAAAATACATTAACATAAGGCAGGGTAGTTTGTAAGTTGCTTTTATGGATTTGAGGGTTGCTTTCGACCTCGTCCCTCGCTCCCTTCTGTGGGATACATTAAGGAAATTGGGGGTCCCAGGCGAACTTCTTGTAGAACTAATCTGACTCCATACAGGGAATTACGCCAAAGTGAGATGGGGGAAGGGAGGAGAAGTTACAAAGGCCATACCAGTGAGAAGGGGCGTGCGTCAAGGATGCGTGCTGGCACCTACGCTCTTCTCACTGTATGTGAATGACATACCCACATATTTGGGGGATTGTAGCCATGACTCCCCGAAATTGTGAAGCGATCACGGCATTACTTTTTGCCGATGACACTATCCTCATCTCACAGACCCCTAATGGACTCCAAAATTTGGTGAACGCATTTTATTGTTATTGTGTGGGAAAGGGACTAGAAATTAACTCATCCAAAACTAAATATATGTCCATAAACCCGTAAAAATCATTCAAGAAAAATTTGACCCTAAATAAGCAAAAATTGGAATATGTGGGGAGTTTTAATTATTTAGGTATTACGCTGGATAGTAACCTCTCATGGAAAAGGCGATTAGAGAAAAGTAGACTATCCCTTAAACAAAATTCATTGCCTATCTTAAAAGTACATGGTGGGAGTCACTCTAAGGCTATTACACCAGCATTGGAAGTATTTAAAGCAAAGGCCCAATCAGCGGCACTTTACGGTGCTGAGGTTTGGGGGCCATGCTGCAAAAGGAACTTTGAACAGGATGAAAATAACTTCATACGTGGGTTACTCAAAATACCGATTAGAACTCCCCTAGTCCCAGTGTTTCTGGATATTGATATAAAACGCACAGACTATCAAGCTATTTTAAGGCCGTTACTTTACTGGGTAAGGTTATGGACTACTCCGGAGTTGCTTAACTACAGAAGTGGTCTAATAGAAATCATGCAGATTGATGAGTATAAGAATATAGCATGGATACAACATATTTCATTTTGGTGTATTAGGCTAGGGCTTTCCCATTTTTGGGAAGAGCCCCAGAGCATGACACCTATCTGCAAAAAGTTTTTAAAGTCCACCTTTTGGTCATACATTAAAAATGAAATATTACATAGCTCAACAACTGGTACCTTAACCCAGAAGTTTTTGATTGTAAAGGATAGTGCTTCATTTGAACCCTTTATGAATGAGATAGGACCACCATTAGCAAAATCCCTATATCTGCAACTTAGATACAGGGTCCTTCAGACGAATGCAAATACATGTAGGCGGGGGGGCAATAAAGAGACTGACCTCTGCACCCTCTGTTCGCAAAAGGCGAAAGAGGATGATGTTCATCTACTCGTCTTTTGCCCGTTCTATAAGTCCCCCAGGACTCGATGGATAAGATCCTTATGTAAAAATATGGGCGTTAGGACATACAAAGAAGCTGAACGAATAATTAAGTCCAACACTTCACAACTGGTAGTGTTCTGTACAAGTAGGTTCCTATTTAATGTTTATCTGATTAGGAAGAAGCTTGGTCTTAAGCTATAGTGTATCTAACCAGACTCTAGTTTCCTCCACTTTGCTTAATTTTGTATATTGTATTATATTTTTAAGTAATATATTTAAATGTTTTATAGCCTGGCTTTTAAAAAACTACTATTTTAGCTTATTTATGCAATGAGATTGCTGGTTTTAGGTTGGTAATTGTAAATAATTGTAAATAATTGGAAAACTGTAAATATTGAAAATTGTAAATTTCTCTCCTACCTCCTTATCGTTCCCTGTCTATGTAGATATTATGTGTAAAAGGTACCGAGGATATCTCCTTGTAAAATGTTTTATTTCTTTTGTCTTGCTTTTATGGCTAAGTAAAGCCGAAATAAAGTTGAAACAAACAAGCAAACTTACTGTAATGTTACTGTAGTTTCGGGTACGTTACTGCCTAAAAGGCCTGCTGTTCCACACTGCATGACATGCTGTGCTGCTTCAAATAACAGTGCCGTCGTGTGCGTGGGCCTGGGCGGGCCGGCGGCGTGGAGTTTAAAAACTGTTACGCACATTGCTGTAGATGCCACAGCCCGACAGGACCAAATCAAGCCTAGAATCAGTGGCCCCCCACCAGGCAAAAAGGACTTAAGGCATCTGCCTGGATTTCATTTATTATTGGTTAGCTCAGCTCTTATCCGGGGAGACAGTGTGATTGTGAATAGTCGATTTTAAATAATGGATTATGTGTGAGACACGCACTGCAGTACTGCAGTCGTTGATGTGAGGTGGTCATGGCACTCAGGTCTAGAGTAGACCTGGCCCTGATAAATAAGTGCTGGTGCTAAGCACCGGAAAGCACCGGCACAAATTAAGCACTGCCTTCCAGTCACCTCTCTGGAATTTTACATGTTCACAGTCAGCCTCGGGCAAGTAGGGGGTGGGCGAGGCCCTCCCCTTTCATCCTGCCTGCTCTTGTTGGCCCGAGCCCTTGTGCACGTTAGTCATGACCCCTGAGGCCCGGCTCAGCCTCCCTAGCCCGCTCTTCTTGTAGTGCTCCATTGCAGCCTGCTTCAGGTCTGTTGGCACAGGTGGGTTTGGCACTAGTGCAGTTTTTGACTGATGCAAGCCCTTGTCTCCCAGCAGATTCTGCTGTTTCTGTTTTCCACTTCGAACTTTTCCACTTTGGAGGTTCATGTATTGTTTCGGTTTGGATTGAAAACAGCTATGTGCTAGACCTTTAGCTGCTGAGCACCACTCACACACCTTAGGGCCAAACGCTAGGGTGTGTGCGTGAGTCTAGTATCAGCTTTGTACAGGAAGGGTACCATTCATGTACCAAATACCATGCCTAGACAAGCTGTAAAGCTTTTCCCACTCCACTTTGTAAGTGTGCTGCACAGTGCAGCACGCATGCAAAGTCAGAAAAGAAAGGAGAAATAGAAACATTTCTCCTGTTAGTGCCTGCTTAAAGTGCCGTTAACTTTTGCTGCTGAACCCTGTCTACAATTGTTTGCAGATAGGATTTAGCATATAAAATCATGGGTGGTGGCATGGAAACTCCCACGTACCACCCATATAACACCCCCTTGGCGCTCAGTAATGCAAAGCAGTGCTTTCCAGCGCAAAACAAGTTTTGCGTTCGAAAGTAAATTTTCAAACATTTTGTGCTGGTTAGCATGACTTTTGTGACGCTAACCTAGTGCAAAATGTTTGAAAATCTAGCCTATAGAGTGTGCTTTGGGTCCACTAGAAGCATATTTCACTTTTGCTTCCTGCTTGCTCCTGGTTGTTTAGTGAATCATTCTGTCTCTTGTGGAGTGCTTGCCTTGCATACTTTAGGGACTATTTGTACATCGCAAAGTACACAGAATCATGACATGTAATTATTTATCTCATATAGTCATCATATGCAGAAGGCAATCCTCCTTTTCTTTTTTAGTTTTACTACTGCATGACTTTTATTGTCATAGTCATAACTTGTGACTGTTTACTCATTGCTCTTTCTCGTCTGTGTTTTGCCTGTTGACTTTGTATTTGTGCTTATTTAGTTTTTTTGCGTCTATGAATTCTCCTGTTGTTTTCTCCATCTGTCTCTTTTCTGTTGTTCTATCACCTCTGTTTTTGTGTAAAACAAAAGTAAAAATTGCCAAAGCTAATACGTCTGCTTTAATGAGCAACACATGAAAATACAATCATACACAAAAGCTGTTTCCTTGTGCTAGAACATAAAAACTTGACCCATTATCCCATTGATTCTTAGGTCTCTAGGAGAGGGCCTCTTGGAATCACTTCAGAATTCCAAGAGACTTCTCTGCGTGGATCTGCCTCCACCCACACATCGCATTGGCCTTTGGGTGTGGCTTTCAATAATGAAAGCACGCAAATGGCCAAAGACGGGGCGCATGTCCCTCCTTTCCTCAAAACTTTAACTCTCATGGCCCTATGGGTCTCGGGAGCGCGCATTGTGCCAGCTGCATTCCTCCCTGATCGTTATCTTGGCTTCCTGCCGTGCTCATTCGCAGGGCAGACAATTAGAGCCTCGTCACTCGAAGGCTCCTCTTGTGTTGCTATCTTTTGATCTTCGAAGATAGAGTCTGCAACTTGATCCTGTCGAGGAGTAGATGGCACAGCGCTTCATTGGCTATCCTCTTTCCTGGAGGGTAGAACCTTTCAGGTTTTTGAAGAGAATATTGCATCGAAACCCACCTACCTGCTGAGTGGTGTTCCTCAGGGCTAATCACTCATCCGACTCTTATTAATGTTTATATGGCCCCTTCTGCAGCCATAGTAGCCCCCTATGGAATCTGGATGATTACGTACGCCGACGACACGCAGCTGGTGGTGGGGTTAAACCAAGCAGACCTAAAAACTCATACCCTCTATACCTGCCTAGAGGACATTTCTAACAGGATGGACGCATCCCAGCTCAATCAAAAACACAAGAGGGCCCGTGAATGAACTATACTAGGAGAAGGGGGCAGGGAAGAACTATTATCAAAAACGGAAAACCTCCCCTAGAACATAATATACAAATATGGGTGTTAACTCCAATTCTTTTCAAATATCAGCATTGTCCCACGAGAGTAAATTATTAGAAAAGCATAACTCTATTTATTATTTTTTTTATCACTAATAGATCAAAAAGTACAGTCAAAACATAGAAATATATACAGTCTATTTACATCACTATACATTTATAATACAGCCCTCACACAACCTCAGAACAACCAACATCCTTACACACATCCACACCGTCAAAAGCTATAACACTAAACACTATTAAAAAAAACCAGAAAATACAATAAACATACAAACAATTTTCAATAATATAAATACAGAAAAGAACACACAAAAAAAGCGCTGACGCGCGTTTCGGAACAAAGACCGATATCCACCAATCCTTCGTCAGGGCGCAATAAATGTAAACTTATTTTATCTTCTCAGGTGTAGAGAATATTTCATAGAATCAGAATGATCAGTTCATGCAAAGTAGATTGGTTTTAAATCAGGGCAATTTCTTCAATTTCATCATTTAAATGCTTTTACAATTTCAGTGAATAGATGCTGAAGGCACGATTAATGATTCAGAAAAGGGGGAGGTGATGAACAAAGTGTCTGAATTAAGCAGACCACTCTTACCCAGTCCAAAGATCAGGGCTTGATCCATCACCGTTTTTTAGCTCACTGCACCATCCCAGCTCAGAAATTGGCTATATGCAAATTAGTCTGACCCTGGCCCAGTGCATCATGGGAACAGGGCAGACCAAACTACCAAGCCAATTCTTATACTGGGAAGGAAACAAGCTACCGGGGACCGGTTTCTGGCATTTCAGCCGTCTTCAGATACATACACCGGCAGGTGTAGAAGCATAAGGTCCTGCTAGTACCCTTCCTTAGATATCAGAGACCAAAATGGTGGTAAATATAAAATCAAACACAATAGTCATTAGACGATTGTAGTAGTGGATTAACAGGGGGGGGGGCAGTAATAAGTACCGATTATTCAGAGAGGTGTAAAATAGGAGAGGCCAACTTGGGGCGATTGCCATAGAATGTCCTAGCAGGGCGGATGTCTCTCGCGGGGGCCCGTGGCGTGTAAAAATAACGCGTCCTTCTTCAGTAAATCGTAATCCTATCCCAGCTCAAGCTTAACGGAGGAAAAACCGAGATTATGATACTGGGCAATAACCTTAGTTTTAAACCCAGTTAATGTGGCCCCCAGTATGGGTCCAGCCCCGGTCCCGAAGTTAGAAATCAAGAGCCTGGGTATATGGTTGGACCAGTACTTGAGTTTTAGGACGCAGGCTAGGAAGACGGCAGCCCTCTGCTATGGCCTACTCAGAATGGCTCAAAAGGTTCTGCCTTCTCCTCCCCTTCGAGGCTAGGAGAGTGCTGGTCCAATTACTCATACTCTCGAGACTGGACTATGGGAATACTCTGTACTTGGGCGCCCACATCTCAGCTGTCATACTCCAATTGGTTCAAAACAGCGCCGCCAGAGTTCTGACTTCAACCACCAATAGACTATCAGCAAAACCTGCTCTTGGTTCCCTCCACTGGCTCCCAGTGCAGGAACGTATTAGATTCAAGGCCTTGTGTCTAGTACATAAGTCAATGCAGGGAATTGGCCCACCCATTAACTCTACCATGATACGTCCTTATAAAGCCAATAGGAATCGCCGGTCAGATGACCTGTATCTAGCAGAGATCCCTAGGATCAAGATGTCCAGAAGTGGCGGTCGGCTATTTTCTTATAACGCCTCCAAACGCTGGAACTCTCTGCCTTTACACTTTTGCACAGTATCCAACCACCTGGCTTTCCGTAAGCAATTAAAGACCATGCTATTTCCTTAGCTCTCTGTCTCCTCTGTGTCAGTTCCTAACGCTGGGATGCTTCCGGGTAGCCATGCGCTCTACAAGTGTCCTTTCATTGCATTCCTCTCTGCCCCTTCTTTGTCCTTCTTTGTGCCACTGGCATTCGCACCTCGGCCATGTCACAGCTCAGGTGTTATATCTGCCACAACTCTTCAGAGGCTGCACCTTTTGTTCAGTGTTGCTCATTTCACCTCTGGTTTTCAACACTCGGTGCCGCTTGCACCTTGTTTCACCAGCTGCGGGGTGAGTTCACTATGTGTGACCTGAGAATCGTGAAACATTTTGCGCCATAGAAAATTTTTGAAACCGCATCCTGTGCAAGGAATGTGCACGCCACAAATACTATTTTTAATGTAAAATTATGTTTTGTTAGCCCGGAAAAAGTATTGTTGAGCGAACTTATGTAGGGCTGTGGCAGACAAAAATAACACAATTAACTTTATTTGCATAGAGCTGTCTACCATTTTTGTTTGACATCTAGGCACTGATATGTACATCACTACCCAACTCAATGTTCCTCATTTTATCGACCTCTGAAGGATGAAAGACTGAATTTGGAGCCTGTTATTATTATTATTTTGGGATTTATATAGTGCTAGCTAGACCCAAAGGTATCAGAGCGCTTTACATGTTATATGATTACGTTTTTTTCAATACAGTGTTTGCTTTAGTTTACTTAGCTCTTTCACCAGATTCCAAGGTGACAAACAAATCACCTAGCTCTACAAACATGCCTCGTAGAATGATGCTAGTGTCCCCAGGCACTTCTGAATGAATGGACTTTGTGCCCTGTAGCCCTTTCAGAGGGGCCCAGCTCCCTCCAGAAACAATAGGAGATTCGCGAACTTTCCTTTCAAACAAGCATTTGCAATGCAATAGGTCTCGCATTAGGAAAGTTTAAGCTATTGGTATTGTAAATGACACATTTTGTATTTATGTGATGGTTTTGAAAATAGCTAAATTAATAGCTTTGTCATTTACAATGCCAATGGTTTTAACTTTCACAAATGTGACACCTATAGCATTTGTAATGCAATATGTGTTGTATTTACGTGACTTAGCTGTATTGATATTACAACTAACAATGGCTTTTATTTATTTTTAATAATTAATACTTAAATAAAAGTTATTGTAATTTATAATGGCAATAGCTTA